>NC_079495.1:47175027-47514506 GCF_030052815.1 Hevea brasiliensis
TAGGGTTCAGTTAGCAGTACTGCACATGGCAATATGCCATTCCGTGATTTTATGGCTTTTAGCCATTCTGACTTTGTATTGAGACTTGGCCTTGTGCCTGATATTATTTACAGCTTGTTAGCTGTTCTGTTGCACACCGGGAGATGCATATGTGACCGATGGTGTGACGGCCCGAGGTACTAGGTACCCAAAGGCCGGTTACCCATTATCGATCCACTGCCTAGTGTAGGTTACTTGGGCAACCAAATGAATGAAAATGAGCAATGTAGAAGAAATAAATGAATGGATATACAAATACATGACAAACAATACATGTACATGCAATACATATTTATATCTGTTATTTCTTGTTATTTTATTATTGCACCACTAAGCATTATTGCTTAGCGCGTTGCTTTTGCCACGCCAGAGGTACTGGAGATCCCGATCGTGACCCCGTGAGACCACGCATCGGGTGAGTCCATCCTGCAGATTCACAGTTGTCCGTGTCACCTCACTACCTGCAGTGCATTGGTAGGGCACTAGGTGTCATTTTGTCATTTTGATATTTTGTAGCAGATTTTTACTTTTTCATATGTATTTGAACTCATGTAATATATTTTGATGTCCATGTAAATAATGAAAGTTATGACTATGAATGCAAAATTTGAGCATGTATTTATCGCTTGTATATGAGAAATGGATGTTTGTGAAATGAAAAGATTATTGAGAATTTGCTATTGAGAAATATTGTTGAGATTTTGGATATTGGAGTTTGAGATGATGGAATAAAAATATTGGAAGTGTTTTTAACAGGTTCCGAATAACGGTTTTCTCCATTTTTAGCCGGTACTCCGCCGGATTTTCTTTAAAAATTTTCGGAACCTTAAATGAATGATACTTTTGATAAATGGTTTAAATAAATTGTATTTCATAAATTATATGCAAAAGCATGATATAAATTAATTGAGGAATATTAAAGTGTGCCGGTACACCGTGTGGCATTACTTACTCTGCATATCTTGACAGGTAAGGGGTGTCACATTTAGTGGTATCGAGCACAGTTTAGGCGTTTATGGGCCTAGATTGAGTACATACTATTCATTTCATTTGTAAGAGTCGAGGTGAAACTAACGCAGATCTGTTTATCTTTCTTATTTTGAATAGGATATGGATCCTTCATCTCAGAGAGCCGTTGAGGAGGAAGTGGAGAGTCATGCTCCACCTGCAGCAGCTGAGACTGGGGGCATGAGAGAATCTGCTCCGCCAGCTCAAACAGAGCCTGCTCAGCCTCCACAGGCCATGTTCCAACAAATGGCCGATTTCTTTAGACAGATGGCTGGGGTAATGCCAGCACCACCACCACCACCACCAGCTCCACAGCAGAAATCACACTTGGAGAGGCTATGAAAGTTTGGAGTCGTGGACTTCTATGGTAAGAGAGAAGATGACTGCATTGCCGAGAATTGGTTGAGCAATGGCAGAGTCCTAAAACAACTCCACCGCACTCGAGCAAAACACGAAGCCGCCATCTCTTTGCCGCAAGATGATGCTTATGAGTGGTGGGACACTGTCGATGAAGTGCAGCCAGAAACTGCAACTTGGGATTTCTTTCTCTCTGAATTCAAGAAGAAGTATGTGGGTACTGTATATTTGGAAGAGAGAAGAAGGGAATTCATTAACCTGAGGCAGAGACAGTTGTCAGTGGCTGAATATTAGAAGGAATTCGTAAGATTAAGCCGTTATGGAAGGGAGATAGTCCCTAATGAAGCTGAAAGGTGCAAGAGATTTGAAGAGGGACTAAATGATAACATCAAGATCCAGCTCACTGCCTTGGGAATCACAGAATTTACCAAGTTAGTGGAAGCGGCAATAAAGGTTGAAAAAGTAAGAATTAGTGAGTGGACTAGAAGAGAGAGACAGCAGAAGAGGGGACCGGGTCAGTTGAGTTCAACTCCTGCATCAGGGAAGAAGTTCAAAGGTCCTCCTGCATAAAGTTCAGCTCAGCCACAGGGTCAGGGTCAGTCTCAGGGGCCCAGACCACAGTTCACCCCTAGGAGAGGTCAGTCCACACCATCAGTGGGCAGCTCTCCAGGGATGGGGTTCAGGGGACCAGCCCCAGCGTCTTCTGCGTGTCCACACTGTCAGAAATGGCATAAGGGGGAGTGTTGGAGAGTGACTGGTGCTTGCTTGAGATGTGGGTCGACAGAACATCAACTGAGGAACTACCCACGCAGAACTACTACAGCTGCTCCGACACAAGCGCAGACACCTTGCACCACGCAGAGGTAGAAGGTCTGGTAAATCCGAAGCTCTGGAACCATCTCAGAGGCCTACATCTGAGCCAGCAGAGAGGCCAGATAGCAGACCACCTGCCAGAAATTATGCCCTGAGAGCTCAGGAGGAGCAAGATGCCCCGGATGTCATCAGGGGTACGTTCTCCCTCTACAATACTCCTGTGCATGCATTGGTGCATCCAGGATCCACTCATTCCTACATTTGCATCAACCTACCTGTAGAAAGGGGGATACTAGTAGGGCAGAGTGACCAAGACATTCTGGTCACTAATCCATTAGGCCACAGTGTAGTGGTGAACAAAGTATACAAGGGTTGCCCATTAAGGATTCAGGGGTATGAATTCTTGGCAGACCTAATTGAGTTGCCCTTCCATGAGTTTGACATGATATTGGGAATGGACTGGTTGTCACGTCATCAGGCAATAGTTGATTGCAAATTGAAGAGAATTTCTCTAAAAACTTCAGAGGGTAATGAGATCACAGTTGTGGGGGAAAGGACAGATTTCTTGTCCAATGTCATCTCAGCCACAGTTGCAAGAAGAATGATGAGAAAAGGCTGTGAAGCCTACCTAGCACATGTGGTGGATACTAGGCAGGCTAAGCCAAACCTGAGTGACATACCCACAGTGAGAGACTTCCCAGAGGTATTTCCTGAAGAATTGCCTGGTTTGCCACCAGAAAGGGAAGTTGAATTTGCTATTGAGACGCTGCCGGGTACAGCACCTATTTCCATTGCTCCTTATAGGATGGCACCTACTGAATTGAGGGAGTTGAAAACTCAGTTGCAAGAGTTACTAGATAAGGGGTTCATACACCCCAGTGTGTCACCATGGGGAGCTCCAGTGCTGTTCGTGAAAAAGAAGGATGGGACTTTGAGACTTTGTATTGACTACCGGCAGTTGAATAAAGTGACTGTGAAGAACAAATATCCGTTGCCTAGAATTGATGATCTGTTTGATCGGTTGAAGTGGGCAGGAGTATTTTCTTAGATTGATCTGATATCAGGGTATCATCAGCTGAGGGTGAAGGATGTAGATGTGCCCAAGACTGCATTCAGGTGCCGGTATGGGCATTATGAGTTCCTAGTGATGCCCTTTGGCCTAACAAATGCACCAATGCATTTATGGACCTTATGAACCGTATCTTCCATCCATACCTAGATCGGTTCGTAGTGGTCTTTATTGACGATATTTTGGTGTATTCCAAGACCAGTGAAGAACATGATGAGCATTTGAGGATTGTTCTGCAAACCCTAAGAGAAAAGAAACTGTATGCTAAGTTGTCCAAGTGTGACTTTTGGTTGAGTGAGATTGCATTCCTTGGACACATAGTGTCAGCTGATGGGATTAGGGTGGATCCCAAGAAGATAGAAGCAGTGATGGAATGGAAGCCTCCCAGAAACACAACTGAGGTCAGAAGCTTCTTGGGGCTAGTTGGGTATTACAGGAGATTTGTGAAGGGATTTTCCCTAATAGCTGCTCCAATGACCAAGTTATTACACAAGAATGTCAGATTTGACTGGAATGACAAGTGTCAGACCAGCTTTGAGAGGTTGAAGGCTATGTTGACAAAGGCACCAGTGTTAACACAGCCAGTGTCAGGAAAGGACTTTGTGGTCTACAGTGATGCCTCTCATAATGGGTTAGGGTGTGTATTGATGCAAGAGGGGAAAGTGATCGCTTATGCTTCCAGACAGCTAAGGCCACATGAACAGTACTACCCTACCCATGATCTAGAGCTTGCAGCAATTATCTTCGCACTGAAGATATGGAGGCATTACTTGTATGGTGAAAAGTGCTACATTTACACAGACCACAAGAGTCTAAAATATTTGCCAACTCAGAGGGAGCTCAACCTTAGACAGAGGCGATGGATTGAGTTCCTGAAGGACTATGACTGTGTAATTGACTACCATCCTGGGAAGGCAAATGTAGTTGCTGATGCTTTGAGCAGAAAATCCATGACAGCTTTGAGATCATTGAATGCCCGTCTATCTTTGGTTCGTGATGGAGCTATCTTAGCTGAGTTGCAAGTGAGGCCAAACCTGCTACAGCAGATTTTAGATGGGCAGAAGGTAGATGAGAAGCTAATGGCTATTATGAGCAAAATCCCAGAGGGAAAAGCAACTGACTATGGGGTGAAAGCTGATGGGTGTCTGTACTACAAAGAAAGACTGTGTGTACTAGATGATGGGGAATTGAAAGCCAATATTCTAAAAGAGGCACACACTAGTGTATATGCTATGCACCCAGGAAGTACAAAGATGTATCATGATCTGAAGCTTCAGTATTGGTGGCCTGGTATGAAGAGGGACATAGCTGACTATGTGACTAAATGCTTGACATGTCAGCAAGTCAAAGCAGAACATCAAGTTCCATCAGGTTTGCTCTGACCTATACGCATACCTGAGTGGAAATGGGATCGGGTCACCATGGATTTTGTTATTGGTATAGCTCTCACCTCGAAGTAACATGTTGTAGAATTGGTGATAGTTGATAGATTGACAAAGTCTGCACACTTTCTCGCGATTAGGACCGACTACTCCGGAGAAGTTAGCGTAATTGTATATCGGTGAGATAGTTAGACAGCATGGAATTCCACTTTCCATCATATCTGATCGAGACCCAAGGTTTACATCGAGATTTTGGAAGAAGTTACATGAGTCCTTGGGTACACAACTCCATTTCAGCACAGCTTTCCATCCTCAGACGGATGGGCAATCAGAAAGAGTAATCCAGGTAAACAATTGAAACCCATGAAATTGATACAAATATAGAACTGAAATGATAATAATAACATGAAATACTTGTCAGATCCTTGAGGATATGCTGAGGAGTTGTGTCATTGAGTTTGAGAGAAGTTGGGATAGATACCTCCCATCGCGTAATTTGCATACAACAATAGCTACCAAGCTAGTATCCAAATGGCTCCGTATGAAGCTTTGTATGGGAGAAAATGTAGAACTCAGGTGTCTTTGGGTGAATTGGCGAACAAATCGGTAGGGCGGACACGGTGAAACAGGCTGAGGAAAAGGTAAAATCAATCAAAGCCAATCTCAAAGTTGCCTCAGACAGACAGAAATCTTATGCCGACCTGAAGAGAAAAGAAATAGAATATGGGGTTGGCGACAAAGTGTTCCTCAAGGTGTCACCATGGAAGAAAGTGTTGAGGTTTGGAAGGAAAGGTAAGTTAAGCCCTAGGTTCATTGGCCCATATGAAGTTATTGAACGTGTGGGTCCAGTGGCCTATAGGCTAGCTTTACCACCAGAGCTGGACAAGATCCACAATGTGTTCCATGTATCCATGCTCAGAAGATACCGCTCAGATCCTTCGCATGTCATCTCCAGAGAAGAAATTGAAATACAGCCGGATTTGACATACGAAGAAGAACCTCTACGGATCTTGGCTCGGGAAGTGAAAGAGTTGAGAAACAAGCAAATTCCATTGGTGAAAGTGCTTTGGAGGCACCACAACACCGAGGAGGCAACTTGGGAAAGTGAAGAGTCGATGAGGCAACAGTTCCCTCAACTGTTTGCATCAGGTAAATTTCGAGGACGAAATTTAAATTAGAGGGGAAGAGTTGTAACACCCTCCCGGTAACCACTCCGTACATCCTACTGTTCCGGTGACCGGTGTCGGTCCGGACAGCTAGAACGTCCGAAAAAATATTTAAACTAAAGTCAGGAACCATAATTAACTCAAATATTAATAAGAAACACTTAGTAAAAATTTTAGAAATAAAATACAACCAAGTAAAACGAGCCGGTGCACAAGCGATGGGTAACCGGAGGGAAGTTGCGGTTCTCGCAACGAGGAGCCCTAGACCCGGGGGAAAAATTATAAAATAATTTTTGGGACTCCAGAAAAGGGTAATTGAGGTTCCCATGGCATTAGAATGCCAAGAAAATACCTAGAAAAATTTTTCAATCGGTACAGACGATTTTGACCCGTTAAGCCAAACGGAGGGCATTTTGGTCATTTCGCCTTCCGAGGTGATTTTTGGCCGACTTGTCCAGTTGAGTAAATAATTAATATAACGTAAAATATGAAGAAATATTACTAGAAATTAAATTGAAATTGAGTAGTGATGAAAAGAAAAAGAAAATACACTAAAATGCCAAATATGACATCATTATGATGTCATGTGAAAGTCTCCACCAATTATAATTTAACAACCATTTAAATAAACAATAAAAGAGGCTAAATGAAGACTAAATTCACCAAAAATTTGCAGCAGCCACCACTCCCACAAAAACATACCCGTAGCTCTCAAAATTCCATAGCCAAACCTCTATTTTCTTCATTTTCAAGCTCTCAAACCTCTCAAACCTCACCCCAAAACCCTAAGTCATCTTCACTAAAATTGATCTACACACCCTAAGGAAGTTTTTGGCAGCCAACAAGAGGGAAGAAAGTGAAGTTTAGGGCTTTGGAAATTCTGCCCAATCAAGGTTAGTGCTACACTTTTGTTCTCATTCTTTTAATTTTAGTTAAAACATCATTTTGAGCTAAGAGATTTTAAGAAATTTAAGTAAATCACATGTGTTAAGGGTACCTTCAATTTTTGGCAGCCCTATGGGAGATTGAGTTTGATTGTTTAATAAACTTAGAGTGGTTGGAAATCATGGTTAAGGTATTAATATGCATGGAGATTGAACTAAGCATGTTAATCAAGGTTTATGAGTAATTGGTTTGGACATTAGGGTTTGGAAAGGTGAAATTGTGACTTAGCTTAGGAAATGGTTAGAGAACTTTTTAATGGTCAATTAGTGACCATTTTAGGTAGGTTGACCCTAATTAGAACTGAAAAATTGGATGGTAAAGTGAAGGTGAAATCTGCCTATGGACAGCAGCATAGGGACTGAAAATTCAGTCCCTTTGCACTGCCATAACTTGGGCTGTGTTAGTCCAATTGAAGTTTGGCCAATTGGACATGAAACTAGGCTTATAATGGCACATTTTTGCTGAAGAAACCATGCCCAAAAGACCAAAGCAAGAGGACCAAAACTTGGCCCCAATCCGGATACCCTGCACTAAATTCTGCAGAATTGACCAAATGAACAGTAACTGTTCATTTGGCCATAACTCACTGTAGATTTGGTCAATTGGCCTGAAATTTTTACAGCAACAAGTTAAGACATAGACAAACAACTTTCATGAAGGAACCTACCCCAAATTATGGCCAGAACCCATCCAACCAAGTGACTCTAGTTACTGTTCATGCACTGTAGATATGGTAAATCTGCAGATTTGGCAATCCGGCCAGCTTGGGTTTTGGGCCATATCTGGAGCTACAAAACTCCAAATGGAGTGATTCAAAAAAGGAAATTCAACTAGACAAAATAAGGAACAACTTTCATGTTTTACATTTCTTCAAATTCCAACAGTAACAGTGTCCAATGGAACAGTGAAGTTGACTCACCAAAACTGAAAATTTTGCTTGTGTGGGTTTACACTTTGAAATGGTATTAACACTTGATGCCAACAAGTTTTAAACACTAAATGTGGTATATTGGGAGTGCCAAAGTCAATGTACATAATTGCTATCAAAAAGTCAACATTTTAGTTGACCATAGAGGTGAATAGTAACACCAAAACATGAAATTTACAAATTGAAGAATTTAAAAGTTTCAAATGCCCTAGTATACCTAACAAGATTGGTTTGGATAGTTTGGCATGCCAATAGGGTTCAGTTAGCAGTACTGCACATGGCAATATGCCATTCCGTGATTTTATGGCTTTTAGCCATTCTGACTTTGTATTGAGACTTGGCCTTGTGCCTGATATTATTCTGACTTGTTAGCCGTTACATTTGCACACCGGGAGATGCATATGTGACCGATGGTGTGACGGCCCGAGGTACTAGGTACCCAGTGCCAGTTTACCCGTTATCCAGTCCAGTCGTCTAGTGTAGGTTACTTGGGCAACCAAATGAATGAAAATGAGCAATGTAGAAGAAATAAATGAATGGATATACAAATACATGACAAACAATACATGTACATGCAATACATATTTATATCTGTTATTTCTTGTTATTTTATTATTGCACCACTAAGCATTATTGCTTAGCGCGTTGCTTTTGCCACGCGTAGGTACTGGAGATCCTGATCGTGACCCCAGTAGACCACAGACTGGGTGAGTCCATCCTGCAGTTCTGCGCAGTGTCCGTGTCACCTCACTACCTGCAGTGCATTGGTAGGGCACTAGGTGTCATTTTGTCATTTTGATATTTTGTAGCAGATTTTTTACTTTTTCATATGTATTTGAACTCATGTAATATATTTTGATGTCCATGTAAATAATGAAAGTTATGACTATGAATGCAAAATTTGAGCATGTATTTATCGCTTGTATATGAGAAATGGATGTTTGTGAAATGAAAAGATTATTGAGAATTTGCTATTGAGAAATATTGTTGAGATTTTGGATATTGGAGTTTGAGATGATGGAATAAAAATATTGGAAGTGTTTTTAACAGGTTCCGAATAACGGTTTTCTCCATTTTTAGCCGGTACTCCGCCGGATTTTCTTTAAAAATTTTCGGAACCTTAAATGAATGATACTTTTGATAAATGGTTTAAATAAATTGTATTTCATAAATTATATGCAAAAGCATGATATAAATTAATTGAGGAATATTAAAGTGTGCCGGTACACCGTGTGGCATTACTTACTCGGGTATACTGTACACGGGTAAGGGGTGTCACAGCAGGGAACCCTAAAAAATATTTTTTAGGACTTAAATAGACACCTATTGAAGTATAAATTCCATTAGAAATATCAAAGAAAAATTAATTAATTATTACAAATAAAAGTGAGAAATCGAAAAATGGACAAAATTCGGTGTTACCGAAAAATCGGGAATGCAACCTGAACAGGGGCATTGTGGTCATTTGACACCCCAAGTTGTCTTTTGACCTAAATGTCCATTAAAAATGTCACACCCTACCCCTCTGTAAGGCATAACATGATCCCATAGTATACCTAATGAATCACCAACTCCGTCTACTGATAACCCTTTAAATACACTACAAGGGATTTTAAAAACTTTTCTTACTTCTTTTACAGTGGCGAGCACTATTTACAGGTGTTAAAAACCTTTTTGAACTGAAGTGATAGAACTAACACATTTGAATTATTTGGAATTTCTGTAAAAATTTTGGCAGAGTGCCATCTGTATTTTAGATAAAACAGTTCTTCAGAAAACCTGTAAAAAGCACTTCAATAGATTTCCAAATCTCAACTCCAACATATTTCTCAACACAACACATTTCTCAACTCAAATCCACAGTAATTTTTCAAAGACTGAGATAAAAGAAATATAATAAAATTTTTATAAGCCAAAATAACTCATAATTATTTTACAACTTCAAGGTACAATTTGAATTTACAACTGCTCAAAACCAAAAACAATATGTACATATAGTGGTCATACATTACAGTACAAAATGCAAAATGTTGGTATACTCATTATACCCGGTAATCTCTCGCTGGAGGTACTAGCAGCCTAGTCTGCTGCCCTGTCTGTCTGTCTACCTGCGACAGCAATAAAAAGCTATCGCTGAGACAATGTCTCAGTGGTGCACAACATTAACCAAATACAATTTAAATCACAATTCATAAATCATATAAATAGTGGATACTTAAAACCATAGTTAATTTCAAGACAGTAATTGTCAACAATAATTTAAACTCCATTTCTCGATATCACAATAAATTTCAATAAGTCAGATCATGGTTGAATTCAAAAGACATTATATGTCAATAAGAGTTTAAATTCATTTCACAATCTCACAATACATATCAATAAATCACACACAGCTTAATCATATTCCAAAGTTCAATTCGTCCCAAAAGCCGATGGCTAATGAGGTATTCAATTCGTCCCAAAAGTCGATGACTAATGAGGAATAACATAGCTAGCTAGCAAAAATATGAGTACCCATCCAATTCTTCCTTAACAGGCACACACCTCAACACTTTAGCTAGAGAGGGAATTCAATTCGTCCCACTAGACAAGCTAGCGAGGAATACAATCAATATACATGATAGCTGTGGTTTCAAACCATTTCCAATACTTTTCAATCAATAAGTATCCATCAATATCATTCAAATAATTTCTCACAGTTTCAAACCATTTACAATGCTTTTCAAGCAATAAATATCCATTCAAACACATTTTCACAATTTAAAACAATAATGTACAATTAGTCATAATTCATTTCAATTGAAAATTTCAAAAGAAATAGTTGTTGTGCACAAACCTTTGATAATTGTCTCCTGGTCTGGACTCAGTATTTCCTTCCCTTTCCCTGAGTCTTTACTAACTGAGAAACACAATTTGAAGTGTTTCAGTGCTAAATTAAACTGTCTCTATCTATAATGTTTGACAAATAATTCACTGAAAGCTATTATTTGCTTAATCACCTAATATATCGACCCTCGATGCGTTCTAGGTAAATTAGGTTTTAGTGTCACTAATATGTCACATTCGATAGTGTTTTAGGGTTGGTACACGTTACCAATTTCATTTCCTTGTTTAGTGCATTTTATTGCAAATTGCTGTATTCCGGTATACTAGTTTAACCTAGCCGGACGACCTAGTTCCCTCAGTTTTCGGGTTTCGGTCAAAACTAAAAACTTGTAGATCTATGTCTTATGGAACGCGGGGCAAAATTTTAGGTCATTCTGAGTTATGTAGACCAAGTTATGGTCATTTTACTATTGCTGGTCAAATGGCATCAAATTAGGTCATTTTAGGTCATATTTGGTCAACTTTGGTTCGGCCAGTTTTTGGACACGAACTTGTGCAAGCTGTTTGAATTGCTTATGGTCATTTCTGGGCTTTGGTGTCTTCATAAGACTTGTAGGTATGGGTCTTAACTATTCATGGTTAAATTTCATGTCAATTGGACCTGTTTTGAGTGAGTTATGGCCTAAACACTAACTGCTGCCCAATTGGTCAATTTTCAGGCCTCATTTGCACTTAATCCGAATTGGTCATTTTTCATGCTACCTTGCAAGCAGAATTTTGGTATGCTTTCTCAATGAAAGTTGGCACATTTTGTGCCTAGTTTCACCTCCAATTTGTCTCATACCAATTGGAGTTACACATTTAAAGTTATGGGCTAAAATGTAGGCTGTCCTTAATTACATTGCTTATACATGTATCAATTACACATTTACCTTGCTACAATTCCACCTCTCAACCCCATTCTGTTTTGGTACATTACCAAAACCATATACCACTTCACTTTAAAGTCACTTTGGGCAGAATACAAACATCCTCAATACACCAAATAGAACTCTAATTCATAAGGTCTAAATACAACCACAAATACACATAAACACTACTCATTATTTCATACAATTTCCACAACTAATTTATATACATATCCATCAATCCTCAATGTCATAATTCTGCCAATATCTTCATGAATTCATACATTCATCATGGAGTCTCAAAGCTGCCGAAAAGCTCCACAATGCCAACGTATCCCACAATTCATCAACTTCCATCCCAATTGCACAATCACCACATATATACATGGAATTAACTTACTAGGACATTAATCACCCTACTCAACATAATTTCCCATCAAATAATGTAAGAATAAATCATCAAATATACATCTCCATGGCTGTCCAAACTGGATATATTAAGAACTTCTCAAAACAAAAAAATTCCTTCACAAAGCACACACCCATAACATGTATACAAAGTTTAACAAAGCAATATTCAAAATCTCAAACTTACCTATTGTTGGGACTTGCCAAACCTTCACTAAACTTCTTAATATTGGTATCTACTTCTTCCTTATGATGTGGAGATAAAACTTAATGAAGCTATCTAGGTGATTGGAAGTGAAATAAGGGAGAGGATGAAGCTTCATGCAAACGGCAATGGAGGATTATCTTTTCTTCAATTCGGTAAGGTTGAGCCAAGTGAAGAAGATGATGTTTGAGTGGGAGTAATCTGCCCACTTGTGAGTATAATTAATCCATTTTAAAATTCTTAGTGGTCCACTCACTCAAATTAATCATTTAATATGCTTAACTTCCATTTATTCTACATTAAACCCTTCATTTTTGCTATTTACTTTAGGTACCACTAAACTAATTTTTCATTTTATTTTCTAAGTGTAATATTATTTATTTTTAATGGACATTTAGGTCAAAAGACAACTTGGGGTGTCAAATGACCACAATGCCCCTGTTCGGGTTGCATTCCCGATTTTTCGGTAATACCGGGTTTTTTCTGTTTTTCGATTTCGCACTTTTCCTTGTACTAATACTTTAATTTTTCTTTGATATTTCTAATGATATTTATACTTCAATTGATGTCTTTTTAAGTCCAAAAAATATTTTCCAGGGTTTCCCGCGGTCCAAGGCTATTCAACGGTCCACGCCGTGACTTCCCGGTGCGGTCACCCATCGCTAGGGTTCTCGACTCGCTTAACTTGGTTACATTTCTTTGCTATTATTTTTCCTTTGTTTTTCTTGTATTTTCTTTTCTTGTATTTCATTATTTTATGTCTCCTCCCATATATCAAGTGTAGTTCAAGGCATCCTAGCTGTCCGGGCAACACTAGTCACTGGAACAGTAGAACGCACTACCGAACATAGGGGTGTTACAATTCTCCCCCCCTTAAAATAAATTTCTTCTTGAAATTTTTACCTGGCATTAGTCTCTGAACAGCTGTGGGTGCTGTCTCCTCATATCCTCTTCACGTTCCCAAGTAGCTTCCTGGCCTGAATGATGGTTCCACAGCACTTTAACCAGGTTTATCTGTTTGTTCCTCAGCTGCTTCACCTCATAAGCCAGAATTTTTATGGGTTCTTCCTCATATGAGAGGTCTGGATTTACCTCAATCTCTTCAACTGATAGTACATGAGATGGGTCAGATCTGTACCTCCTTAACATGGACACATGGAAGACACTGTATATCCTTGCTAACTTTGGAGGTAATGCCAACCAATATGCCAAAGGACCCACTCTTTCCAGAACCTCATATGGTCCGATGAAACGAGGACTCAGTTTCCCCTTTCTGCCAAATCTCATAATTCTCTTCTAAGGAGAAACTTTGAGGAATACCTTATCACCCACTGCATATTCAATGTCTCTTCTTTTCAGATCAACATAGGACTTCTGACGGTCTGATGCAGCCTTGAGTCTATCTCTAATCAATCTGATCTTTTCCTCGGTCTGCTGAACAATTTCTGGCCCAATCATCTTCCTTTCACCTACTTCATCCCAACATAAGGGAGTTCTGCACTTCCTGCCATACAATGCTTCATATGGAGGCATCCCAATGCTTGATTGGTAGCTGTTGTTATAAGCAAACTCAATCAAAGGTAAGTGTGTATCCCAACTCCCTTCAAATTCAATCACACAAGCCTGTAGCATATCCTCCAATATCTGAATAACCCTTTTAGACTTGCCATCTGTCTGTGGGTGGAATGTTGTGCTGAAGTTCAATCTAGTTCCTAGGGCTCTCTGAAGACTACCCCAGAATCTAGAAGTGAACCTAGGATCTCTGTCAGACACAATTGATACTGGCACTCCATGCAATTTTACAATCTCATATATGTACAATCTGGCTAATCTTTCCAGGCTATAGTCCATCCGAACTGGCAAAAAGTGAGCAGACTTGGTCAATCTGTCAACTATAACCCATACTGCATCATGACTACTCTGTGTCCTTGGAAGTCCTGTAACAAAATCCATAGTTATTCGTTCCCATTTCCACTGCATCGACAAAGGATGTAACAAACCACTGGAACTTGATGTTACGCCTTTACTTGCGACAAGTTAGGCATTTGGAAACAAACTCACTATATCCTCTTCATGCCCATCCACCAATAATGCTCTTTCAAATTTCTCTCACATTTTAGTTCCACCAGGGTGCATAGCGAATGGAGACTCATGTGCTTCCTTCATAATGATCTGTCTCAATTCAGCATCATTAGGAACGCACATTCTACCCTGATGTAGCAATAAACCATCATCTCTCAAAGAGAATTCAGGTTTCTTGCCCTGCTGGACTTCTTTCAGTAGCTTCTGATATTTTTCATCACTCTGAGCACCATTCGACCGATCAATAAACACCGGCCGTACATGCCATGCAACTACCGTCATCCCTCATCATCAATCTCTAAACCGCATGTCAGGCTTTCCATTCATATACCATGGACAAAGGAGAAACTCTGAGACTTGCCATAGTCTTGCGACTTAAGGCGTCAGTCACCACATTTGCTTTCCCTGGCTGATAGTCTATTAAGCAATCATAGTCTTTAATGAGTTCTAACCATTTCCTCTGCCTCAAATTCAATTCCTTCTGGGTGCCTAAGTACTTCAAGCTCTTGTGATCTGTGTAAATGTAGCATTTCTTCCCATACAAATAGTGTCTCCGATCTTGAGCAAAAACAATAGCCGCTAGCTCGGATCATGTGTTGGGTAGTTCCTCTCATGCTGTTTCAGCTGGCGTGATTCATAAGCAATGACATTCCGATCTTGCATCAGTACACAGCCTAACCCATTGTGAGAAGCATCACTATAAACTGTGTATTCTTTACCCAGAGTAGGTAAAGTGAGGACTGGAGCTTTAGTCAAACACCTCTTCAACTCATCAAAACTTTGCTGACATTTATCATCCTTTGCCCATCAAATTTTACATCTTTCCGGCGCTTTGGTGAGAGAAGATAACATAGAAAACCCCTTCACAAACCGACGGTAATATCCGGCTAAACCCAAAAAACTGCGAATTTCTGTGATGTTCCTGGGCGGCTTCCAATTAAGGATAGCTTCTACCTTGCTGGAATCTACCTTGATCCCTTCAGCTGACACAACATGTCCTAAAAAGGAGATTTCTTTTAGCCAAAATTCACATTTCGATAATTTGGCGTATAGTTGTTTCTCCCTTAAAGTCTGCAGTACAATCCGTAGATGTCTGTCATGCTCCTCTACATTCCTCGAATATATCAAAATGTCATCAATAAACACCACCACAAATTGATCAAGATATGGTCTGAAGATAGTGTTAATCAGATCCATAAAAGCAGCTGGAGCATTTGTTAACCCGAATGGCATTACTAGAAACTCATAGTGGCCATGCCGAAGTTAAAGCGCTTTTGGAATACTCGCTCTTGCACCTTCAATCGATAATAACCAGATCGCAGATCAATTTTGGAGAATACAATCGCACCTTCAATCGATCAAACAGATCATCAATGCGAGGCAATGGATATACGTTTTATTGTCACCTTATTCAATGCCGTAGTCAATGCATAAGCGAGTGTACCATCCTTCTTCTTAACAAACAACACCGGTGCTCCCAAGGTGACACACTAGGGCGATGAAGCCCTTTTCAAGTAGTTCTTGCAATCGTATCTTCAACTCCTTCAACTCTGCTGTGCCATTCGTATGGCGTTATGGAGATTGGATCCACACGTGCATAACATTAATTTCAAATCGCACTTCTTTCCGAGGTAATCCCGCAATTCATTAGGAAACACATCCGAAAGTCATATACTGTAGGGATGTCCTTCAATGCCGGACTCCCCACTTGGGTGTCTACCACATGTGCCAAGTATGCTTCACACCCTTTCGATCATTTTTACGCTAGTGCAAAATTAAATGATGTTTGATGGCAATAATCGCCTCCCTTGTATTACCACATCACTGCATCGAGGAGACCAAAAGTGACTGCTTGACTTACAAATCAATCATGGCATGTTGCCTAGCTAACCAATCCATGCCTAAGATGATATCATAATCTCTGAAGGGCATTTCAATGAAATCAGATAGGAAAGTGTGTCCTAGGATCACCAAAGGACAAACTCTATACATTCTATTAACTCGACTTCTGTCTAACGGACTTGTTACTAGCACCTCAAAGTCCATTTTTGTACATGGAACAACAATGCAATCAATGATGCTAGCACTCACATAAGAATGGGTAGAACCCGGGTCAAATAACACAAACACATCTTGGTTAAAAGTTGAGAAGGTACCAACCGCAACATCAGATGTCTCGGCCTCTTCCCTCTGTCTCATTACATACATTCTGATTGGAGCACTGTCTTGCTCTGATTGTTTCACTGTGCCTTGGTTGCCTGCTGGGCTACCTCTACCCCTGCCTCTACCTCTACTGGGTGGTTGTGAACTTCTAGTGACAGGGTTCTGAACTGACCCTTCTGCAGTAGTAGGAGGTGGTCCAACTCTGCGACTACTAGTGCAGTCCTTGGCAAAGTGTCTTGTGCCTCCACAGTTATAACAGGCTCCAATAGCCTTGTAGCAGATCCCACCATGATTTCTTCCACATGTCTCACATTGGCGGGGAGGGTAGGAACCTCTGTACTCACGACTGACGGATAGGGAGGCTTCATTCCGAATATCTTCCCTACCAAATTTATTACCACCTCTGCTGTGTCCCCATAGTTCTTCCTCTTTCCGTAGGGACCACCTGAAACTCTGCTCTGATTTTCCTCTTTCTCTGTCTTATCCGATTTCTTTTTCTCAGAGCAGCTGGACTCAATTCTTTCTAACTCTAGAGCTTGAGAAATAAGTTCAGAGAAGTTAGTGTGTTTGAAGCCGACTACTTGTAACTGACATCTGGCTTCAAGCCGTTTCAAACCTCTTGCATCTCTCTCGCTGGTAGCAAGTAAACTCACCGCATAATGGCTCGTGGGAAAATTCTCTTTCATACTCACCACCGATCTGCTCTGCTTTGCACTTAGGAATTCTTGTAACTTCCGGTCTACATAAGCATCGTGACATATTTCGTCTCAATTCTCGAGAAAGTCATTCCATGTTAGCACCGCAGTTCTACTGCATCGTGGAATGGTTTTCCACCAGTCATAAGCATCCCCCTGTAGCAAAGATACCGAGTATTCAAATCTGAGCTCTTCCGTGCAATGCAATTTCTTGAATACCCTATCCATCCTCTCTAACCATTGTTCAGCTTCTAAAGGATCTACTGTCCCCTTAAACTCTGTAGCCCCATACTTCATCAATTTGTCATACTGCTTAGTAGGAGATTGTGGTTGTACCACTGGTGTCTGTATTGGGACTTGAGTAGGCACATTACCAGCCATTTGTTGGAACATTGCAACCATCTACTGAGCGAACTGAGCAGGAAACTGCGGTACTGCAGGGGCTGGTGTTGCTGAACCACTGACATTGTGTAGGCCTGGGGCATCCCCTTGCACCTCAGCCTCCATAGATTGATTGACTGAATGATCACCCTCTTCCATGGTCAATTCGAGGATCTTAGACCTCCTGAACAATTAACACAAGGAGATTTCCTTCCGTTAGTGCATATTTATAATGTAATGTACTGTATGTATTAAACAATGATATTGAGCAGTTGTACTATGAAGAAAGAATATTCAAATAACAGGTGAAAACAGAATTTAAAAACTTTGCTCTGATACCACTAAAACATGTCACACCCTACCCCTCTGTAAGGCATAACATGATCCCGTAGTATACCTAATGAATCACAACTCCGTCTACTGATAACCCATTAAATACACTACAAGGGATTTTAAAAACTTTTCTTACTTCTTTTACAGTGGTGAGCACTATGTACAGGTGTTAAAAACCTTTTTGAACTGAAGTGATAGAACTAACACATTTGAATTATTTGGAATTTCTGTAAAAATTTTGGCAGAGTGCCATCTGTATTTTAGATAAAACAGTTCTTCTTGTAAAACTCAGAAAAGAACTTCAATAGATTTCCAAATCTCAACTCCAACATATTTCTCAACACAACACATTTCTCAACTCAAATCCACAGTAATTTTTCAAAGACTGAGATAAAAGAAATATAATACAATTTTTACAAGCCAAAATAACTCATAATTATTTTACAACTTCAAGGTACAATTTGAATTTACAACTGCTCAAAACCAAAAACAATATGTACATACAGTAGTCATACATTACAGTACAAAATGCAAAATGTTGGTATACTCATTATACCAAGTAATCTCTCGCTGGAGGTACTAGCAGCCTAGTCTGCTGCCCTGTCTGTCTGTCTACCTACGACAGCAATAAAAAGCTATCGCTAAGACAATGTCTTAGTGGTGCACAACATTAACCAAATACAATTTAAATCACAATTCATAAATCATATAAATAGTGGATACTTAAAACCATAGTTAATTTCAAGACAGTAATTGTCAACAAGAATTTAAACTCCATTTCTCGATATCACAATAAATTTCAATAAGTCAGATCATGGTTGAATTCAAAAGACAGTATATGTCAATAAGAGTTTAAATTCATTTCACAATCTCACAATACATATCAATAAATCACACACAGCTTAATCATGTTCCAAAGTTCAATTCGTCCCAAAAGCCGATGGCTAATGAGGTATTCAATTCGTCCCAAAAGTCGATGACTAATGAGGAAGAACATAGCTAGCTAGCAAAAATATGAGTACTCATCCAATTCGTCCTCAACAGGCACACACCTTAACACTTCAGCCAGAGAGGGAATTCAATTCGTCCCACTAGACAAGCTAACGAGGAATACAATCAATATACATGATAGCTGTGGTTTCAAACCATTTCCAATACTTTTCAATCAATAAGTATCCATCAATATCATTCAAATAATTTCTCACAGTTTCAAACCATTTACAATGCTTTTCAAGCAATAAATATCCATTCAAACACATTTCCACAATTTAAAACAATAATGTACAATTAGTCATAATTCATTTCAATTGAAAATTTCAAAAGAAATAGTTGTTGTGCACAAACCTCTGATAATTGTCTCCTGGTCTGGACTCAGTGTTTCCTTCCCTTTTCCTGAGTCTTTACTAACTGAGAAACACAATTTGAAGTGTTTCAGTACTAAATTAAACTGTCTCTATCGATAATGTTTGACAAATAATTCACTGAAAGCTATTATTTGCTTAATCACCTAATATATCGACCCTCAATGCGTTCTAGGTAAATTAGGTTTTAGTGTCACTAATATGTCATATTCGATAGTGTTTTAGGGTTGGTACACGTTACCAATTTCATTTCCTTGTTTAGTGCATTTTATTGCAAATTGTTGTATTCCGGTATACTAGTTTGACCTAGCCGGACGACCTAGTTCCCTCGGTTTTCGGGTTTCGGTGAAAACTACAAACTTGTAGATCTATGTCTTACGGAACGCGGGGAAAAATTTTAGGTCATTCTGAGTTATGTAGACCAAGTTATGGTCATTTTACTATTGCTGGTCAAATGGCATCAAATTAGGTCATTTTAGGTCAAATTTGGTCAACTTTGGTTTGACAAGTTTTTGGACCCGAACTTGTGCAAGCTGTTTGACTTACTTATGGTCATTTCTGGGCTTTGGTGTCTTCATAAGACTTGTAGGTATGGGTCTTAACTATTCATGGTTAATATTTCAGGTCAATTGGACCTGTTTTGAGTGAGTTATGGCCTAAACACTAACTGCTGCCCAATTGGTCAATTTTCAGGCCTCATTTGCACTTAATCCGAATTGGTCATTTTTCATGCTACCTTGCAAGCAAAATTTTGGTATGCTTTCTGAATGAAAGTTGGCAAATTTTGTGCCTAGTTTCACCTCCAGTTGGTCTCATACCAATTGGAGTTACACATTTAAAGTTATGGGCTAAAATGTAGGCTGTCCTTAATTACATTGCTTATACATGTATCCATTACACATTTACCTTGCTACAATTCCACCTCTCAACCCCATTCTGTTTTGGTACATTACCAAAACCATATACCACTTCACTTTAAAGTCACTTTGGGTAGAATACAAACATCCTCAATACACCAAATAGAACTCTAATTCATAAGGTCTAAATACAACCACAAATACACATAAACACTACTCATTATTTCATACAATTTCCACAACTAATTTATATACATATCCATCAATCCTCAATGTCATAATTTTGCCAATATCTTCATGAATTCATACATTCATCATGGAGTCTCAAAGCTGCCGAAAAGCTCCACAATGCCAACGTATCCCACAATTCATCAACTTCTATCCCAATTGCACAATCACCACATATATACATGGAATTAACTTACTAGGACATTAATCACCCTACTCAACATAATTTCCCATCAAATAATGTAAGAATAAATCATCAAATATACATCTCCATGGCTGTCCAAACTGGATATATCAAGAACTTCTCAAAACAAAAAAAATTCCTTCACAAAGAACACACCCATAACATGTATACAAAGTTTAACAAAGCAATATTCAAAATCTCAAACTTACCTATTATTGGGACTTGCCAAACCTTCACTAAACTTCTTAATATTGGTATCTACTTCTTCATTATGATGTGGAGATAAAACTTAATGAAGCTATCTAGGTGATTAGAAGTGAAATGAGGGAGAGGATGAAGCTTCATGCAAACGGCAATGGAGGATTCTCTTTTCTTCAATTCGGCAAGGTTGAGCCAAGTGAGGAAGATGATGTTTGAGTGGGAGTAATCTGCCCACTTATGAGTATAATTAATCCATTTTAAAATTCTTAGTGGTCCACTCACTCAAATTAATCATATAATAAGCTTAACTCCCATTTATTCCATATTAAACCCTTCATTTTTGCTATTTACTTTAGGTACCACTAAACTAATTTTTCATTTTATTTTCTAAGTGTAATATTATTTATTTTTAATGGACATTTAGGTCAAAAGACAACTCGGGGTGTCAAATGACCACAATGCCCCTGTTCAGGTTGCATTCCCGATTTTTCGGTAACACCGGGTTTTGTCTGTTTTTCGATTTCTCACTTTTCCTTGTACTAATACTTTAATTTTTCTTTGATATTTCTAATGATATTTATACTTCAATTGATGTCTCTTTAAGTCCTAAAAATATTTTTCAGGGTTCCCCGCGGTCCGGGGCTAGTCAACGGTCCACGCCGTGACTTCCCGGTGCGGTCACCCATCGCTAGGGTTCTCGACTCGCTTAACTTGGTTACATTTCTTTGCTATTATTTTTCGTTTGTTTTTCTTGTATTTTCTTTTCTTGTATTTCATTATTTTATGTCTCCTCCCATATATCAAGTGTAGTTCTAGGCATCCTAGCTGTCCGGGCAACACTGGTCACTGAAACAGTAGAACGCACTACCGAACATAGGGGTGTTACAAAAAATAAATGATATTACACTTGGAAAATGTCATGAAAAATTAAATTAGTGGTACCTAATGTAAATAGCAAAAATGGGAAGCTTAATGTGGGAAAATGAAATCTTATATTAAACTAATATTTAATTTAAGCTTAGTGCTCCACTCACCCATCAAAGTGGACATCTAACTCATCATCTTGGGTAGAATACACATCTTCATCTTCAACCTTAGAACCAGCAGAAATTTTCTCCCAAAAAAAAACTCCATTGACGCATGGTTTGAAGCTCCATGCATGTGAGATTCAAGCTCCTTTCTTGGCACTTTCCTTCATTAAAGATTATCCTTACACCTTAGGCAGTAGATAGGCAACAATAAGACCAAGTTTTGGAGAGATTTTGAAGAGTTTCCAAAGTGGTAAGTTTGTGTTTTTGGGTTATGGCTTCATTAAAGTTAGTAAGAATGTTATGGGTACTTGAATTATGGAGAGATTTTTGAGGTTGGATGTTTAAAGGGAGAGGTGTATTTTTGGCAGCCATGGAAACTCCTTGAGGGCAATTTGTTCTTGCTTGTAAATGGTAGATTAAAGGGTTGATTAAATGTTTATGTGTGTAGGAATTAATTTGGGTGATGTATACTTAGTATATGTGAATGTGTGCTTGAATTTGGAAGCTTAGAAATTAATGGACTGTAATTTATGAATCGACAGCTTGGTTTGGTGAGCCATAAAGATGTTATTTCATGTTTGGTTTATGGAATATTAATGTTGAATTGTGATAGTTGTTATGGCAGCTTGGGTATATGTATAATGGTGTGAGGTTGGACATGTAAATGAGCTAGGTTAGGTGATTGAATTTTTGTAATTTGAGCTTGAAAAATTCTGTACTAAATGGTGCATATTGAGGGTGATTGTAAGCTGCCAAAATGACCAACAATATGTTGTGAATTGTGTTTAGGTTATGATACAAACCAGAATTGGCATGAATGTTTAGTTTGGTAAATGTTAAAAGTGTCCTTTGATGAGTAATGAATAAAATGCAATAGGGCAGTTTATGTTATGGGCCTAGAACCTTAAGTGTGTGGCTCCAATTGGTATGAGACCAATTGGAGGTGAAACTAGGCACAAAATGTGCCAACTTTCATGGAGGAAGCTTACCAAAATTCTGCTTGTAAGGTAACTTAAAAAGTGACCAAATCCGGATTAGTGCATTTTATGGCCTGAAAATTGACCATTTGGGTAGTAGTTAGTATTTTGGCCATAACTCACTCAAAACAGGTCAAATTGACCTGAAATCTTGACCATGAATAGTTAAGACATATATCTACAAGTCTTATGAAGACACCAAAGCCCAGAAATGACCATAAGCAAGTCAAATAGCTTGCACAAATTCCGGTCCAAAAACTGGCCGAACCAAAATTGACCTAAAATAACCTAAAGTGACCAATTTTGGTACATTCTAACCAGCAATAGTAAAATGACCATAACTTGGTCTAGTAAACTCAGAATGACCTGAAATTTTGCCCTGCGTGCAATAAGTTTTTAGTTTTGATCGAAACCTGAAAGCCGAGGGAACTAGGTCATCCTGCTAGGTCAAATTAGTATACCGGGATCCGACAAATTGCAATAAAACGCAATATACATGGAAATGAATTTGGTAACATGTACCAATACTAAAAGGATATAAATGTGATATATTGGTAACATTAAAACCTAATTCACCTAGACTGCATCGAGGGTTGACATCTTAGGTTGACAAAGAAAATAATAGAATTCGATAAATTAATTATTGAACCTTATTCCTAGAGACCGTTTAAATGAGTACTGAAACACTTCAAAATTGTGTTTCTCAGTTAGCAAAGACTCAGGGAAGGGGAAGGAAACACTGAGTCAGAGCCAAGAGACAGTTATCAAAGGTTTGTGCACAACTAGTTTTTAACTGATTTTGTTTTGAATATTTCATATGATTAAATGACATATTTTTCTTATGTATCATGTTTAACAAGTATTGGATCTAATTCAATGATTATTGAAATTGTTATAGTATGCATGAATTTAGCTTTGTGAAATGGTATTTCCACAAGTATTAAGCATTGTTATGGATTGAATAAATTATGTTTTGGAAAATTGTGATAGAACATGTTTTGAATTGTGATGGTAATTTTCATGGAAAAATGCAAATTTATGATTTGAATTGTGATGAGCATAAAAATTATTGGATATTGGAATTGAATTTGAATCGAATTATATTGTGATTTATGCTCACTAAAAGGATTGTGATATTGTTTTATATCTCACTATAGATGCTTGATTAGGTTATTACCCGTCTCTCTCATTTGTTGAGAAGACAATGGAGTTAGTTGTGTTTTGATTGCCATGGTACGTGCATAGGCTTAGATTTTCCTCTGATTTGAGGTTAGATCTAGGTTTTTTTTTTTTTTATCGTTATGGCCCTTGCGGAAGATTCATTATTGTGGTGCGTACTGTGCACGATGATTCGACCTCCCTGACCATAGGGAGTTAGAATCTGATTTGACTTTCCCGACCATAGGGAGTTAGAATCACTTCGAATATGGCCCTTTCGGATTAGTCTTGCATAGTTAGTGAGATAAAGAATGATTTTTGAGATACAACATGGTTTTTGAGATACAGCATGGTTTTTGAGATACAGCGTGGTTTTTGAGATACAACATGATTTTTGAGACACAGAATGTTTTTGAATAGTAAAGAATTGTGATTTCAGTTATGATTTATGTATAATTGATTTTGTTGGAACTACCTTAAATGGTTAGTCATGATTTGATAAATTGAATTTCGTGATCAAAGTCCTTTCATACAAATGATTTACATTATTGGCAATGAATATTTTGAGTTTTGGAATTTGATGAGTATTCAGATTTCTAAATTATTTGCTATAAATTTTGTCAATGCATATTGTACTATGTTTTAAATTATAGTTGTGCACCACTGAGTTTACCACTCAGCGATAGCTTTATATGCTATCGCAGGTAAGAAGAGCATAGAGCAGTGAGTAAGTTTCTTTGAAGACACATTCAGATCAGCTCCAGGTATATCATAGGTATACCCATGTACATAGGTTTTGATGTATGCATGTAATAATATGTATGTAAATTATTTGAGCAGTTGTATAAAAACTCTTGTAAAATATTTTGGTATGTAATTAAATGTAAATTATTATAAATGTAAATTTGGGATTTCATTTATCTGAATAGTTTTGTAATATTAATTTTGAGTCTTGTAATCAATGAAATGTTTCTTTTATGAGGAGATTGATTTGATTATTGAGATTTGAATTATGGGTTTAAATGAAGTTATTGAAGTTGTATTTGAGAAAACATATTGGGAGTGTGTTCTTTGTAGGTTTTAAAGAACTGTTTTCTCAAAATACAACCAGCACTTTGTTGAAATTTTGAAAAAAATTTTATAACACCAGATTTTAATCGATGATTTAAATTTCATGAAAATTGTTTTAAAATCCCTTGTAGTATATTTAATGGATTATCGATAGGCAAAGTACGGTAATTCATTAGGTGTACTACGGGATCATGTTACATCTTACAGGGAAGTAGGGTGTGACATGTTTAGTGGTATCAGAGCAATGGTTTTAAAGTAAATTTCGAACTGTGAATTTGAAATCTTTTTGTTGGTAAGTACAACTGCTCAAATGTTTGATACATATAGTACATTTACATCATAAATATGGACTAATGGAGAGGAATCTCCTTATGTTGGTTGTATAGGAATAGAAAATCCTGTGAAAAGATATGGAAGAGAAGAATGAGACAATAGAACAGTCCGTGATGGCAGAAGTACAAGTTGAGGCCCCAACTCCACAAAGTGTCAAAGGCCCGACTGTACCAGTTTAACCAGTACAAATTACTACACAAATGGCCACCTTCTTTCAACAAATGGCCACCTTCTTTCAACAAATGGCTGATAATCTGTCAGCCTAAGCCCAAGTACAGACCCAACCCCCACAAGGGCAGTGTGAAATAGAGAAGAGGGAGAAATCTACGGGTTAAAACTCGAGCAGTAATTTGGGGAAGAAAAAAGAATTTGAGGAACCCCGAGCTCAGAGATATGACAGAGGTAGATCATTAGGGCAGAGAACACCAAGATCTAGTCGTCAAACAACCAGAAGTTCCTATTTTGCCCATTTATGCCATGTTTATGGTAAGCTACATGGAGGTATTTGTCGAAGGGCCTCTGGAGCCTGCTGCAATTGTGGAAAACTTGGACACTTTGCTAAAGATTATACTAGAGCACCTCGATCTGCTCTCCAGAGTCCACAGACCATCAGTCAGAGTTGAGATAGAAATAGAGTTGGTACTCCTCACCACTATAACACAGTGAATCAACCCGAATATAGTAGCGCACCAGTCAGAGTGTCCACTAAGCGCCAAGGAGAAAGAGCAAAAACTTCGGATGTAGCTGCTGGTAAGTTCTTAATATTTGAAAGAAACAATTAGTTATTATTTGATCCCAACACTACTTAGTTGTATGTTAGTGTTAGAACTATATGTTCTGTTGCTATTCCTTTACATGGGAATGAATTTTGATATATTAGTGACTAGTTTTTTAGGATAAAAACTATAATAACAAGTATGATTGACATTAATTTTGGAAGAATTGTTAGCTAAAAGTATTTTCTAACATACCATAAATTATAAAGCTAATTGGCGAGCCTACTTAATGTAAGGCAAGAGGACCTAAAAGTTACAGTAATAGAATTGCTCTAGATGAGGGCAAAGATGTTACTGTTAGTAATTATTAATGGATATTGTAATCAGAATCGATTTAGGATATTAGTGGATTGGAGAAAGATAAGATGTTAGAAAACTTAGTCCATGAGGTTATAACGTAGTGATTATGTAATGTTCTCGATGTTTTTATTGTAAGCTGCAGATTACAGTACCAACACGGGATTATTGTGTAGAGCTACGTGTTTCCTCGTGATACAATAAATTAAGAATATTTGTAAATAATCTATAAATTGATACAGTTATGCCCGAATAAAGTACTATTATTGGAAATAAATGTGAAAATTTTAGTCAGAAATTTAAAAGTTTAGAACTAGCCTATCAAACGACTACACTTGTAAGGTAGCTAGAGTCAGTGACTCGGTTACATTAATGTGAATTACCTGTACCACAGTAATTGCTATAAGCTTAGAGATATCAGTACGACTTATCATCCTCAGATGGATGGATAGTCGAAACAAGTGATTCAGGTAAATTTTGAAACTCATTGAGTTTCTATAAATAATGAAATGAAATGATAATAATAACCTGTAATATGTGATAAGCCCTCAAGAATATACTGAGAACTTGTGTCATTGAATCCGAGGGGAGATGGGACAGATACATCCCACTAATAGAATTTGTATACATTAATAAGTGTCAAGCTAGCATACAAGTGGCACCCTATGAAACATTGTAAGGGAACAGATAACTATGGATTTTGTGATGAGACTTCCGAGGACACAGAATAGTCATGATGCAGTATGGGTTATAGTTGATAGACTAACCAAGTCTGCTCACTTTTTGCCAGTCCGGATGGACTATAGCCTGGGAAGATTGGCCAGATTGTACATAAATGAGATTGTAAAATTGCATGGAGTGCCAGTATTGATTGTATCAGACAGAGATCCTAGGTTCACTTCTAGATTCTGGGTAGTCTTCAGAGAGCCCTAGGAACTAGATTGAACTTCAGCACAGCATTCCACCCACAGACAAATGACCAGTTCGAAAGAATAATTCAAATATTGGAGAATATGCTACGGGCTTGTGTGATTGAGTTTAAAGGTAGTTGGGATACACACTTGCCTTTGATTGAGTTTGCTTATAACAACAGCTACCAATCAAGCATTGGAATGCCTCCATATGAAGCTTTGTATGGCAGGAAGTACAGAACTCCCCTATGTTGGGATGAAGTAGGTGAAAGGAAGATGATTGGGCTAGAAATTGTTCAGCGGACAGAGGAAAAGATCAGATTGATTAGAGATAGACTCAAGGCTGCATCAGACCATCAAAAGTCCTATGTTGGTCTGAAGAGAAGAGATATTGAATATGCAGTGGGTGATAAGGTATTCCTCAAAGTTTCTTCTTAGAAGAGGATTATGAGATTTGGCAGAAAGGGGAAAGTGAGTCCTCATTTCATCGGATCATATGAGATTCTGGAAAGAGTGGGTCCTTTAGCATATCGGTTGGCATTACCTCCAGAGCTAGCAAGGATACACAGTGTCTTCCATGTGTCCATGTTAAGGAGGTAGAGATCAGACCCATCTCATGTACTATCAGTTGAAGAGATTGAGGTAAATCCAAACCTCTCATATGATGAAGAACCCATAGAAATTCTGGCATATGAGGTGAAGCAGCTGAGGAACAAACAGTTACACCTAGTTAAAGTGCTATGGAACCATCATTCAGGCCAGGAAGCTACTTGGGAACGTGAAGAGGATATGAGGAGACAGCACCCACAGCTGTTCAGAGACTAATGCCAGGTAAAATTTCGAGATGAAATTTATTTTAATGGGGGGAGAATTGTAACACCCCTAAGTTCGATAGTGCGTTCTACTGTTCCAGTGACCAGTGTTGTCCGGACAGTTAGGATGCCTAGAACTACACTTCGATATGAGTGAGGAGACATAAAATAATGAAATACAAGAAAAGAAAATACAAGAAAAAAAAAGAAAAAATAATAGTAAAGAAATGTAACCAAGTTAAGCAAGCCGAGAGCCCTAGCGATGGGTGATCGCACCGGGAAGTCACGGCGTGGACCGTTGACTAGCCCTGGACCGCCGGGAACCCTGAAAAATATTTTTCAGGACTTAAATAGACACCTATTGAAGTATAAATGCCATTAGAAATATCAAAGAAAAATTAATTAATTAGTACAAAGAAAAGTGAGAAATCGAAAAACGGACAAAATCCGGTGTTATCGAAAAATTGGGAATGCAACCCGAACAGGGGCAATGTGGTCATTTGACACCCCGAGTTGCCTTTTGACCTAAATGTCCATTAAAAATAAATGATATTACACTTGAAAAATGTCATGAAAAATTAAATTAGTGGTACCTAATGTAAATAGCAAAAATGGGAAGCTTAATGTGGGAAAATGAAATCTTATATTAAACTAATATTTAATTTAAGCTTAGTGCTCCACTCACCCATCAAAGTGGACCACTAACTCATCATCTTGGGCAGAATACACAACTTCATCTTCAACCTTAGAACCAGCAGAAATTTGCTCCCAAAAAAAAAACTCCATTGATGCATGGTTTGAAGCTCCATGCATGTGAGATTCAAGCTCCTTTCTTGGCACTTTCCTTCATTAAAGATTGTCCATACACCTTGGGCAGTAGATAGGCAAACAAGAAGACCAAGTTTTGGAGAGATTTTGAAGAGTTTCCAAAGTGGTAAGTTTGTGTTTTTAGGTTATGGCTTCATTAAAGTTTGTACGAATGTTATGGGTACTTGAATTATGGAGAGATTTTTGAGGTTTGATGTTTAAAGGGAGTGGTGTATTTTTGGCAGCCATGGAAACTCCTTGAGGGCAGTTTATTCTTGCTTGTAAATGGTAGATTAAAGGGTTGATTAAATGTTTATGTGTGTAGGAATTAATTTGGGTGATGTATACTTAGTATATGTGAATGTGTACTTGAATTTGGAAGCTTGGAAATTAATGGACTGTAATGTATGAATCGGCAGCTTGGTTTGGTGAACCATAAAGATGTTATTTCATGTTTGGTTTATGGAATATTAATGTTGAATTGTGATATTTGTTATGGCAGCTTGGGTATATGTATGATGGTGTGAGGTTGGACATGTAAATGAGCTAGGTTAGGTGATTGAATTGTTGTAATTTGAGCTTGAAAAATTCTGTACTAAATGGTGCATATTGAGGGTGATTGTAAGCTGCCAAAATGACCAAAAATATGTTGTGAATTGTGTTTAGGTTATGGTACAAACCAAAATTGGCATGAATGTTTAGTTTGGTAAATGTTAAAAGTGTCCTTTGATGAGTAATGAATAAAATGCAATAGGGCAGTTTATGTTATGGGCCTAGAACCTTAAGTGTGTGGCTCCAATTGGTATGAGACCAATTGGAGGTGAAACTAGGCACAAAATGTGCCAACTTTCGTGGAGGAAGCTTACCAAAATTCTGCTTTTAAGGTAACTTGAAAAGTGACCAAATCCGGATTAGTGCATTTAAGGCCTAAAAATTGACCATTTGGGCAGCAGTTAGTATTTTGGCCATAACTCACTCAAAACAGGTCCAATTGACCTGAAATTTTGACCATGAATAGTTAAGACATATAGCTACAAGTCTTATGAAGACACCAAAGCCCAGAAATGACCATAAGCAAGTCAAATGGCTTGCACAAGTTCGAGTCCAAAAACTGGCCGAACCAAAATTGACCTAAAATAACCTAAAGTGACCAATTTTGGTACATTCTGACCAGCAATAGTAAAATGACCATAACTTGGTCTAGTAAACTCAGAATGACCTGAAATTTCATCCCGCGTGCAATAAGACATAGATCTACAAGTTTTTAGTTTTGACCGAAACCCGAAAGCCGAGGGAACTAGGTCATCCGGCTAGGTCAAATTAGTATACCGGGATCTGACAAATTGCAATAAAACGCAATATATATGGAAATGAATTCGGTAACATGTACCAATACTAAAAGGCTATAAATGTGATATATTGGTAACATTAAAACCTAATTCACCTAGACTGCATCGAGGGTTGACATCTTAGGTTGACCAAGGAAATAATAGAATTCGATAAATTAATTATTGAACCTTATTCCTAGAGACAGTTTAAATGAGTACTGAAACACTTCAAAATTGTGTTTCTCAGTTAGCAAAGACTCAGGGAAGGGAAAGGAAACACTGAGTCAGAGCCAAGAGACAGTTATTAGAGGTTTGTGCACAACTAGTTTTTAACTGATTTTGTTTTGAATATTTCATATGATTAAATGACATATTTTTCTTATGTATTATGTTTAACAAGCATTGGATTTAATTCAATGATTATTGAAATTGTTATAGTATGTATGAATTTAGCTTTGTGAAATGGTATTTCCACAAGTATTAAGCATTGTTATGGATTGAATAAATTATGTTTTGGAAAATTGTGATAGAACATGTTTTGAATTGTGATGGTAATTTTCATGGAAAAATACAAATTTATGATTTGAATTGTGATGAGTATAAAAATTATTGGATATTGGAATTGAATTTGAATCGAATTATATTGTGATTTATGCTCACTAAAAGGATTGTAATATTGTTTTATATCTCACTATAGATGCTTGACTAGGTTATTACCCGTCTCTCTCATTTCTTGAGAAGACAATGGAGTTAGTTGTGTTTTGATTACCATGGTACGTGCACAGGCTTAGATTTTCCTCTGATTTGAGGTTAGATCTAGGTTTTTTTTTTTTTTTTTTTATCGTTATGGCCCTTGCGGAAGATTCATTATTGTGGTGTGTACTATGCATGATGATTCGACCTCCCCGACCATAGGGAGTTAGAATCTGATTCGACCTCCCCGACCATAGGGAGTTAGAATCACTTCGAATATGGCCCTTTTGGATTAGTCTTGCATAGTTAGTGAGATAAAGAATGATTTTTGAGATACAGCATGGTTTTTGAGATACAACATGGTTTTTGAGACACAGAATGTTTTTGAATAGTAAAGAATTGTGATTTCAGTTATGAGTTATGTATAATTGATTTTGTTGGAACTACCTTAAATGGTTAGTCATGATTTGATAAATTGAATTTTGTGATTAAAGTCATTTCATACAAATGATTTACATTATTGGCAATGAATATTTTGAGTTTTGGAATTTGATGAGTATTCAGATTTCCAAATTATTTGCTGTAAATTTTGTCAATGCATATTGTACTATGTTTTAAATTATAGTTGTGCACCACTGAGTTCACCACTCAGCGATAGCTTTATATGCTATCGCAGGTAAGAAGAGCATAGAGCAGTGAGTAAGTTTCTTTGAAGACACATTCAGATCAGCTCCAGGTATATCATAGGTATACCCATGTACATAGGTTTTGATGTATGCATGTAATAATATGTATGTAAATTATTTGAGCAGTTGTATAAAAACTCTTGTAAAATATTTTGGTATGTAATTAAATATAAATTATTGTAAATGTAAATTTGGGATTTCATTTATCTGAATAGTTTTGTAATATTAATTTTGAGTCTTATAATCAATGAAATGTTTCTTTTATGAGGAGATTGATTTAATTATTGAGATTTGAATTATGGGTTTAAATGAAGTTATTGAAGTTGTATTTGAGAAAACATATTGGGAGTGTGTTCTTTGCAGGTTTTGAAGAACCGTTTTCTTAAAATACAACCAGCACTTTGCCGAAATTTTGAAACAAATTTTATAACACCAGATTTTAATCGATGATTTAAATTTCATGAAAATTGTTTTAAAATCCCTTGTAGTATATTTAATGGATTATCGGTAGGCGAAGTATGGTAATTCATTAGGTGTACTACGGGATCATGTACATCTTACAGGGGAGTAGGGTGTGATAATGATGGACTGATAAGAAGATGCATAGCAGAGGAAGATATGGAAAATATCATTTATCACTACCATTCATCTTTATATGGAGGACATTTCGACACCTCAAAAACTACAGCTAAGATTTTGCAAGCAGGGTTTTACTGGCCACATTTGTTTAAGGATGTAAGATCCTTTGTGCTAGGTTGTGATCAGTGCCAAAGAATAGGTAATAGTTCAAGAAGGAATGAAATGCCACTACATGGTATACTTGAGATATAATTGTTTGATGTATGGAGAATAGACTTCATGGGCCCATTTCCCTCTTCCCATGGAAACAAGTATATTCTGGTTGGAGTTGATTATATGTCAAAATGGGTAGAAGCAATTGCAACACCAATTAACGATGCTAGAGTGGTCACAAGGTTCCTCAAGAAGAACATCTTCACAAGATTTGGCATACCGCAAGCAATAATCAGCGATGGAGGAAGTCACTTCTGCAACCAACAATTCGAAACTCTACTGAAAAAGTATGGAGTGACTCACAAGGTGGTCACACCTTATCATCCTCAAACCAGCGGTCAAGTAGAAATCTCAAATAGTGAACTGAAGCAGATTTTGGAGAAAACTGTAAACATATCCAGGAAAGACTGAAGCATGAAGTTAGATGATACACTATGGGCATACCGCACTGCATATAAAACCCCGATTGGCACAACACCCTTCTGACTGGTTTATGGAAAATTATGTCATCTCCCTATTGAACTTGAGCATAAAGCTTACTGGGCAATTTAAGTACTAAACTTTGACCTCAAAGCTTCTAGTAAGAATAGGCTCCTACAACTAAATGAATTGAAAGAAATTCGACAGGATGCATACAAAAATGCCAAAATTTTTAAGGATAGAACAAAAAGATAACATGACAGGCGCATAGCAAGGAAAGAGATAAAAGAAGGAGATCTTGTTCTTTTTTTCAACTCTAGATTGAAGCTCTTTCCAGGGAAGCTTAAATCAAGATGGTCCAGACCTTTCAAGGTCACCCAAGTCTTCCCACATGGAGCAGTAGAAGTGTGGAGTGAAACCTCAGGTGCATTTAAGGTTAATGGACAGAGGCTGAAGCCTTACTTTTAAGGAGAACCCATAGAAATGGGAGTCAATTGCACCCTCGATCCTCCTACCAATAGACCATAAACAACAAAGTCCAGCTAAAGACTATAAACAAGCGCTTTTTGGGAGGCAACCCAAAAGTTTTTCTGAACTTTTATTTTTCTTTTTTTCCATATTAATTTTTGTTTAATACTTATTAGCATTTCATTTTGTAGGAATTTTTGGAAAAGGGAGTAGAGAACAAGAGAGAAAGGAATCACTAAGTCAAACCACAAAAGGGAAAATTGGACAAAATCAGGGAAGTAGCTCTATCACTAAACTTTACATCCATTCATGAGCTGTGATGATAATTTTTATTTATTTGACAAAAATTTGAAAAATCATAAAATTACACGGGTCGTGTACTGGTTTGACACGGGTCGTGTAACTTTCTGGAAGTCTATAAATTCCTTGCATTTTTAACCCTAGGAGAGACAGAAAGTTACACGGGTCCATAGACCAATTTACACGAACCGTGTACTATGACAAATTTTAAAAATTTTGGGCAAAAATTTACACGGCCATACATGTCGAGACCCGTGTAGTGATACACGACCAGTGCATCATGTCACAGACGCGACTCCTGGAGCGCAAAACACGCAAAACAAGGAGTCCTAACGACTTTTTAAATACACCCCTAGCATTAGAACTCTTTATAGACACAAAACCTTTCATCTCCTCCCTTCTTAACCTATAAAAACCTCTCAAATCTCATCTCCCTTCACCAAAACCCTACTCTTCTCCTTCCCAAAAACTCATCCATGGCCCCTGCAAAAGAGATCTGCAAGAAGGATCGGCTCTTCTTCAAGGCAAAGAGGAGATCCTCACCCTCTCCACCTCAGCCTCCATCCCAACACCCAAGAACGAGGGTTGCCACTCCCCAACCATCTCAACAAGCCCATCCTCCACCACAACGATAATCGCAACCAGGGCCATAACCCGCTCCACAACCCGAAATCTCTATCCCTTGGGGATTTCGAGATGATGCCCACAAAGCAATGTGCACCCAACTTCACGCCCGAAAAATATCCTCCACCAAATACATAGATTTTCTGCTTTTGGAGCAAATCGGGTTACAAGATGAAATCAATGGGCTACTTGACAGCATCGGGTGGACAAGGTTCGCCCAACTACAATTTTCGGCATACAAGGACACCACGCTGGAATTTTTGGGTAGCTTTAAGGCCAACTTATGGCCTATCGATAGGGAGGATAGGGCCAGAATTGAATTTTGCCTCCTTGGTATCGACCGGGTAATGAACATGGACGAGTTCAACGCCATCTTTGGCTTTGACATCACCGGCCACCAAGAAATTCCTAGGAACTGTATGCTCTACAACAACATCAACTTTTGGGGTTCCATTGCCCCGAACTCACAGCCGTATAACTCCAGCATATCCAAATAATAGGCATCACTTGTCCAGCATTGCGATATATGCATCGGTTCGCTGCCCACACCATTATGGGCCGTGGCGACAGCCTTGGCATTGTCAACGCCAACGAACTTTTCTTCTTGTGCTGCATGGTCACCGGACAGTGGTGTAGCACCGGCTTTTTCTTATGTAACCATCTCCGACGCCTCTGCCAACAGTCTACCGGGCACATTGTTCTAGGTGGCATTGTCACAACCATTGCCCTCCATTGTGGCTTCATTCCAGGACACCACAGGCTGTGCTTCGTCATTGGAACATCCAAAATCGACCAAACTATCTGCATATCCATGGGGATATGTAAGAAGGTGGGCAACACATGCTACTTGGTGGATGCTGAAGGAAATGCCATACCTAAGAGAGAAAAAGCACGGGAGGGACCTGGCGAGACTTTGCAACCTCAAGATAAAGGCCAAGACCGGATGTTCGAAGAGTCCCTCATTCGGGGGCCTCCATACACACCACCACCTACAGACCCGATACTCGCATACCTATAGCATATGGAGACCACAATATACAATAGGATGCGAGCTATCGAGGATAGCCTCCAGGAAGCACACAACAAGTTGGACATGCTAATGGATAAGCTAGATGAGGAGGAAGAGGAGCCAACATCACCAGCATCACCATCATCATCATCAGAGGCCTTTTAGACCTAGGGCCCTAGGATAGGACCTTTATTGTAATATCTTACATGCGTTAGTCTTAAGTTATAATCATAGGTCTCTTTTATTTGCTTTATGTCCAAAAAATTTCCATAATAAATAATATGCTTCCTTAAAATTTTTGAACATTCTCTCTGCTTTTGCATATTATTTTAATATTGAGGACAATGTTTGATTTGAGTTTGGGAGGGGATACAATTGCATTGCATATCATTACGTTTGCATATCATTACATTATTTAAATTCAGCTACATTATTCTTGTGTATCTAAATTTTTGAAAATTTTTGACAAATTTTGGACTTTAAATTGTGAAACTTAGCACTATAACCAAATTCTAGTAAGCTAATAATTGGACACCACGGGATAGAGGAATGAACGTATCTAGATAGGCAAAAAGGGATTCTAACATGTTGTTTGTGAAGAAACTAATCTCTTTAATGGAACTAGACTAGTTAAACCTCTTTATAACTATTAATTTATCACATTGAACTTGTAAAGTTAGGAGAAAATTTTTGAAATACAAGTAAACCTAAAAAGTGCCTCACTAGCTCTAGAACATATCTCTTGGACCAAATGATTAAGACATTCTTTGATATAGCCTCACTAAGCCTTAGCCACCCCTAATTAATGTATATCCCTTATAGCCAACTTGAAGCCTATGTTTATCCCTTAAAATTTATTGTTTACCCATGTCATATACCTAGCCCCTAGCCTAAAGACCTACCATCCCCTTTTGAGGAAGCAATATGCATGAGGAAAATGAAGAGAGGATGTAGAACTCAAGAAAGAGTGCAAGTGTGCAATTGAAATCAAAGGAAAACTTGCCCCCTTCCCAACTAGCAAAAGAAATGAATTTGGGGGAGAGGATAAAAGGGACATAAAAAAAAAGAAAAAAAAAAGAGAGAAAAGAAAATAAGTCCCAAGATAAGTATCATGGAAGCATGCTTAGCACTGTAAAAAGCCAAAAGCCCTTCCTCTCCATATAAAATCAGAGCTTTATGCATACATGCTATCCTCATATTTGCATTCCCTAAAAACCTTTCATTGGCAACCAAGTAATTATCCCTTAGCCCCATTACAACACTTTTAAAGACCTTTTGATCTTTTGAAAAGTGCATGCTATATTAGTGGAGATAGGAAATTGAGATATGTCTATAGGGCTGGAATTGAATTGCTTCTCCACAATTACTCACAAAAGATGCAAATTTAGGGGAGTTAGTGTTTCTCAAATCTATCCTGATAAAAAAGGTTATTTGTAGCTTATTAAGGTTCTTGTATAGAGAAATAACTAGTCGAAACACTGTGAAAGGAGGTGAAGTTCTAAACAGACAGCTATTAGAACCTTTATGCCTTGAAAGAGGGAAATTGGAATTAAGGTTGGAGGAGTTCAATTCTATGCTTATTAAATTGTTGGTTATATTCCTAAGTATCCCCTGAAATGTGTTTTAAAACAGAGTTTTGCTTTGCTTGAGGACAAGCAAAAGTTTGAGTTTGGGGGTATTTGATACACTTGAATTGTATAGATATTTTTAAGCACATTTGTATAATATCTCATAGCATTTAGGCAAGTATTTTCATGCATAGGAGTTGAATTCATTACTTTTTATAATTTCTATTGTCAAGACCTTAATTCCATGTTTTCTATATCATTTCAGGTGTTTGGGTTAAGTCCCAGAGTATGGGAGTGCAAAGGAAAGCTTGGAGAGGTCAAAAGACAGAGAATTGCTGCTGATACAAAGTACATAGGTCATGTAAACCAAGCCCCAGACCCGTGTAATCTTATGCCAAAAGAAAGCCAGATAGCCAATAGAGAAACAAAAGTACACGAGTCATGCAAGCTGAATAGTGTAATCTGCAAGGACCCGTGTAAGTCTCTATTGGGAAATAACTTGAAGAACCTTATGGGAACAACAGTACACGGCCCGTGTAGTTAGCGCAGACCCGTGTAACTCTCTGTGCCAATGCAAGATTCCGCAATTCTCCTCCAGCAAGTTACATGACCATACATTACGGGACCCGTGAAGTGACACACGGGCCGTGTACTATGTTGCAGCCAGTTTTATAACTCGAATTCTCCTCCTGTTTTCTTATTCAAACGAGACTCCTAAAGCCTTTTGGACTCAAAATGACCTAACCCTAGAGTAGCCAATATAAATAGAAAAGAAAACATTAGAAAGGGAGGTCTGTCACTGTCGTTGGGACTGCTGGTGAAGGTTGCTGTTGTCGGGCTCTACATCAGTACCAAAAGAAGTTTTCCAGCTGAAGCTCCACAAGATCAAAGCTGCAAACTCTCTTTAGTTCCAAAGTTTCATCTCCCTAGACATATTTTTATTATTTTATTTCTTCTACATAACTCTCTTTTTATTGTTTTTACCTTTTATCATGATACTTGCTGAACTCACCATGAGTGAGTAGTTTTCTTATTCTGGATTTGGGAGAGTAGCTCTTGTAATTATTATTATGGATGAACGCTGAGTTTTATTTATTGGATTTGAGATTCGTTTCTTAATTTAATTTCTTATGATCTTAATGCATGCTATGTGCTGGTACCCACTTAGTCATGATTGCAGATGTTAATTGAAGGACTGAAAGGTGAAGATTAACATTAGAAAATCAAGATCTTGAACCTAGGAATTCTGACCTAGACATAGGCTGATACCTTTGTGGAACTTCAAAATTGGTCAAAGATCCTAAAGGATTTTAATTAATTTAATCGCCACGAAAATAGGGCTTGAGTTAATTAGAATACACCCTAGATGCCTTGAGAGAGGATTTAGGATAGCTTAGGACTGATTTCCATCAAGGAAAACAACCCTAAATTCAATAAATAAACTAGATAACATCCATAGTAAGATTCAAGTGCGAAATCTTAACTCCAGAATTGTTCCAAAATAGATTATTTCGTTTTAAGTTTACCATTTTAGTGTCTAAAATTAACAAACTTTATTCCCTAAGTATTCAATAGCCTAGACAGTCAAAATTACTATGTAGATTGGTACTTGCTAAACAAATTCTTCATGGGAACGATACTCTATTCATCACTTTATTACTTGTTAACGATCCGTGCACTTGTGGTGGTTGCAAAATAGTGAAACAATGTAATGAAAACTTTTGATGATGCTTTGGTCTAGTGGGAGTCTGTTTTATGTTACATTTGGGTTAGCATTTGTATGGAATGCTTAGACCATTATTTTTTGGACATATCTTGTCACATATTCCATTTAAATTCAGTTTTTTGTTTTTGAGATTTTGTTGGCACATATATATAATATTGTTTTCCCTATCGGATTCAATGTTATTTTGTTTGCCATTACATTAACTGGATTTTATAGGTTAAATTGCTTGTTATTGGGTATTGTTTTGTATTTTATTAATCTGTACTTTTAGTTTAATAAATTGATTACTGCTATCCAAGTGGGAGATTGCTAGATTATTTATTTATATCTGGATGTAGATTATTATTAATCAATTGTTAGGCTCATTGACAGATTAAATAATGAAATCAAATAATAGGTTTAGTAATTGACAATATCTAAATGGATTGACTCATGTGATTGGGCAAGCCTGTAATGGGTCTGGTTGTCCAAAAGCCCACTAAGGAAGAGGCCCCAACTCTCAGTCCTACATATATATATATATATATATATATATATATATATATATATATATATATATATATATATATTCTGATAACCCCATTTAGCATCAGATAGAATTCATATAGAATTTGAAGGCTGTAGATGTAACATCCTCACTTTAGCTAGTCTGTACGTTCTATTATTCCGATGACCAATGTTGATCCTGGCAGCTAGAATATTTGAAATTATAATTAGACTAGAGTAAGAAGTTATAAATAAACCAAATAATGATAAGAAAAATTAAGGAAAATTTTTAGAAATGAAATGCACTAAGGTTAAATGAGCTGTAGCCCCAGTGATGAGTGACCCTAACAGGAAATGACGGCGAGGGCCGTTAGTAACCCTAGACCCGAGGAAAACTTCATGAAATAATTTTTGAGAACTTAGGGAAGGATTATTGGGGTTTCAATAACAATAAAATGCTAAGAAAACACAAGAAAAATTTAATCAATTAGTACACACAATTTTAGCTCGTTAAGCCAAACGGAGGGCATTTTGGTCATTTCGTCTTCAGAGATGATTTTTTACCAACATGCCCATTTAAGTAAGTGAGATTTATGACATAAAATGTGAATTAATATTGATGAAAAATTTATTAAAAATAAGTAAAAGGAGTAAGAAAGAAAAACAAAAAAAAAAGAAATAAAAGTCAAATAATGACATAAGCATAATCTCATTAAAAACTCTCCCACCAATGAGAATTAAATAAACTCATTACAAGAGATAAAGAAGACCAAAATTTACTTCATCTTTCTCTTCCATCCATGGTGGCCGAAATCCCTTCCTAAAGCTCTCCACCATTTTCATTCATTCCAACTTGATTTTCTTAAGTTTTTCACCATAAAACCCATCTTTGTCTTCACAAAAAATTATCCATACACCTTGGGCAAGCTAAAGACAGCAAAAAGAAGTAGAAAGGAGGAGCTTTTACAAGCTTGAAATTGACTCCATTAAAGGTTCATGACCAAACTCTTTATTTCTCTTTAAATTCATGTTGAGGGAGTGGAATTAAGTGGAAAATTGCAAGAAAATTGAATGAAAATTATGTGTATACCTCTCCCAAAATTTGGGCATCCTTGGACTTGATAGGGTTTTGAAGATTTCTTTGAGTTAAAATGATACCATAGCTGCCCTTAACACTAATCTCTTGATTAGGATAGTGAAGTATAGGTAAATGCATAATTTGAAATGGATGAGTTAGGGTTTGGGCACAAATTTAAGACTTTGTTCATGTATTGGTGAAAGAAAGTTTTAATGGTCAATTAGTGACCATTTGGCTATGTGTGACTAAGAAATGAAGTGATTTGTTCCATGGGAATTAAAGTTAGGTATGCTGCCCTTGGTGACCTGTAGGACTGGGTGTGAGTCTAGCAGGTTTGGACAGCTATAACTGGAGTTGTGTAGGTTTAATTGGTGCAAGGCCAATTGGATATGAAAATAGACACATAATGGCACAACTTTGGTGCTTAGAAAACCAAACTAAGTTGACGTAAAAACTACCCTAATTTGAGTGACCAACATGCTGTCCCTGGAAAATAACTAAATGAATAGTGTTTGTTCAAATGGTCATAACTCAGTGTAGAAAAGTTCAATTGACCTGAAATTTTACCAGTAGAAAGCTGAGACATAGCCCTACAATTTTCATGCAGAAAACAAACCCAAATTTTGACCATAACATGTTCAAAAACTATCCTACAATCACTGTATAAAAATTACAGAATGGATTCTACCCAGAAATTCTGAAAAAATTGCAATCCAACCAGTTATGGTGTTTAGGCCATAACTTGAGCTACAAAACTCTAAATGGAGTGATTCAAAAAAAGAAATGCAACTAGACACAATAAGGAATAATTTTGATGTGGACCAAATTCTCACTGTAGAATGGCCTAATAGAACAGTGAACTCTAACACTCAAAACTGAAATTTCTGAATTATTCTCCATTGGTTTTAAGTATTATTTGGCAACTAATGCCAATACTTTTGTAAACCAAAATGTGGTATCTTGGTGAACTTAGGTTCAACAAACTTATTAAAAATTAAAAAGTCAACCTTTGAGTGAAATTAGTCAATTAAATAGTGACCTCTACATTATAAAAATAAATAATTGAATCATTAACTGTGTAAAATGCCCTAGTACGCCTAGAATGATTTGGATAGGTTGGCATGCCAATAGGGTTCAGTTAGCAATACTGCACATGGAATTATACCGTTCTTTGATTTTATGGCTTTTAGCCATTTTGATATCAGTGTGATACTTGGCCTTGTGCCCAATGTTTACTACAGCTTATCAGCTGTTCTGTTGCACACCGGGAGACACAATGTGACCGATAGTGTGATGGCCTGAGGTACTTGATACCCAGTGCCAGTTTACCCATTTATCCAGTCCAGTGGACTAGTATAGGTTACTTGGGCAATCAAAATAAATCTTACTAAATTTTAATCAAATAATACTACAATAATTGCCAGGAACTTAGTCTACATAAAATGTCAGTTTACATTCTGCATATCAATTTTATTTTAGCTATTATATTTTATATTGGCACCACTAAGCAGAATTGATTAGCGCATCGCTTTTGCCATGCGCAGGTACTGGAGACGTAGCTGGGGAGTCCAGCAGATCTCAGACCGGGTGAATTGTCAGATCTGCACAGAGTCCAGAGTCACCTCATATCTGCAGTGCACTTGGTAGGATATTAGGATTTTGGGTTGTATTTTATACTTTACATTTGGTACAATTTTTGGTTGTAATTACTAACTCATGAAATCATATAATAATGTAAATATATGAAATTTCATGTTATTGTAATTATTAGTATATTTTGTTGAAAAATAAAATGTTAAGGAGTTATTCATGAAATTAATTCAAATTGTGATGTGAACAAAAATTTTGAAATTTGTGATGAGAATTGGAGATTGAGTTGATATATATGTATATTGGAGTTCAAGATTTGAAAACCATATTGGAAGTGTTTTTAACAGGTTCAGAAGAACTATTTTTCTAATTTACAGTCAGCACTCTGTCGGATTTTCTATAGAAATTTATGGAAAATTCAGATAAATCAAAGTTGTAAATAAATAATATAATTGGTAAAATTTAGCACTTAGTGAATAATAAATAAATTAAGAAGGATAACTTGTTATGAAATAAGGTATGGTGTTCCAGCACACTGTGTGGCTTATCTTGCTCAGCTACACAGTAGACGGGTAAGGGGTGTCACATTTAGTGGTATTAGAGCATCGGTTTAGAAGTTTATGGGCCTAGATAGAGTGCATACCATTGCATTGCATTTGTAAGTGTTGAGGTGACACTGATGTAGATCTGTTTGTTTTCTTATTTTGATTAGGATATGGATCCTACTTCTCAAGAGTAGTTGATGAAGAGGTGGAGAGTTGTGCTCTACCAAGGGCTGAATCAGGAGGCAGGGGAGAAATCGCTCCACCAAGAAATGAGGCACTGCCCAACCTCGGTTATGTTATTTCAAAGAAATTACTGAATTTTACCAGCAAATGATGGGGGCAATTCCACCACCACAACCACAGCCATAACCTCCACCACCACCACAGAAGTCCCATCTAGAAAAACTACGAAAACATGGGGCTATAGATTTCTTTGGGAAGAAGGAGGATGACCCCATGACAACTGAAAAATGGCTGGATAGAACTGTATGAGTGTTGAAACAGCTTCATTGCACCCCTGAGCAAAACCTAGAGGCTGTTGTGTCCCTACTTCAAGATGATGCATACCAATGGTGGGACACAGTATCCAGTGAGGTGCAACCAGATTAGATTACCTACGATTTCTTCCTCACAGAGTTCAGGAAGAAATATGTCAGTAAAGTGTATCTAGAAGAGAGAAGAAGAGAATTTATTAGTCTGAGATAGAGGCAGCTATCAGTGGTAGAATATGAGCGTGAATTCATCAGACTAAGTTGGTATGGGAGGGAGATAGTAGCTAAGAGGTGCAGAAGGTTTGAAGAAGGGCTAAATGACAATATCAAGGTCATGATAACAGCATTGGAGATTACAGATTTTGCCAAATTAGTTGATGTTGTACTGAAAGTAGAAAGAGTCAGAATAAATGAACAAAATAGAAGGGAAAGACAACAGAAGAGGGATCCAGGTCGGTCCAGTTCATTCTCTGCTCCTAGTAAGAAGTTTAAGGGTCCTCCTGCTCAAAGTTCGAGTCAGCCTCAAGGTCAGGGTCAGTCCCAGGGGCCCAGACCATGATTCACACCTAGGAGAGGCCAATTCACATCATCAGTGGGCAGCTCTCCAAGGATGGTGTTCAGGGGACCAGCCCCAGCATCTTCTACCTGTCCATACTGCCAGAAGTGGCATAAGGGGGAGTGTTGGCGAGTGACTGGTGCTTGCTTATGGTGCGGGTCTACAGAATATTAGATCAAAAATTGCCCGAAGAGGACTACTACAGTTGCCCCAACACAAGCAGATAGGCCTGCCCCTACACCTCAAAGGGGTAGGAAGTTCGGTAAATCTGAGGCAGCTGGTCCATCACTAAGGCCTGCATCTAAGTCAGCCAAAAGGCCAGAGGCTAGAGTACTAGCCAGAGCTTATGCCATTAGAGCCCAGGAGGAGCAAGATGCCCCAGATGTTATTAGGGGTACATTCTTTCTCTACACTTTACCTGTGCATGCATTGGTGGATCCAAGATCTACCCATTCATATATCTGCATCAAGCTACCCGTAGAGAAGGGAGTTTTAGTAGAGGAGAGTGACCAAGACATTTTAGTCACAAATCCATTAGGCCACAGTATGATAGTGAATAAGGTGTATAAAGGTTGCCCGTTGAGGATTCAGGGGTATGAATTATTGGTAGACCTAATTGAATTACCCTTCCACGAGTTTGACGTGATTTTGGGAATGGACTGGTTATCACGTCATCAGGCAATAGTTGATTGTAAACTGAAGAGGATTTCTCTGAAAACTCCTGAGGGTAATGAGATTTCAGTTGTGGGTGAAAGGACAGATTTCCTATCTAATGTCATCTCAGCCACAGTTGCAAGAAGATTGATGAGAAAAGGCTGTGAAGCCTACCTAGCACACATTGTTGATACTAGGCAGGCTAAGCCAAACCTGTGTGATATACCCACAGTAAGAGACTTCCTAAATGTGTTTCTTGAAGAATTGCCTGATTTACCACCAGAAAGGGAAGTCAAATTTGCTATTGAGGTAATGCCGGATACAGTACCAATTTCTATTGCTCCTTATAGGATGGTACCCACTGAATTGAAGGAGCTAAAAATTCAGTTGTAGAAGTTACTAGATAAGGGGTTCATATGCCCCAGTGTGTTACCATGGGGAGCTCCAGTGCTGTTTGTGAAGAAGAAGGATGGAACCTTAAGATTGTGCATTAATTATCGGCAGTTGAATGAAGTGACTATAAAGAATAAATATCCATTGCTCAGAATTGATGATCTGTTTGATCAGTTGAAGGGAGTTAGTGTATTTTCAAAAATTAATCTCAGATCAGGGTATCATCAGCTGAGGGTAAAGGATGCAGATGTGTCAAAAACTGCATTCAGAACTCGGTATGGGCATTGTAAATTCCTAGTGATGCCGTTTGGGTTAACAAATGCACCAGCAACATTCATGGACCTTATGAACCGTATCTTCCATCCACATTTAGATCGATTTGTAGTGGTCTTTATTGATGATATTCTGGTGTATTCCAAGACCAGGGAAGAACACGATGAATATTTAAGGATTGTTCTGTAAACCCTGCGAGAAAAGAAGCTGTATGCTAAGTTGTCCAAGTGTGACTTCTGGATGAGTGAGATCTCCTTCCTTTGACACATAGTATCAGCTGAGGGGATTAGAGTGGATCCCAAGAAGATAGAAGCAGTGATGGAATGGAAGCCTCCCAGAAATACAACTGAGGTCAGAAATTTCTTGGGGCTAGCTGGGTATTACAGGAGATTTTTGAAGGGGTTCTCTCTCATAGCTGCTCCAATGACCAAGTTGTTACACAAAAATGTGAAATTTGGCTGGAACGACAAGTGCCAAGCCAGTTTTAAGAGGCTGAAGGCTATGTTAACAGAGGCACCAGTGTTAACACAGCTAGTGATGGGAAAAGACTTTGTGGTCTATAGTGATGCCTCACATAATGGGTTACAGTGTGTATTGATGCAAGAGGGGAAAGTGGTCGCCTATGCTTCCAGGTAGTTAAGGCCACATGAACATAACTACCCTACTCATGATCTGGAGCTAACATCAATTATCTTCTCATTGAAGATATGGAGGCACTATTTGTATGGTGAAAAGTGCTACATCTATACAGACCATAAAAGTCTAAAATATTTACCAACCCAGAAAGAGCTCAACCTTAGACAGAGGCGATGGATTGAGTTCCTAAAGGACTATGATTGTGTTATAGATTACCATCTTGGGAAGGTAAATATAGTTGCTGATGCCTTGAGAAGAAAGTTCATCACAGCTTAAAGATCACTAAATGCCCGTCTGTCTTTAGCTCAAGATGGAGCTATTTTGGTCGAGTTTCCAAGTGAGGCCAAACCTGCTACAGTAGATACAAGATGGGCAAAAGGCAATTGAAAAATTAATGGCTATTATACGAAAAATCTCTATCACACCCTTCTTCCCCTTAAGATGTAACATGATCCCGTAGTACACTTAATGAATTACCATACTTCGCCTATCAATAACCCATTAGATATGCTACAAGGGATTTTAAAATAATTTTCGTGAAATTTAAATCATCGATTAAAATCTGGTGTTATAAATTTTTTTTCAAAATTTAGGCAAAGTGCCGGCTGTGTTTTGAGAAAACAGTTCTTTAAACCTAAAAAGGAAAACACTCCCAATATGTTTTCTCAAATACAACTCCAATAACTTCATTTCAACTCACAATTCAAATCTCAATAATCAAATCAATTCATTTTCAAACCAATCTCATCATAAAGAACATTTCATTGATTACAAGACTCAACATTTATATCATAATAATTTACGTTTAATTACATACCAAAATATTTTACAAGAGTTTTTATACAACTGCTCAAATAATTTACATACATATTATTACATAAAGTCAGGAACCATAATTAACTCAAATACTAATAAGAAAAATTTAGTAAAAATTTTAGAAATAAAATACAACCAAGTTAAACGAGCCCGGTGCCCTAGCGATGGGTAACTAGAGGGAAGTTGTGGTTCTCGCAACGAGGAGCCCTAGACCCGGGGGAAAAAATTATAAAATAATTTTTGGGACTCTAGAGAAGGGTTATTGAGGTTCCCATGGCATTAGAATGCCAAGAAAATACCTAGAAAAATTTTTCAATCGGTACAGACAATTTTGACCCGTTAAGCCAAACGGAGGGCATTTTGGTCATTTCGCCTTCCGAGGTGATTTTTGGCCGACTTGTCCAGTTGAGTAAATAATTAATATGACATAAAATATGAAGAAACATTACTAGAAATTAAATTGAACTTGAGTAGTGATGAAAAGAAAAGAAAAATCAAAGAAAAGCTTATTTATGACATCATGGTGATGTCATTAAGAAATTATGACCAATCACAATTAAGCCATGCTTTGACTAACTATTAAAAGAGATAATTGAGACTAAGAAATAAAAGAAAAACCAGCAGCCACCCCCTTTCCCATTCCAGCCGAAATCCCTATCCTTTCTCCCTCCATTAATCTTCAATCAAAAGCTTGATTTTTCCTTTGTTTACACCACAAAACCCTAACTTCTCTTCATTAAAGCTTTACCCCACATCTTAAACAAGCTCTTGGCAGCCAACAAGAGGAAAGAAATTGAAGTTTGGGGCTTGGAAAAATTCTGCCACTTGAGGTTAGTGCACCTATATCCATTAAACTCTTTATTTTCATGGTTTGGGACTTGAAACTTAGTGAGAATTGTGATTTAAATGAACAAACACCTATGTCTATGAGCTCTTGAATTTCGGCTGCCCTAACTATGGAATAGGAGGGAGTTTTTTTAGGAGCTTGAAGTGAATTAGAGTTATGTTGGAAGTTTATAAACACAAGAACAATGATTAAAGAGCTAACTAAGATATATTGTATAAAAACATGAATTTGAATTAGGGTTTTGTGAGAAAAATGTAAACTTGGTTTAGGAAATTATTAGAGAGCATTTTAATGATCAATTAGTGACCATTTTAGGTAATTTGACCAACAAATGGACTGAAAAATAGGATTGCAAAGTGAGGTTGCAGGCTGCCCTAGGACAGCAGCATAGGGACTGAAAATTCAGTCCATTTGCACTGCCATAACTTGGGCTGTGTTAGTCAAATTGGTGTTTGGCCAATTGGACATGAAACTAGGCTTATAATGGCACATTTTTGCTGAAGAAACCATGCCCAAAAGACCAAAGCAAGAGGACCAAAACTTGGCCCCAATCCGGATACCCTGCAACTGGTTCTGCAGAATTGACCAAATGAACAGTAACTGTTCATTCGGCCATAACTCACTGTAGATATGGTTAATTGACCTGAAATTTTTACAGCAATAAGTTAAGACATAGATAAACAACTTTCATGAAGGAACCTACCCCAAATTATGGCCAGAACCTAACCTAAATGGCAGTGGAAGTTACTGTTCATGTTACTGTAGATATGGTAATTTTTGCAGAATGAGAATCCGGCCAGCTGTGGTTTGTGGACCATATCTGGAGCTACAAAACTCCAAATGGAGTGATTCAAAAAAGGAAATTCAACTAGACAAAATAAGGAACAACTTTCATGTTTTACATTTCTTCAAATTCCTACAGAAACAGTGTCCAATGGAACAGTGAAGTTGACTCACCAAAACTGAAAATTCTGCTTGTGTTGGTTTACACTTTGAAATGGTATTAACACTTAATGCCAACAAGTTTTAAACACCAAATGTGGTATGTTGGGAGTGCCAAAGTCAATGTACATATTTTCTATCCAAAAGTCAACATTTTTGTTGACCAATGAGGTGAATAGTAACACCAAAAACATGAAATTCACAAATTGAAGAATTTAAAAGTTTCAAATGCCCTAGTATACCTAACAAGATTGGTTTGGATAGTTTGGCATGCCAATAGGGTTCAGTTAGCAATACTGCACATGGCAATATGCCATTCCGTGATTTCATGGCTTTTAGCCATTCTGACTTTGTATTGAGATTTGGCCTTGTGCCTGATATTATTTACAGCTTATTAGCTGCTCTGTTGCACACCGGGAGATGCATATGTGACCGATGGTGTGACGGCCCGAGGTACTAGGTACCCAGTGCCAGTTTACCCGTTATCCAGTCCAGTCGTCTAGTGTAGGTTACTTGGGGCAACCAAATGGATAAAAGTGAACAACGTTAACGAAATAACGGATATACCAATACCAAACAAAGAAAGCATACACATTCTATACACATTCATTTTCTTGCTATTTTCTTCTATTATATTATTGCACCACTAAGCATTATTGCTTAGTGCGTTGCTTTTGCCACGCAGCGTAGTCTTGGAGATCCCGATCGTGAGCCCGGTAGACCACAATCGGGTGAGTCCATCCGGCGATTCTGCTCGATGTCCGTGTCACCTCAACCTGTTTGTGCATTGGTAGGACACTAGGTGTCATTTTGACATTTTGTAACTTAATTTTGATTTTTCTTCATATGTAATTAAACTTGTGTAATGTATATTGATGTTTATGTAAATTATGAAAATTGTATTTGTTAATGGAAAAGTAAATGTTTACTTGTGATTTATATGTGATCATCACATGTGAATGATGAATGAGAGTTCAAATTGAAATGTTGAGATCTTGATATTGGAGTTGAGAATGATTGAATTTGTTTATTGGAAGTGTTTTTAACAGGTTCCGAAGAACTGTTTTCTCCATTTTTAGCCGGTACTCCGCCGGATTTTCTTTAAAATTTTCGGAACCTCAAATAAATTATAATTTCAATAAAGGAACTATATTTCACAAACTATATTCAAAACTTTGACAAAAATTAATTAAGGTAAAATAGAGTGTGCCGGTACACCGTGTGGCATAGCTTGCTCGCCTACACAGTAGACGGGTAAGGGGTGTCACATTTAGTGGATACTAGGCAGGTTAAGCCAAACTTGATTGATATACCCACAGTGAGAGACTTCCTAGAGGTATTTCCTGAAGAGTTGCCTGGTTTGCCACCAGAAAGGGAAGTTGAATTTGCTATTGAGACACTGCCGGGTACAACACCCATTTCTATTGCCCCTTATAGGATGGCACCCACTGAATTGAGGGAGTTGAAAACTCAGTTGCAAGAGTTGTTAGATAAGGGGTTCATACGCCCCAGTGTGTCACCATGGGGAGCTCCAATGCTGTTTGTGAAGAAGAAGGATGGGACTTTGAGGCTATGCATTGATTACCGGCAGTTGAATAAAATGACAGTGAAGAACAAATATCCGTTGCCTAGAATTGATGATCTGTTTGATCAGTTGAAGGGAGCAGGAGTATTTTCTAAGATTGATCTCAGATCAGGGTATCATCAGTTGAAGGTGAAAGATGTAGATGTGCCCAAGACTGCGTTCAGGACCCGGTATGGGCATTATGAGTTTCTGGTGATGCCCTTTGGCCTAACAAATGCACCAGCGGCATTCATGGACCTTATGAACCGTATCTTCCATCCATACCTGGATCGATTCGTAGTGGTCTTTATTGATGATATTCTGGTGTACTCCAAGACCAGGGAAGAACATGATGAACATTTGAGGATTGTTCTGCAAACCCTGCGGGAAAAGAAGCTGTATGCTAAGTTGTCCAAGTGTGACTTTTGGCTGAATGAGATTGCATTCCTTGGACACATAGTGTCAGCTGATGGGATTAGGGTGGATCCCAAGAAAATAGAAGCAGTGATGGAATGGAAGCCTCCCAGAAATACAACTGAGGTCAGAAGCTTCTTAGGGCTAGCTGGGTATTACAGAAGATTTGTGAAGGGATTTTCCCTAATAGCTGCTCCAATGACCAAGTTGTTACACAAGAATGTCAAATTTGACTGGAATGACAAGTGTCAAACCAGCTTTGAGTAGTTGAAGGCTATGTTGACAGAGGCACCAGTGTTAACACAGCCAGTGTCAGGAAAGGACTTCGTGGTCTACAGTGATGCTTCTCATAATGGGTTAGGGTGTGCATTGATGCAAGAGGGAAAGGTGGTCGCCTATGCTTCCAGGCAGCTAAGGCCACATGAACAGAACTACCCTACCCATGATCTAGAGCTTGCAGCAATTATCTTCGCACTAAAGATATGGAGGCATTACTTGTATGGTGAAAAGTGCTACATTTATACAGACCACAAAAGTCTAAAATATTTGCCAACCCAGAAGGAGCTCAACCTTAGACAGAGACGATGGATTGAGTTCCTGAAGGACTATGATTGTGTAATTGACTACCATCCTGGGAAGGCAAATGTAGTTGCTAATGCTTTGAGCAGAAAGTCCATCACAGCTTTGAGATCATTGAATGCCCGTCTAACTTTGATTCGAGATGGAGCTATTTTGGCTGAGTTGCAAGTGAGGCCAAACCTGCTACAGCAGATTTTAGATGGGCAAAAGGCAGATGAAAAGTTAACGGCCATTATGAGTAAAATCCTAGAAGGAAAAGCAACTGATTTTTGAAGTGAAGGCAGATGGGTGTTTGTATTATAAAGGAAGACTGTGTGTACTAGATGATAGGGAATTGAGGGTCAGTATTTTAAAAGAGGCACACACCAGTGTATATGCTATGCACCCAGGAAGTACAAAGATGTATCATGATTTGAAGCTTCAGTATTGGTGGCCTGGTATGAAGAAGGACATAGCTGATTACGTGACTAAATGTTTGACATGTCAGCAAGTCAAGGCAGAACATCAAGTTCCATCGGGTTTGCTACAGCCTATACGCATACTTGAATGGAAATGGGATCGGGTCACCATGGATTTTGTAAGTGGTCTACCTCTTACCCGGAAGAAACATGATGCAGCATGGGTGATAGTTGATAGATTGACAAAGTCAGCACACTTTCTGCCAGTTAGGACTGACTACTCACTAGAGAGGTTAGCAGAATTGTATATTAGTGAGATAGTTAGACTGCATGGAATTCCACTTTCCATCATATCTGAGCGAGACCCAAGGTTTACATCGAGATTCTGGAAGAAGTTGCATGAATCCTTGGGTACACAACTCCATTTCAGCACAGCTTTCCATCCTCAGACGAATGGGCAATCCGAAAGAGTAATCCAGGTAAACAATTGAACCAATTGAATTAGTACAAATAATGAATTAAAATGATAACAATAACATGAAATATATGTCAGGTCCTTGAGGATATGCTGAGGAGTTGTGTCATTGAGTTTGAGGGAAGTTGGGATAGATACCTCCCACTGGCAGAATTTGCATACAACAATAGCTACCAAGCTAGTATCCAAATGGCTCCGTATGAAGCACTGTATGGGAGAAAATGTAGAACTCCAGTGTGCTGGACTGAATTGGGCGAAGACAAACTGGTAGGGCCAGACCTGGTGAAACAGGCTGAGGAGAAGGTAAAATCAATCAAAGCCAATCTCAAAGTTGCCTCAGACAGACAGAAATCTTATGCCGACCTGAAGAGAAAAGAAATAGAATATGGGGTTGGCGACAAAGTGTTCCTCAAGGTGTCACCATGGAAGAAAGTGTTGAGGTTTGGAAGGAAAGGTAAGTTAAGCCCTAGGTTCATTGGCCCATATGAAGTCATTGAACGTGTGGGTCCAATGGCCTATAGGCTAGCTTTACCACCAGAGCTAGACAAGATCCACAATGTGTTCCACGTGTCTACGCTCAGAAGATACCGCTCAGATCCTTCACATGTCATCTCCAGAGAAGAAATTGAAATACAGCCAGATTTGACATATGAAGAAGAACCTCTACGGATCTTGGCTCGGGAAGTGAAAGAGTTGAGAAACAAGCAAATTCCATTGGTGAAAGTGCTTTGGAGGCACCACAATACCGAGGAGGCAACATGGGAAAGTGAAGAGTCGATGAGGCAACAGTTCCCTCAACTGTTTGCATCAGGTAAATTTCGAGGACGAAATTTAAATTAGAGGGGAAGAGTTGTAACACCCTCCCGATAACCACTCCGTACATCCCTTATTCGGTGACCGGTGTCGGTCCGGATAGCTAGAATGTCCGAAAAAATATTTAAACTAAAGTCAGGAACCATAATTAACTCAAATACTAATAAGAAAAATTTAGTAAAAATTTTAGAAATAAAATACAACCAAGTTAAGCAGGCAGGTGCCTAGCGATGGGTAACCGGAGGAAGTTGCGGTTCTATAACGAGGAGCCCTAGACCACAGGGAAAAATTATAAAATAATTTTTGGGACTCCAGAGAAGGGTTATTGAGGTTCCCATGGCATTAGAATGCCAAGAAAATACCTAGAAAAATTTTTCAATCGATCTGGACAATTTTGACCGTTAAGCCAAACGGAGGGCATTTTGGTCATTTCGCCTTCCAAGGTGATTTTTGACCGACTTGTCCAATTGAGTAAATAATTAATATGACATAAAATATGAAGAAACATTACTAGAAATTAAATTGAACTTGAGTAGTGATGAAAAGAAAAGAAAAATCAAAGAAAAGCTTATTTATGACATCATGGTGATGTCATTAAGAAATTATGACCAATCACAATTAAGCCATCCTTTGACTAACTATTAAAAGAGATAATTGAGACTAAGAAATAAAAGAAAAACCAGCAGCCACCCCCTTTCCCATTCCAGCCGAAATCCCTATCCTTTCTCCCTCCATTAATCTTCAATCAAAAGCTTGATTTTTCCTTTGTTTACACCACAAAACCCTAACTTCTCTTCATTAAAGCTTTACCCCACATCTTAAACAAGCTCTTGGCAGCCAACAAGAGGAAAGAAATTGAAGTTTGGGGCTTGGAAAAATTCTGCCACTTGAGGTTAGTGCACCTATATCCATTAAACTCTTTATTTTCATGGTTTGGGACTTGAAACTTAGTGAGAATTGTGATTTAAATGAACAAACACCTATGTCTATGAGCTCTTGAATTTCGGCTGCCCTAACTATGGAATAGGAGGGAGTGTTTTTAGGAGCTTGAAGTGAATTAGAGTTATGTTGGAAGTTTATAAACACAAGAACAATGATTAAAGAGCTAACTAAGATATATTGTATAAAAACATGAATTTGAATTAGGGTTTTGTGAGAAAAATGTAAACTTGGTTTAGGAAATTATTAGAGAGCATTTTAATGATCAATTAGTGACCATTTTAGGTAATTTGACCAACAAATGGACTGAAAAATAGGATTGCAAAGTGAGGTTGCAGGCTGCCCTAGGACAGCAGCATAGGGACTGAAAATTCAGTCCATTTGCACTGCCATAACTTGGGCTGTGTTAGTCAAATTGGTGTTTGGCCAATTGGACATGAAAATAGGCTTATAATGACACATTTTTGCTGAAGAAACCATGCCCAAAAGACCAAAGCAAGAGGACCAAAACTTGGCCCCAATCCGGATACCTTGCAACTGGTTCTGCAGAATTGACCAAATGAACAGTAACTGTTCATTTGGCCATAACTCACTGTAGATATGGTCAATTGACCTGAAATTTTTACAGCAATAAGTTAAGACATAGACAAACAACTTTCATGAAGGAACCTACCCCAAATTATGGCCAGAACCTAACCTAAATGGCAGTGGAAGTTACTGTTCATGTTACTGTAGATATGGTAATTTCTGCAGAATGAGAATCCGGCCAGCTGTGGTTTGTGGACCATGTCTGGAGCTACAAAACTCCAAATGGAGTGATTCAAAAAAGGAAATTCAACTAGACAAAAATAAGGAACAACTTTCATGTTTTACATTTCTTCAAATTCCCACAGCAACAGTGTCCAATGGAACAGTGAATTTGACTCACCAAAACTGAAAATTCTACTTGTGTTGGTTTACACTTTGAAATGGTATTAACACTTAATGCCAACAAGTTTTAAACACCAAATGTGGTATGTTGGGAGTGCCAAAGTCAATGTACAAATTTTCTATCCAAAAGTCAACATTTTTGTTGACCAATGAGGTGAATAGTAACACCAAAAACATGAAATTCACAAATTGAAGAATTTAAAAGTTTCAAATGCCCTAGTATACCTAACAAGATTGGTTTGGATAGTTTGGCATGCCAATAGGGTTTAGTTAGCAGTACTGCACATGGCAATATGCCATTCCATGATTTCATGGCTTTTAGCCATTCTGACTTTGTATTGAGATTTGGCCTTGTGCCTGATATTATTCTGACTTGTTAGCTATTACATTTGCTGCCAGGAGATGCATATATGACCGATGGTGTGACGGCCCGAGGTACTAGGTACCCAGTGCCAGTTTACCCGTTATCCAGTCCAGTCGTCTAGTGTAGGTTACTTGGGGCAACCAAATGGATAAAAGTGAACAATGTTAACGAAATAACGGATATACCAATACCAAACAAAGAAAGCATACACATTCTATACACATTCATTTTCTTGCTATTTTCTTCTATTATATTATTGCACCACTAAGCATTATTGCTTAGCGCGTTGCTTTTGCCACGCGTAGGTATTGGATATCCCGATTGTGAGCCCAGTGGACCACAGACTGGGTGAGTCCATCCGGCAGTTCTGCTCAGTGTCCGTGTCACCTCAACTTCTGCTGTGCATTGGTAGGACACTAGGTGTCATTTTGACATTTTGTAACTTAATTTTGATTTTTCTTCATATGTAATTAAACTTGTGTAATGTATATTGATGTTTATGTATATTATGAAAATTGTATTTGTTAATGGAAAAGTAAATGTTTACTTGTGATTTATATGTGATCATCACATGTGAATGATGAATGAGAGTTGAAATTGAAATGTTGAGATCTTGATATTGGAGTTGAGAATGATTGAATTTGTTTATTGGAAGTGTTTTTAACAGGTTCCGAAGAACTGTTTTCTCCATTTTTAGCCGGTACTCCGCCGGATTTTCTTTAAAATTTTCGGAACCTCTAATAAATTATAATTTCAATAAAGGAACTATATTTCACAAACTATATTCAAAACTTTGACAAAAATTAATTAAGGTAAAATAGAGTGTGCCGGTACACCGTGTGGCATAGCTTGCTCGCCTACACTGTAGATGGGTAAGGGGTGTCACAGAAACACACAATTTAAAGTGTTTCAGTACTCAGTTAAATTGTTTCTAACAATAAAATCCAATATTCTTGATACTATTCCCTTCAATTCATTTCATTAGTCAACCTATAATGTTAACCTTTAATGCACTCTAGGTGAATTAATTTTAATGTTCCCAATATGTCACATTTTAGAGCCCTTTAGTGTTGGTATATGTTACCAATTTCATTTTCAAGTGTATTGCATTTTATTGCAATTTACCAGATTTCGGTGTACTATTTTGACCTAGCCGAACAACCTAGTTCCCTCGGTTTTCGGGTTTTGGTCCAAACTACAAACTTGTAGGTCTATGTCTTATTGCACGCGGGGCAAAATTTTAGGTCATTCTGAGTTGTGTAAACCAAGATATGGTCAATTTACCAATGCTGGACAGAATGCACTAAAATGGTAGGCTTAGGTCATTTTTAGGTCATTTTCACTTCGGCCAGTTTTTGTACCTGAAATTGTGCAAGCTATTAGGCTTGGTTATGGCCATTACTGGGCTTTAGTGTCTTCATAAGAATTGTAGGTCTATGTCTAAACTATTCATGGTAAAAATTTCAGGTCAATTGGACCTGTTTTGAGTGAGTTATGGTCCTCCTAATGACTACTGTTCATATGGTCAAAAATTCTGGCCTGCACTTACTTATTTCGAATTTGGTCAATTTTTATGTCACTTTGTGGATAGAATTTAGGTAAGCTTCGTTCATGAAAGTTGGCACATTTTGTGCCTAGTTTCACCTCGAATTGGTCTCATACCAATTGGAGTCACACACTTAAGGTTCTAAGCTAAAACATACACTGCCCTACTACACATTCTTCATCACTTACCAATTACACATTCTATACTTACTAAGCTAACTCTTTCATGCCAATTCTAGTTTGTACCATACCATTAACACACTTAACAACACATTTTGGTCATTTTGGACAGCTTGTAACCATTTTCAACATACACATTATAACTCAGAATTTTCCAAAGTCTATTTACACAATTTAACCATATGAACATACCCCATTTACATATCCAATTCCAATCTATTATACACATATACATGCTGCCACCATAAACAACATAATTCAATAAACCAAACCATGAAACAACACATTTCAACTACACTTTAAAAGTTGCCAAATTACACATCTCCTTCAAATTGCTTCCAAGCTTCCAAAACCAAGTGCACTATCGCACATACACTTAGTATACATTATCCAAATTATTTCTATACACATAAACACTTATACCAACATCTTAAACTACCATTAACAAGTAAAAACAAGTTACAAATAGTGAGTTTCCATGGCTGCCGAAATGGTGTACCACCATTAAAACATCAAACTTCAAAACTTCTTCCACAAAACCACTCACCACAACATCCACTCAAAGTTTAATGAAACAAAAATGGAGAATACTCACTTACCACTTTTGAAGCTTGACCAAAACCTCACCAAACCTCCTTAAAATTACAACCAAAATCTTTCTTTCAAGGTAAGGATTAACTTTAAAGAAAGGACTTAGTGGAAAGGATGGCTCCAAGTGGGTTGCATGGAGCTTCACTCAAACGGCCATGGAGGTTTTCTCCCAAAGGATTCGGCTGGTTTGCTCAAGGAAGAAGATGAAGGAATCTTCTGCCCAAACTGATTAAAAAGTCCACTTTGAAGGCGTTAGTGGAGCACTAAGTAAGTTTATTATTTGTTTAATCCAAGGTTTTCACAATTCTCACATTTAACCTCTTTTCTTTTACTATTTAAATTATGGACCACCATTTTAATTTTCATGATATTTTCAAAGTTTATTATCATTTATTTTTAATGGAAATTTAGGTCAAAAGGCAACTCGGGGTGTCAATTGACCACAATGCCCCTATTTGGGTTACTTTTTGGCTTTTTCGGTAACACTGATTTTTATTGGTTTCTCGATTTTTCGTTTTTCTTTGTACTAATTATTTAATTTTTCTTTGACATTTCTAATATCATTTATTTTTCAATAGATGTTTATTTAAGTCTCAAAAATATTTTCTAGGGTTCCCCGCGGTCCAAGGCTAGTCCACGGTCTACGCCGCAACTTCCCGATATGGTCACCCATCGGTACAGTTTTGTCTGTTTAGCTTAGTTCCATTTTCTCTCTTTTACTTTTTTTCTTTATTTTTTTCTTGTATTTTCCTCTATTGTATTTCACTATCTTATATCTCCACACTAATAGTTAAATATAATTCCAAGTATCCTAGTTGTCCAGACAGACATTATCATCGGAACAGTAGAATACACTACCGAACATAAGGGTGTTACAATCTCAGAGGGGAAGGAAACTAATTATGAGATGTAAGTAGATGGGTGTCTGTACTATAAAGGAAGAGTGTGTGTACTAGATGATGGGGAATTGAAGACTAGTATTCTGAAAGAAGCACACACCAGTGTTTATGCTATGCACTCGGGAAGCACAAAAATATATAATGATCTAAAGCCTCATTATTGATGGCCTGGTATGAAGAAGAATATAGCTGACTATGTTACTAGGTGCTTGACATGTTAGCAAGTTAAAGCAGAGCATCAATTTCTATCAGGATTGCTACAGCCTATAAGCATACCTGAATGGAAATGGGACCAGGTCACTATGGATTTTTTCAGTGGTCTACCTTTCACCCAGAAGAAGCATGATGCAGTGAGGGTGATAGTGGATAGATTGACGAAGTCAGCACATTTTTTGCAAGTTAGGACTGACTACTCACTAGAGAAGTTAGCAGAGTTGTATATCAGTGAGATAGTTAGACTGCACGAAATCCCACTTTCCATCATATTTGATTGAGACCCAAGGTTTACATCGAGATTTTGGAAAAAGTTGCAAGAAGCCTTGGGCACACAACTCCACTTTAGCACGGCTTTTCATCCTCAGACGGATAGATAGTCGGAACGAGTAATTCAAGTAAACCTAAAAGTTAATTGAATTTTTACAAATAATAAATTGAAATGATAGTAACAATGTGAATTATGTGATAGATCCTTGAAAATATGCTGAGGAGTTGTGTCATTGAGTTTGAGGGGAGTTAGGACAGATATCTCCCACTGGCAGAATTCGCATATAACAATAGCTACCAAGCTAGCATTCAAATGGCCTCGTATGAAGCACAGAATGGGAGGAAGTGTAGAACCCCAATATGTTGGACTGAATTGGGCGAAGATAAGCTGGTAGGACTAGACCTGGTGAAACAAGCTGAGGAAAAAGTAAAGTTAATCAAAGCTAATTTGAAGGTTGCCTTAATAGACAAAAATCTTATGCTGACTTGAAGAGAAAAGAGATAGAGTATGCAGTTGGTGATAAAGTGTTTCTCAAAGTCTCACCGTTGAAGAAAGTACTGAGGTTTGGAAAGAAGGGTAAGTTAAATCCTAGGTTCATTGGCCCATATGAAGTTATTGAACGTGTAGGACCAGTGACCTATCGGTTAGCTTTGCCACCAGAACTGGATAAGATCCATAATGTATTCCATGTTTCTATGCTAAGAAGATAATGCTCAGACCCTTCACATGTCATCTCCATGGAAGAGTTGAAATCCAATCGGATTTGACATATGCAGAAGAACCCCTATAGATTTTGGCTCGGGAAGTGAAGGAACTGAGAAATAAACAAATTCCACTGGTGAAAGTACTTAGGAGGCACCATAATACCGAGGAAGAAACTTGGGAAAGTGAAGAGACAATGAGGAAACAGTTGCCTTAACTATTTGCATTAGGTAAATTTTGAGGACGAAATTTTTATTAGAGGGAAGAGCTGTAACATCCTCACTTTAGCTAGTCCGTACGTTCTACTGTTCTGGTGACTAGAGTGAGGAGTTATAAATAAACCAAATAATGATAAGAAAAATTAAGGAAAATTTTTAGAAATAAAATGCACTAAGGTTAAATGAGCCGTGGCCCCAGTGATGAGTGACCCTAACCGGAAGTGACGGTGAGGGCCCTTAGTAACCCTAGACCCGGGGAAAACTTCATGAAATAATTTTTGGGACCTCAGGGAAGGATTATTGTTGTTTCAATGATAATAAAATACTAAGAAAACACAAGGAAAATTTAATCAATCAGTACACACAATTTTAGCTTGTTAAGCCAAACGGGGGGTCATTTCGTCTTCAGAGACGATTTTTGACCAACCTGCCCATTTAAGTAAGTGAGATTTATGGCATAAAATGTGAATTAATATTGATGAAAAATTTATTAAAAATAAGTACAAGGAGTAAGAAAGAAAAACAAAATAAAAAAAATGAAATAAAAGTTAAATAATGACATAAGCATGATCTCATTAAAAACTCTCCCACCAATGAGAATTAAATAAACTCATTACAAGAGATAAAGAAGACCAAAATTTACTTCATCTTCCTTTTCCATCCTTGGTGGCCGAAATCCCTTCCTAAAGCTCTCCACCATTTTCATTCATTCCAACTTGATTTCCTTAAGTTTTTCACCATAAAACCCATCTTTGTCTTCACAAAAAATTATCCATACACCTTGGGCAAGCTAAAGATAGCAAAAAGAAGTAGAAAGGAGGAGCTTTTACAAGCTTGAAATTGACTCCATTAAAGGTTAGCGACCAAACTCTTTCTTTCTCTTTAAATTCATGTTGAGGGAGTGGAATTAAGTGGAAAATTGTAAGAAAATTGAATGCAAATTATGTGTATACCTCCCCCAAAATTTCAGCAGCCTTGGACTTGGTAAGGTTTTGAAGATTTCTTTGAGTTAAAATGATACCATAGCTACCCTTAACACTAATCTCTTGATTAGGATAGTAAAGTATAGGTAAATACATAATTTGAAATGGATGAGTAAGGGTTTGGGCACAAATTTGAGACTTTGTTCATGTATTGGTGAAAGAAAGCTTTAATGGTCAATTAGTGACCATTTGGATATGTGTGACTAAGAAATGAAGTGATTTGTTGCATGGGAATTGAACTTAGGTATGCTGCCCTCGGTGACCTGCAGGACTGGGTGTGAATCTAGCAGGTTTGGGCAGCTATAACTGGAGTTGTATAGGTTTAATTGGTGGAAGGCCAATTGGACATGAAAATAGACACATAATGGCACAATTTTGGTGAAGAAACCCTGCTCAGAAAACCAAACCAAGTTGACCTAAAAACTACCCTAATCTGGGTGACCAACATGCTATCCCTGGAAAATGACCAAATGAATAGTGTTTGTTCAAATGGTCATAACTTAGTGTAGAAAAGTTCAATTGACCTAAAATTTTACCAGTAGAAAGTTGAGACATAGCCCTACAACTTGAATGAAGAAAACAAACCCAAATTTTGATCATAATATGTTCAAAAACTGACCTACAATCAGTGTACAAAAACTATAGAATGGATTCTGCCCAGAAATTTTGGAAAAATTGCAATCCGGCCAATTATGGTGTTTAGGCCATAACTTGTGCTACAAAACTCCAAATGGAGTGATTCAAAAAAAGAAATACAACTAGACATAATAAGGAACAATTTTGATGAAGAATATTTGGCCAAATTCTCACTGTAGAATGGCCTAATAGAAAAGTGAACTCTTAACACTCAAAACTAAAATTTCTGAATTATTCTCCATTGGTTTTAAGTATTGTTTGGTAACTAATGCCAACACTTTTGTAAACCAAAATGTGGTATCTTGGTAAACATAGGTTCAACAAACTTATTATAAATTAAAAAGTCAACCTCTAAGTGAAATTAGTGAATTGAATAGTGACCTCTACATTATAAAAATAAGTAATTGAATCATTAACTGTGTAAAATGCCCTAGTATGCCTAAAATGATTGGTTTGGATAGGTTGGCATGCCAATAGGGTTCAGTTAGTAATACTGCACATGGCATTATGCCGTTTTGTGATTTTATGGCTTTTAGCCATTCTGATATCAATGTGATACTTGGCCTTGTGCCCAATGTTTACTACAACTTATCAGCTATTCTGTTGCACACCGGGAGACACAATGTGACCAATGGTGTGATGGCCTGAGGTACTTGGTACCCAGTGCCAGTTTACCCATATATCCACTCCAGTCGACTAGTATAGGTTACTTGGGCAATCAAAATAAATCTTACTAAATTTTAATCAAATAATATTACAATAATTGCCAGGAACTTAGTCTACATAAAATGTCAGTATACATTTTGCATATCAATTTTATTTTAGCTATTTTATTTTATATTGGCACCACTAAGCAGAATTGCTTAACTTGTTGCTTTTGCCATGCGCAGGTACTGGAGACATAGTTGGGGAGTCCAGCAGACCTCAGACCGGGTGAATTGTCAGATCTGCACAGAGTCCAGAGTCACCTCATATCTGCAGTGCACTTGGTAGGATATTAGGATTTTGGGTTGCATTTTGTACTTTGCATTTTGTAGTAGTTTTTTGTTGTAATTACAAACTCATGAAATCATATGATAATGTAAATCATATTATTGTAATTATCAGTATATTTTGTTGAAAAATAAAATGTTAAGGAGTTATTCATGAAATTAATTCAAATTGTGATGTGAACAAAAATTTTAAAATTTGTGATGAGAATTGGAGATTGAGTTGATATGTATGCATATTGGAGTTTTGGATTTGAAAACCATATTGGGAGTTTTTTTAACAGGTTCAGAAGAATTGTTTTTCCAATTTACAACCGGCACTCTACCGGATTTTCTATAGAAATTTATGAAAAATTCAAATAAATCAAAGTTGTAAATAAATAATATAATTGATAAAATTTAGCACTTGGTGAATAATAAATAAATTAAGAATGATAACTTGTTATGAAATAAGATATGGTGTTTCGGCACACTGTGTAGCATATCTTACTCGGCTACACAGTAGACGGGTAATAGGTGTCACAGTGGATATTGATAGTTGTGAACCTACCTTTTCGTTTCCGTTCTTCATTGTTCATAGAAAATCATGGATAAAAGTGTATTTCCAGATGCAGATATTCTCTAATCATAACAATTTAATTTATTTCTACCACAAAGGCCAAAGTTGCGAAAATTTAAGAGGCATGAATATTAATTTGGGGTTATATTATATTTACACTTTAAAATGAAAAGCCATAGTTTAATGAAAAAGTATTTTATGCATATAGCACCAATTAAATAAGGTTAAGTTTATAAAATATATAATTGGTATAGCTGAACTTAGATATTATAACTTAAATAAAAAAAATAATATAAAGATTAATATTAGTAAAATATTTAATTCTATTATATATGTATAATTTGATTTGTTTATAATATATGATATATATATATATATATTTTTAAATTATATATAATATAATATTTTAATTAAATATAAAAGTGTCAATACTTTTTCAATATTTATATTTTCAAGCGAGAGATTAAATTTATATATATGCCTTACATTCTAGATTTAATAAAAAATTTCAAATCTTGAATTATGAAATATATGACAAAGTATTTAATGAAATAAATAAAATATTTTTCATTGTATCATAAAGAGAAAAAGAACATTTCTATGCGGGAGTTAAAAAAAAAAAAAAAACTTAATATTAATTTTCTATGTACTTATTGGATATCTCTAATTTAGTTTTTTTTTTCTTTCATCTTTGAGTTAAATCAGGTTAAATTTTTTAATGTAAGTTTAATTTGACCCAAAGTGAGAATTATGAAGTGCAAGACATGTTTTAAATTATATTAGAACTAATATTTAATTTGACCCTTGTATAATTGATTTATACATGAAAAATATAAATATGAGTTTACCATATAAGTGATATAAATCAAACATTATCTTTGGCATATGAGTTGAACTTGATAACTGTAAGACCAAATTGATTTTAAATTAAAATTTTTGAATTAATTTGACTGAAAAGTAGAAAAAGACTACAAATATCCAATTTAGACCAATTTTAATTAACAAAAAGGAAAATAACTTAATTTTTAATTATTAAAAGATGTGATATTCTAATTTAATTAAATATATAAAAATGTAAAATAATATTCTTTATATTTTTTATTACAATTAATTTAAATACTTATTTTTGTTTATTTAATTTTAGCTAATTAAAAAATATAAAAATAATTTTCCTATTTTCTAATTTTAAATAATTATAATTTAATTTATTAAATGAAAATATTAAAATAATATTTTACTAATTAATAATATGAAAATATAAAAAACATTTTTCTTTTTTTACTTATAATTAATTATAATTAATTTAATAATTTATTTTAATTTATTTAAATTTACTTAATTCTATAAAAATATAAACATAATATAAATTTCCCTTCCATGAAGAAATTAACATTAGCAACGATTGTATCATGTCTTGCTACAATTTTGTTTGCCCTTGCAATTATATAATTATTGTGAGGACATATTAAAAACCCTCGCTAATATTATAGATCCAATTTTTCCCTTGAAGTGAAAATGTAACGCCCTAACTTTAGCCTGATCGTACGTTCAACTGTTCCGGTGATCAAGGTCTGTTCAGACAGCTAGAATGTCTGGAACTATAATTAGACTAGAGTGATGAGTTATAAATAATTCAAATAAGAGTAAAAAAAATTAAGAAAAAATTTTAAAAATAAAATACAATTAAGTTAAATGAGCCGGTATCCTGGTGATGGGTGACCCTAATGGAAAGTTGCTGTCTTCACAGTTAGTAGCCCTAAACCCGAGGAAAATTCCGTGAAATAATTTATGGGACTCTAGAGAAGAGTCATTGAGGTTTCAATGACATTCGAATGTGAAGAAAATGATTAGAAAAACTTTTAGATCGGTACAGATAATTTTAGTCCCTTAAGCAAAATGAAGGGCATTTTGGTTATTTCGTCTTCAGAGATGATTTTTAACCAATTTGTCCAATTAAGTAAATAAATTATATGAAATAAAATATGAATAAATATTGCTAAAAATTTAATTGAAAATGAGTAAAAGAAATGAGAAAAGAAATTGAATTTAAATTAGACTTATGACATAAGCATAATGTCATAAATGAATAAAATAAAATTACCAACCAATGGGAATTAGTCAAGCAATTAAAAAGGGGATAAATATCAATAAATTGAGACCAAAATGAAAACAAATTTTGCTTCATCTTCTCCATAAGCTGTCGAACTCCGCTCACTATCTCCATTAAAAATTTCTTTCATTTTTCCCTTCCAAAACCTTGATTTCTCTCCACCAAACCCTAAGATACCTTCATTAAAATTTATCTACACCACTTGGGAAGGTGTTTGGCAGCCAAGAAAACTAAGGAAAGTAAACTTTGGAGTGTTGGGAAAAGTCTCTACATAAGGTTAGTGCTATCTCTCTCTCTCTCTTTATTCTTATAAGCATGTTAGGACACTAATTTAACTAGAAATTGTGGAAAAAAGGAGAAAATTCTGCATATTAGAGTAACTCCCAAATTTTAGCAGCCAAGGAATTGCTAGGGTTTTGATGCTTTTCTTTGAATTAAATTAGTATAGTAGCTGCCCTTGATGAGAACAAAGTGATGAGAACTTGATTATTTATGTATGATGAAAGTTGTAAAATTTGGGATTTAGTGTCACAACTTACCCCTCCGTAAGGCATAACATGATCCTGCAGTATACCCATTAAATTATCAAACTTTGTCTACTGATAACCCATTAAATACACTACAAGGGATTTTAAACCTTTTCTTATTTCTTTTTCCAGTGGTGAGCACTTTTGACAGGTGTTAAATTTTTATTTTTTTTTAACTGAAGTGAAACCAAATAGCACATATGAAGTATCAGTAATTTCTTTAAAAATTTTGGCAGAGTGCTATCTGTATTTTAAATAAAACAGGTTTTCAAAAACCTGAAAAAGGCACTTCCAATAAATTTGTTTAATCCCAAACTCCAATAATAGTTCAACACGATAAATTTCTCAACATTTGTCAACTCAATTCAACATCAATTTTCCTGTATTTCCAAAAGCTGAGATAAGAGAGATATGTCACAATATTTTTATAGGCCAAAATAATTTACAATTTTAGTTTACAACTGCTCAAGACCAAGTACAATATATACATACAGTGCACATACATTACAACAAAAATTACAAAATATGGTATACTTAATAAACTTGGCAAAATCCCAAAGCGAAGTCACAAGCAGCCTACTCTGCTGCTTTATTTGTCTGTCTACCTGCAACAGCAATAAAAAAAGCTATCGCTGAGTAAAATTTACTCAGTGGTGCACAATAACCATTTAAAATGCGGTATATAAAACTTTTATTGATAATTTATAATTCACACGATTCACAATTTTTTAAAGCTCATATAACACAAATTTGATCAAACAATTGAATAACACAGTTTGCCAATCAATAACACAACTTAGGTCATGACACAAACTTTTCTGAACATGCCGTGTTGTAAACCACGACAAGACATATTCACCCCACTAATCGAAATCAATGAGGGAGGTGGCTAGCTAGCTAATGAGTACTCATCCAAACTCAACTCAGATTGGCAAGCCAGAGAGGGAAGAAAATAATCAAATATCAAACATAATCCCACAAATGGAGGAGAAACAGAGTAAGGGACTGCCATGCTAAGTGTGAATAAAAAACAATTTCAAATCACAAAATTTAAATATTTCATACAAACCACAAATCACATTTTATCTCAATATTTCAATTTACAAAGTAGGCAACACAATACTTTCCAAATAAAATTCCCAAAACCAAAAAAATAAAAAATTATTCATAACTCATTTCTCCAAATAAATTTTCTAATAAAAGTAGTGAATATAAAAAGTATTATGCACATACCTGATTTGAGTCGCCTCTAGGCCTTGACTCAATGTTCCTTATGCTTTTTAATATCCTTTTCAGCTGAAACACACAATTTAAAGTGTTTCAGTACTCAATTAAATTGTTTCTAATCATAAGGTTCCATAATTAAATTTTATTGATGCTACTCCTTTAATTAGTCAACCTATAATATTGACCTTTAATGCATACTAGGTGAATTAATTTTAATGTTATCAATATGTCACATTTTATAGTCCTCAAGTGTTATTATATGTTACCAATTTCATTTTAAAGCTTATTGCATTTTATTGCAATTTATCGAATTTTAGTATGCTGTTTTGACCTAGCTGGATGACCTAGTTTCCTCAGTTTTCGGATTCTGGTCCGAATTATAAACTTGTAGGTCTATGTCTTAGTGAACTTTTGCCACAAATTTTAGGTCATTTGGAGTTTACTAGACCAAGTTATGGTCATTTTACTATTGCTGAACAAATTGCATTAAAATGGCAAACTCAGGTCATTTTTAGGTCATTTCTGATTCTGGCAGTTTTTATACCAGAATTTTTGCAAGCATTTTGACTTGCTTATGGTCATTTCTGGGTTTGCGTGTCTTCATAAGAGTTTCAGATCTATTTCTAAGCTATCCATGGTATATATTTCAAGTCATTTGGACCTGTTTTGAGTGAGTTATGGCCAAAATACTGACTGCTGTTAAAATGGTCAATTTTCTGGTTTGCAAAGTCACTAATCCAGATTTTGTCAATTCTCATGTCACTTTTTGGATAGAATTTAAGTAGGCTTTCTTCATAAAAGTTGGCACATTTTGTGCCTAGTTTCACATTCAATTGGCCTCATACCAATTGGAGTCACACACTTAGGGTTCTAGGCTCATTTGCATACTGCCCTTTACATGTCTCTCAAATACTAAACCAATCACACATTCATTAACTATATCTTTACTTCCCAAACCATTCTGTACTTGTACCATACCATACTCATTCAATAGTTTACATTATAGTAACTTTGGGCAGAATACAATGAGCTTACATAGACCAAATATAACTCCTAATTTACAATGTCCAATTCTAAACAATTTTCCACATAATACTCCTAACCAATACATACAATTTCTACTACCAAATTACATACATTATCACTACTAATTCATATGCATAAGCTGCCACTTTTTGTACCATAATTCAAAAACTTCTCTTGAACTTAAACATTATCAATCTTCACCATGAGGCTGCCAAAATAATACACATACATCAAGCTTTCCATTTTAACTTTTCAAACTTACAAATCAAACTTTATACATGGAAATCAACTCCAATACATTTAAACACTTAATTTAACACCTTAAACTACCACTTGCATGTAGAAACAAGTTAAACATGTTGAACTACCATGGCTGCCAAAACGTAATACCATCTTAACTCACCAAACCTCCACATTTCTTCCATGAATCCACTCACCACAACACCCACACAAGCTTTAATTAAGAAAGGATGAAGAAATGGACATGTACCTCAAGTGGAGCTTGTTAAACCTATTCAAACCTCTCCCTTTTTGTTCTCAAATGGCTGCCCAAGTTGTACAGACCAACTTTGATGAAGACTCTTGCAAGAAATTGTTGCTTGATCATGGGAGCATGGAGCATGCAAATAGGGTGGCAATGGTGGTTTGGAAGAGGAATTGAGTTCGGCAAAGAGAAGACTTGAGGAAGAAATGGTGTTGCAGAATGTTAGTGGGAAAATTCTGGTTTTTTAATGCTTTAGATACTCCATAGTGGTCCACTAAGTTATTAAAAAATCTAAGGTAATGTTAAACTTTCATTTATTCAACATTATACCCCATAATTTTCCTTATTTATACAACACATAAAATTTCATTTTTCATGGCATTTTGATACTTTAATATAATTTAGGTCAAAAGGCAACTCGGGGTGTCAAATGACTACAAAGCCCCTATTCGGGTTGTATTCCTGATTTTTCGGTAACACTGATTTTTGTCGATTTCTTGATTTCTCATTTTTCTTTGTACTAATTAATTACTTTTTTTTTTCTTTGACATTTTCAATGTCATTTATACTTCAATAGATGTTTATTTAAGTCTTAAAAATATTTCCTAAGGTTCACCGTCAATGGTCCTCGTCGCAACTTCCCGAAGCGGTCACCCATTGCTACGGTTTTCGGCTCGTTTAACTTAGTTTCATTTCATTGCTCTTATTTTTTATTTATTTTTATTGTATTTTCTTATATTGTATTTCATTATTTTATATCTCCTCACTAATATTTAAGTATAATTCCAAGCATCCTAGTTGTCCGGACAGACACTGGTCACCAAAATAGTAGAACGCACTACCGAATATAGGGGTGTTACAATTCTCCCCCCCTTAATATAAATTTCGTCCGCGAAATTTTTATCCAATAGCCGTCTTACAATAGTTATATGTTTATTTTCTCCTTTCTATATGATTGTATAATCTTCTTTCCTTTGAATTTGTATAAGACTTTTAACAATCTAATACAACATTTAATTTATTTGTATAACACCAATCTTCTCTTACTATTGTTCTGTTTAATATTTTGGTTCATGTTTCCTCATTGAATGACCATTGAGGTCATGTTAGAATTATTTATCTAGTTATTGGTCCTTTGACCATTCTAGTCAACAATCTTACTCATATTCGTAACATTTCTTTATTACATCTAAACCAACTGTTCAAATTTTTACTTCCACAACTCTTTTATTTATCGATTTTCAATAATTTATCGTATTCTAGGAAATGTCTTTCGTTAGTAAACTCTTCCAAAACTAATTCCAAAAAGACTAGTCACTAACATATAAAAATTTATTTTTATACGAGGGACAACAGGAAAGCAAATAATGCTGGCACTAATATAAAAGTATACAGACATCGGGTCAAACAATACATATATATGTCTTAGTTAAAATTTGAGAAAGTACCAGCAACAATGTCAGAAGTCTCAGCCTCTTCCCTCTGCCGTATAGTGTATATTCTAGCTAAAGCATCACCTTATTCTGGCTGATTCACAGTACTCTGACTTCTAAGTGTACTACCCCTACCTTTACCTCTGCCTCTACTAACTGATGGTGAACTCCTTAGGGTAGAAAATTGGGCTGATCCTTTTGGTGTAGCAAATAATCTAGAACGGCGTGCATTTATACAATCCTTAGCAAAATGACCAGTCTCTCCACAATTAAAACATGCTCCTATGGCTCTATAACATACCCCATTATGTGGTTTACCACAAGTTTCACAAAGTCGATCGGATAGCGTATTTCTGGGTTTCTGCTGAGTTTGTTGATCCGAACGGGGTGGTTTCTGTCCAGAAGATCTATCTTTACCCGATTCGCATGAGCTAGATCCTCCAAAGTGCTTTCTTTTTCCTGACCCACTATCAGGAACTTGATTAGTAGTCTTTCTAATTTTCTCTTGTTCTTTTGTACCCTTTTCAACTATTTCTTCATTCTCAATTCTTTCTAGTTCCAAGGCTTGCGATATTAGCTCAGAAAAATTTTGGTGTCAGAACCCCACAATTGCATTCTTAGACTAGGCGTTAACCCGGCCTCAAAAAGTTTATATTTGTCTCTAGGAGTGGTAAGCAGGCTTCCTGCATAATGACTCAATCAAGAGAAGTTTCTCTCATATTCGGCCACTATTTTGTTCCTTTGCTTCAGGCTTAAGAACTCCTGTAGCTTTTGGTCCACATAGGCATCTGGGACATATTTTTGTCTGAACTCTCTGAGAAAGTTGTCTCATGTCAGCACTGGGGTTCCACCAAACTATGGGGAATGGTTTTTCACCAGTCATATGCATCCCCCTGTAGTAGTGATAGTGAATACTCAAATCTCAACTCTTATGTGCAATGCAGTTTCTTGAACACCCTATCCATTCTCTCTAACCATTGTTCTACCTCTAGTGGATCTACTGTCCCCTTGAACTCAGTAGCCCTATTTTTAATCATCTTGTCAAACTGCCTAGCTGAAGGCTGTGATTGAACTACTGGTGTTTGTATTGGTGCTTGGGTAGGCATGTTACTAGCCATCTGCTGGAACATTGCAGCCATCTGCTGAGCATATTAAGTAGGGAACTGCGATACTGAGGGGGCTGGTGCAGCTGATCCACTCACATTATGAAGGGCTGGGGCTTTCCCTTATACCTCAACCTTTATTGATTGATCGACTAAACGATCCCCTTCTTCCATAGTCAATTTGAGGATATTATACGTCCTGAACAAATAACACAAGGAGATTTCCTCATGTTAGTGCATATTTATAATGTAATGTATTGTATGTATCAAATAATTACATTGAGCAGTTGTACTATGAAGAAAGAATATTCAAATTACAAGTCAAAACAGAATTTAAAAACTAGCTCTGATACCACTAAAACATGTCACACCTTACCCCTCCGTAAGGCATAACATGGTCCCGTAGTATACCTAATGAATTACCAAGCTTCGTCTACTGATAACCCATTAAATACACTACAAGAGATTTTAAACCTTTTCTTATTTCTTTTTACAGTGGTGAGCACTTTTGATAGGTGTTAAATTTTTTTTTTTTAACTGAAGTGAAACCAAATAACACATAAGAAGTATTAGAAATTTCTGTAAAAATTTTGGCAGAGTGCCATCTGTATTTTGAATAAAACAGTTTTTCAAAAAACTATAAAAAGCACTTCAAATAAATTTGTTCAATACCAAACTCCAATAATAGTTCAACAAAATAAATTTCTCAACATTTTTCAACTCAATTCAACATCAATTTTTCAGTGTTTCCAAAAGCTGAGACAAGAGAGATATGTCACAATATTTTTACAGGCCAAAATAATTTACCATTTTAGTTTACAACTGCTCAAGAACAAGCACAATATGTACATACAGGGCACATACATTACAACAAAAATTATAAAATATGCTATACTCAATATACCAAGCAAAATCCCAAAGCAAAGTCACAAGCAGCCTACTCTGCTGCGTTATCTGTCTGTCTACCTGCGATAGCAATGAAAAAGCTATCGCTGAGTAAAATTTACTCAGTAGTGCATAATAACTATTTAAAATGTGATATATAAAACTTTTATTGATAATTTACAATTCATACAATTCACAATTTTTCAAAACTCATATAACACAAATTTGATCAAATAATTGAATAACACAGTGTTGCCAATCAATAACACAACTTAGGTCATGACACAAACTTTTCTGAACATGCCGTGTTGTGCACCATGACAAGACATACTCACCCCACTAATCGAAATCAATGAGGGAGTTGGTTAGCTAGCTAATGAGTACTCATCCAAACTCATCTCAGACTAGTAAGCCAGTGAGGGAGGAAAATAATTAAATATCAAACTCAACCCCATAAGTGGAGGAAGAACAGAGTAAGGGACTGCCATGCCAAGTGTGAATAAAAAATATTTTCAAATCACAAAATTTAAATATTTCATACAAACCACAAATCACATTTTATCTCAATATTTCCATTTACGAAGTAGGCAACACAATAATTTCCAAATAAAATTCCCAAAGCCAAAACAATAAAAAATTATTCATAACTCATTTCTCCAAATAAATTTTCTAGTAAGAGCAGTGAATATAAAAAGTATTGTACATAGACCTGATTTGAGTCACCTCTAGGCCTTAACTCAATGTTCCTTATGCTTTTTAATATCCTTTTTAACTGAAACACACAATTTAAAATGTTTCAATACTCAGTTAAATTGTTTCTAATCATAAGGTTCCATAATTAAATACTATTAATATTACTTCTTTCATTAGTCAACCTAAAATGTTGACCTTTAATGCACACTAGGTGAATTAATTTTAATGTTACTAATATGTCACATTTTATAGTCCTCAAGTGTTAGTATATGTTACCAATTTCATTTTAAAGCTTATTGCATTTTATTGCAATTTATCAGATTTTAGTATGTTGTTTTGACCTAGCCGGATGACCAAGTTTCCTCAGTTTTTGGGTTCTGGTCCGAATTATAAACTTGTAGCTCTATGTCTTAGTGAACTTTTGCCACAAATTTTAGGTCATTTGGAGTTTACTAGATCATGTTATGGTCATTTTACTATGGCTGAACAGATTGCGATAAATGGCAAACTCAGGTCATTTTTAGGTCATTTTCGTTTATGGCAGTTTTTATACCCGAAATTTTGAAAACATTTTGACTTGCTTATGATCATTTCTGGGTTTTGGTGTCTTCATAAGAGTTGTAGCTCTATTTCTAATCTATCTATGGTATAAATTTCAGGTCATTTGGACCTGTTTTGAGTGAGTTATGGCCAAAATACTGACCTCTGTTCAAATGGTCAATTTTCAGGTTTGCAAAGTCACTAATCCAGATTTTGTCAATTCTCATGTCACTTTTTGGATAAAATTTAGGTAGGCTTTCTTCATGAAAGTTGGCACATTTTGTGCCTAGTTTCACCTCCAATTGGCCTCATACCAATTGGAGTCACACACTTAGGGTTATAGGCTCATTTGCATACTGCCCTTTACATGTCTCTCAAACACTAAACCAATCACACATTCATCAACTATATCTTTACTTCCCAAACCATTCTGCATTTGTACCATACCATACTCATTCAATAGTTTACATTATAGCAACTTTGGGCAGAATACAATGAGCTTACATAGACCAAATATAACTCCTAATTTACAATGTCCAATTCTAAACAATTTTCCACATAATACTCCTAACCAATACATACAATTTCTACTACCAAATTACAGACATTATCACTACTAATTCATATACATAAGCTGCCACTTTTTGTACCATAATTCAACAACTTCTCAGGAACTTAAACATTACTAATCTTCACCATGAGGCTGCCAAAATAATACACATACATCAAGCTTTCCATTTAAACTTTTCAAACTTACAAATCAAACTTTATACATGGAAATCAACTCCAATACATTTAAACACTTAATTCAACACCTCAAACTACCACTTACATGTAGAAACAAGTTAAATATCTTGAACTACCATGGCTACCGAAATATAATATCATCCTAGCTCACCAAACCTCCACATTTCTTCCATGAATCCACTAACCACAACACCCACAGAAGCTTTAATGAAGAAAGGGTGAAGAAATGGACATGTACCTCAAGTGGAGCTTGTCAAACCTCTTCAAACCTCTCCCTTTTTGCTCTTGAATGGCTGCCCAAGTTGTATAGACCAACTTTGATGAAGACTCTTGCAAGAAATTGTTGCTTGATCATGGGAGCATGGAGCATGCAAATGGGGCGGCAATGGTGGTTTGGAAGAGGAATTGAGTTCGACAAAGAGAGGACTTGAGGAAGAAATGGTGTTGCAGAATGTTAGTGGGAAAATTCTGGTTTTTTAATGCTTTAGATACTCCATAGTGGTCCACTAAGTTATCAAAAAAATCTAAGTTAATGTTAAACTTTCATTTATTCAATATTATACCCCATAATTTTCCTTATTTATACAACACATAAAATTTCATTTTTTATGGCATTTTCAAACTTTAATATCATTTATTTTTAATGGACATTTAGGTCAAAAGGCAACTCGGGGTGTCAAATGACCACAATACCCCTATTCGGGTTGTATTCTCGATTTTTCGGTAACACTGATTTTTATCGATTTCTCGATTTTCTTTGTACTAATTAATTACTTTTTTTTGACATTTCCAAGGTCATTTATACTTCAATAGATGTTTATTTAAGTCTTAAAAATATTTCCTAAGGTTCCCCATGGTCCAGGGCTTGTCAATGGTCCTCGTCGCAACTTCCCAGAGCGGTCACCCATCGCTACGATTTTCGGCTCGTTTAACTTAGTTTCATTTCTATGCTCTTATTTTTTCTTTGTTTTACTTGTATTTTTCTCCATTGTATTTCATTATTTTATATCACCTCACTAATATTTAAGTATAATTTCAGGCATCCTAGCTGTCCAGACAGACACTGGTCACCGGAATAGTAGAACACACTACCGAATATAGGGGTGTTATAATTCTCCCCCCCCCCCCTTAATATAAATTTCTTCCGTGAAATTTTTACCCAAAAGTCGTCTTACAATAGTCATACGTTTATTTTCTCCTTTCTATATGATCGTATAATCTTCTTTCCTTTGAATTTGTATAAGACTTTTAACAATCTAATACAACATTTAATTTGCTTGTATAACACCAATCTTCTCTTACTATTATTCTATCTAATATTTCGGTTCATGTTTCCTCATTGAATGACCATTGAGGTCATGTTAGAATTATTTATCTTGTCATTGGTCCTCTGACTATTCTACTCAATAATCTTACTCAAATTTGTAACATTTCTTTATTACATCTAAACCAACTGTTCAAATTTTTACTTCCACAACTCTTTTATTTATCGATTTTCAATAATTTATCGTATTCTAGAAAATGTCTTTCACTAGCAAACTCTTCCAAAACTAATTCCATAAAGACTAGTCACTAACATATCAAATTTATTTTTATACGAGGGACAGTAGGAAAGCAAACAATGTTAGCACTAACTTAAAAGTATGCAGACCCTGGGTCAAACAAAACATATATATATCTTAGTTAAAAATTGAGAAAGTACTAGCAACAATGTCAGAAGTCTCAGCCTCTTCCCTCTGCCATATAGTGTATATTCTAGCTAAAGCATCACCTTGTTTTGGCCGATTCACAGTACTCTGACTTTCAGGTTTACTACCCCTACCTCTACCTCTGCCTCTACTAACTGATGGTGAACTCCTTCGGGTAAAAACTTGGGCTGATCCCTCTGGTGTAGTAAATAATCCAGAATGGCGTGTATTTATACAATCCTTAGCAAAATGACCAGTCTCTCCATAATTAAAACATGCTCCAATGGCTCTATGACATACCCCACTTTGTGGTTTACTAAAAGTTTCAAAAAGTCGATCCAACAGCGTATTTATGGGTTTCTGTTGAGTTTGCTAATCTGATCGAGGTGGTTCCTATCGAGAAGATCTATCTCTACCCGATTTGCGTGAGCTAGATCCTCCAAAGTGCTTTCTCTTTCCTGACCCACTATCAGGAACTTGATCAGTAGTTTTTCTAATTTTCTCTTTTTCTTCTGTACCTTTTTCAACTGTTTTTTCATTCTCAATTCTTTCCAGTTCCAGGGCTTACGATATTAGCTATGAGAAATTCTGGTGTCAAAACCCCACAACTTGCATTCTTAGACTAGGCTTTAACCCGGCCTCAAAACGTTTACATCTGTCTCTAGGAGTGGTAAGCAGGCTTCCTGCATAATGACTCTATCGAGAGAAGTTTCTCTCATATTCGGCCACTGTTCTGTTCCTTTGCTTCAGGCTTAAGAACACCTATAGCTTCTAGTCCACATAGGCATCTGGGACATATTTTTGTCTGAAGTCTCTGAGAAAGTCATCTCATGTCAGCACTGGGGGTTCCACCAAACTATGGGGAATAGTTTTCCACCAATCATATGCATCTCCCTATAGTAGTGACACTGAATACTCAAATCTCAACTCTTCTGTGCAATGCAGTTTCTTGAACACCCTATCCATTCTCTCTAACCATTGTTCTGCCTCTAGTGGATCTACTGTCCCCTTGAACTCAATAGCCCCATATTTAATTAGCTTGTCATACTACCTAGCTGAAGGCTGTGGTTGAACTACTGGTGTCTGTATTGGGGCTTGGGTAGGCATGTTACCAGCCATCTGTTGGAACATTGCAGCCATCTGCTGACCAAATTGAGTAGGGAACTGCGGTATGAGGGGGCTGGTGCAGCTGATCCACTCACATTATGAAGGGCTGGGGCTTCCCCTTGTACCTCAGCCTCTATTGATTGATCGACTGAACGATCCCCTTCTTCCATAGTCAATTTGAGGATATTATACCTCCTAAAAAAATAACACAAGGAGATTTCCTCCCTTTAGTGCATATTTGTAATGTAATGTATTGTATGTATCAAACAATGACATTGAGCAGTTGTAATATGAAGAAAGAATATTCAAATTACAAGTCAAAACAGAATTTAAAAACTAGCTCTGATACCACTAAAACATGTCACACTTTACCCCTCCGTAAGGCATAACATGATCACATAGTATACCTAGTGAATTACTAAACTTCGTCTACTAATAACCCATTAAATACACTACAAGAGATTTTAAACCTTTTTCTTATTTCTTTTTACAGTGGTGAGCACTTTTGACAGGTGTTAAATTTTTTTTTTTTTAACTGAAGTGAAACAAAATAACACATATGAAGTATCAGTAATTTTTGTAAAAATTTTGGCAGAGTGCCATCTGTATTTTGAATAAAACAGCTTTTCAAAAACCTGTAAAAAGCACTTCCAATAAATTTGTTCAATCCCAAACTCCAATAATAGTTCAACACAATAAATTTCTCAACATTTGTCAACTCAATTCAACATCAATTTTCCAATGTTTCCAAAAGCTGAGATAAGAGAGATATGTCACAATATTTTTACAGGCCAAAATAATTTACAACTTTAGTTTACAACTGCTCAAGACCAAGTATAATATATACATACAGTGCACATACATTACAATAAAAATTACAAAATATGGTATACTCAATATACCCGACAAAATCCCAAAGCGAAGTCACAAGCAGCCTACTCTGCTGCGTTATCTGTCTGTCTACCTGCGACAGCAATGAAAAAGCTATCGCTGAGTAAAACTTACTCAGCGGTGCACAATAACCATTTAAAATGCAGTATATAAAACTTTTATTGATAATTTATAATTCACACACAATTTTTCAAAGCTCATATAACACAAATTTGATCAAACAATTGAATAACACAGTGCTGCCAATCAAAAACACAACTTAGGTCATGATACAAACTTTTCCGAACATGCCGTTTTGTACACCACGACAAGATATATTCACCCCACTAATCGAAATCAATGAGGGAGGTGGCTACCTAGCTAATGAGTACTCATCCAAACTCACCTCAGACTGGCAAGCCAGAGAGGGAGGAAAATAATCAAATATCAAACTCAACCCCACAAGTGGAGGAGGAACAGAGTAAGGGACTGCCATGCCAAGTGTGAATCAAAAACAATTTCAAATCACAAAATTTAAATATTTCATACAAACCACAAATCACATTTTATCTCAATATTTCCATTTACAAAGTAGGCAACATAATAATTTCCAAATAAAATTCCCAAAGCCAAAACAATAAAAAATTATTCATAACTCATTTCTCCAAATAAATTTTCTAGTAAAAGCAGTGAATATAAAAAGTATTGTCCATAGACCTGATTTGAGTCGCCTCTAGGCCTTGACTCAATGTTCCTTATGCTTTTCAATATCCTTTTCAACTGAAACACACAATTCAAAGTGTTTCAGTACTCAGTTAAATTATTTCTAATCATAAGGTTCCATAATTAAATTTTATTGATACTACTCCTTTCATTAGTCAACCTATAATATTGACCTCTAATGCACACTAGGTGAATTAATTTTAATGTTACCAATATGTCACATTTTATAGTCGTCAAGTGTTGGTATATGTTAGCAATTTCATTTTAAAGCTTATTGCATTTTATTGCAATTTATCGGATTTTAGTATGCTGTTTTGACCTAGCCGGATGACTTAGTTTCCTCGATTTTCGGGTTTTGGTCCGAATTATAAACTTGTAGGTCTATGTCTTAGTGAACTTTTGCTACAAATTTTAGGTCATTTGGAGTATACTTGATCATGTTATGGTCATTTTACTATTGCTGGGCAAATTGCAATAAATGGCAAACTTAGGTCATTTTTAGGTCATTTCGAATTCTGGCAGTTTTTATACCTGAAATTTTGCAAGCATTTTGACTTGCTTATGTTCATTTCTGGGTTTTGGTGTCTTCATAAGAGTTGTAGCTCTATTTTTAAGCTATCCATGGTATGAATTTCAGGTCATTTGGACCTGTTTTAAGTGAGTTATGGCCAAAATACTGACTGCTGTTCAAATGGTCAATTTTCAGGTTTGCAAAGTCACTAATTTGGATTTGGTCAATTCTCATGTCACTTTTTGGACAGAATTTAGGTAGGCTTTCTTCATGAAAGTTGGCACATTTTGTGCCTAGTTTCACCTCCAATTTGCCTTATACCAATTGGAGTCACACACTTAGGGTTATAAGCTCATTTGCATACTGCCCTTTACATGTCTCTCAAACACTAAACCAATCACACATTCATCAACTATATCTTTACTTCCCAAACCATTCTGCATTTGTACCATACCATACTTATTCAATAGTTTACATTATAGCAACTTTGGGCAGAATATAATGAGCTTACATACACCAAATATAACTCCTAATTTACAATGTCCAATTCTAAACAATTTTCCACATAATACTCCTAACCAATACATATAATTTCTACTACCAAATTACAGACATTATCACTACTAATTCATATACAAAAGCTGCCACTTTTTGTACCATAATTCAACAACTTCTCATAAACTTAAACATTACCAATCTTCACCATGAGGCTACCAAAATAATACACATACATCAAGCTTTCCATTTTAAATTTTCAAACTTACAAATCAAACTTTATACATGGAAATCAACTCCAATACATTTAAACACTTAATTCAACACCTCAAACTACCACTTACATGTAGAAACAAGTTAAATATGTTGAACTATCATGGCTACCGAAATGTAGTATCATCCTAACTCACCAAACCTCCACATTTCTTCCATGAATCCACTCACCACAACACCCACACAAGCTTTAATGAAGAAATGGTGAAGAAATGGACATGTACCTCAAGTGGAGCTTGTCGAACCTCTTCAAACCTCTCCCTTTTTGCTCTCAAATGGCTGCCCAAGTTGTATAGACCAACTTTGATGAATACTCTTGCAAGAAATTATTGCTTGATCATGGGAGCATGGAGCATGCAAATGGGGCAGCAATGGTGGTTTGGAAGAGGAATTGAGTTCGGCAAAGAGAGGACTTGAGGAAGAAATGGTGTTGCAAAATGTTAGTGGGAAAATTCTGGTTTTTTAATGCTTTTGATACTCCATAGTGGTCCATTAAGTTATTAAAAAATCTAAGTTAATGTTAAACTTTCATTTATTCAACATTATACTCCATAATTTTCCTTATTTATACAACACATAAAATTTCATTTTTCATGTAATTTTCAAACTTTAATATCATTTATTTTTAATGGACATTTAGGTTAAAAGGCAACTCGGGGTGTCAAATGACCACAATACCCCTATTCGGGTTATATTCCCGATTTTTCGGTAACACCGATTTTTATCGATTTCTCATTTTTCTTTGTACTAATTAATTACTTTTTTTTCTTTGACATTTCCAATGTTATTTACACTTCAATAGATGTTTATTTAAGTCGTAAAAATATTTCCTAAGGTTCCTCGCGGTCTTGGGCTAGTCAACGGTCCTCGCCGCAACTTCCCAGAGCGGTCACCCATCGCTACGATTTTCGACTCGTTTAACTTAGTTTCATTTCATTGCTCTTATTTTTCCTTTGTTTTTCTTGTATTTTCCTCTATTGTGTTTCATTATTTTATGTCTCCTCACTTATATTTAAGTATAATTCCTGGCATGCTAGCTGTCTGAACAGACACTAGTGACCGGAACAGTAGAATGAACTACCGAATATAGGGGTGTTACATTTAAGTTTTTGAGCAAAATTAGAGTTTTGCTCATATAATGGTCAATGAATATTTTATTGGTCAATTAGTGACCATTTGGCAAGTTTTGAACATAAAATGAAGTGAGTTGTGGTATTGGATTAGGAAATTGTGGACTGCCCTGTGGTTGTGAATCTGGACCCTTGGAGTCTAGTGTGTTTGGAGAGCCTTAACTGAATTTGTGTAGCTCCAAATGGTGTAAGGCCAATTGTAGGTGAAACTAGATACATAATGGCACAACTTTGATGAAGAAATCTTGCCCAGAAAATAAACTTAGGATACCCTAAAATTTGACCAAATATGGGTAACCAATTCTAGACCTGGTAAAAGTGACCAAATGAACAGTGTTATTTGGACATAACTCACTGTAGAAATGTCCAATTGACCTGAAATTTATATTAATGGAAAGCTTAGACAATTTAGAACAACTTTTATGAAGGACACAAACTTAAATTTTGAACCTAACCAATTGAAGTTTCTAGCCTAAGTTAGGATACTAAATCTGGCAGAACCAAATTCTGCCCAAAATTTCTGGACAAGACCAATCTGGCCAGTTATGGTATTTAGGCCATAACTTGAGCTACAAAACTCCAAATGGAGTGATTCAAAAAGAAAATTAAAGAAGACACATAAAGTAACAACTTTCATGAAGAAAGTTTTGTTAAAATTCTATTGTAGCAAGGTCTAATGGAACAGTAAACTTGGACCTCAAATTCTTAAAAATTGAAATAAAACCTAGGAGGCTAAGAATTGAGTTTGGCAATAATGCCAATAAAAATAAAATACAGAATGTGGTATCTTGGTGAATTTAGGCTCAACAAATTTATTATAAATAAAAAAATCAACCTTTGAATGGAAATGGTCAAATGAATAGTAACCACTAAATTATGTGAAGTAGAAAATAAAACTATAAGAACCATTGTAGTTATTAATATTGGATGTGGTAGGTAAATTGTGAATGGTGAATTTGAGTGACACTAGGATTTGAGGAAAATTTAGCTAAATTTGAAATCCATGAAATATTCATGGATTACTTGAAGTATGAATGATAATTCACCTAAATTATGAGGAATAGATAGTTAGGGCTTTTATGCCCATTATAAATAGAATTCATGATACATTAGTAATACAATTGGAAATATGAAATTGTAATTAGCATAAGTGAATTGTCAAATGTATAAATGAGATGAAGTCAACATGAGGAATTATGTTTTATTGTAATTAGAACAAAAATAATATCCTACCCAATAAGTGATACATGAGAGGAATTAAGGTGAATTATGAATACTTGTTCTCATTATGAGGAAAAAAGAGAAATTAAAATTAATACATAAATAAGTTTGTATCTCAACTATATTACTAGGAAAAATTTAATTTTCAGTTCTGGACCTCATAATATATTCTTCATAATACTACTAGGAATATAAAATGTGAATTATATATATATGGACTGTTAAATGTGAAAATGTGGCGAAATTATCACTAGGGCTTATGCCTCTTTTGTAACTAGAAATTAATACCTTACATAATTAATGGTATATGAGAAACAAAAAGAATATTTTGACTACAATGGTACATGAGAACCATTATTGTGAATTGTGATCAACACAAATGATATAATAAATGAATGTATAAATTATGATAAATGCATAATTTATGTAAAATTGTATTCTAAAAATTTATATTTCTGTTACGAATATAATTGAAATGTTATAAATTATAATTGGACTTTATCGTGAAATAATGAAATAATAAAACAAAACATATTAACACTTAATGGTACTTATGTGCCTATATATTGCCTAGACACGTGTGTCAGATTAGATAGATTGGCATTCCAATAGGGTATTGTTTTAGCAGTACTGCGTAAGGCTTTATGCCTGTATTCATAGCTTTATACCTGCACTCATGGCTTTTTATGCCTGATTATATGTTATCATGGCTTTTTAGCCGTACTGACTGCATACGTGGTTGACGTTCCACGTCCCATGGTATGACGGCCCGAGGCACCACGGTGTCCAGTGCCAATGACTAGTTATCCAGTTTAGTCAGCCTATTATAGGTTACTTGGGTAGTGAAATTTATTGAAATGAGTTAAGAATTATAGCAACTGAAAATATTAGCAATTAAATAAAAGAGTAAGAATATTTAAAATAAATTAGATTAGTTATTTAGTAGAAAGAATTGAAATGAATTGGAATGATATTAAAATTTAATTATTATTAAATAATCTGCGATAACTTAGAAAGTATTGAATGAAATGATAAAAAGATTTGCAAAAGAGATATAAGTATATTACTCCTGTAAATTTAGGAATAAATTGCTTCTTAAGAGGAATAAATTAGAACAAAAGATAGAAATTAGAAAGAAAGATAGTTGATACTAGAAGTATTATATTAAATTAGATTAAATTTCAGAGTATCCAAAGTATAATCCATTTCTCTCTTTATTTGTATATTATTTTCTTTGTTATATTATCGTACCACTAAGCAGCAATGCTTAGCGTGATGGATTTGTTTCTCTCGCACAGGTACTAAAGACAAAGCCCAGTGGATATTAGACTGGGATTTGGAATTCAAATCTACAAAAGTGTTAGAAGTGCTCAAGGTTGTTACCTCCTCAGCAATGCATGTAGATAGGGCTCACATTAGTCATATTATGTAATTTGTGCATTATAATTATTTATTATGTTGTAATGAAAATTAGGAAATTATATGTAATATGCACCTGATGTAAATTATGAATTTATGTAATTAGTTTGCAAATTATGTAAATTAATGAAATTGAGAATTTTGATATATGTAATAAGCATGAATGAATCTGTACAAATGAGTATGGATTTGAATTACATAATGATCTTTGAAATGATGATATGAGTATGGATAAATTATTGTATGAAAATATTGTTGAGATTTTTAAATAGGTAAATAGTGAAATACACCAAATGGTAATAGAAACAGGGGAAACTCCGCTGGTTTTTTCTTAGAAAAATAATTTGATATTAAAATATAACGAGAATAAATTATTAAAAGAATAAAGTAAGATAAGATAGGATGCTTCAACACTGAGTGTGACATGTCTCGTACGGCTACACTGTAGACGGGTAAGGGTGTCACAGCAAATTTTATCATTAGCGATGATTATATTATGTTATGACCTTTATTTAATTATTTGGCAAATTGCTTGCGACAAAATACATTTTTCCTTGCTATTAGGACAATTTGTGAGTGTCACACCTTACTCCTCTATAAGATATGACATGATCCCGTAGAATACCTAATAAATTACCGAATTTCACCTACCAATAATTTATTAAATATACTACAAGGAATTTTGACAAAACAAATTCATTTTTAAGGTTAGTGTGATGGTAAAAGAAATATTTAAGTGTATTCCATTTAAGTGCATGTCATAAAAAATATTTAGAATTAATTTGGCATTTTTAGAATTTTGCAAAAAATTTTGCGTGGTGATGACTAAAAATGAAACAAAATAGTTCTTCAATTATGTTAAAAAACACATGTAACATTTATGTAACTCATGCTCAACAATTTCCACCATAAAGAAATTGACTCATCAATGGCATAGTTCAGAAAGAATTTAAACGTCTACATTTATTGAAGTAATAAAATTAATATTACAAAAATTTTTCAAACAATCAAACTCAAAAGAAATAATATTACAATAATTTATATTTTATTAAAGTCCCAAAATAATACTACAAATGTTTTTGTATAACTGCTCGAATGTAATTACATATATATAACTACATGATTATATCAAAACCTAATGTACAAGGGTATACCTATGATATACCCGAAGATAGTCCCAACACGACTTCAAGTCACAACCTCAAGTAGTCTTACTCAGCTGCACTATTCTTTCTTTCACCTGCGATAGCATACAAAGCTATTGCTGAGCAGTGGACTCAGTGGTGCACAACTAATAATTTATAACTCAATATAAAATGTGCTTTATCAAATCATAGTAAGAAATTTAAAATATTCAAAATTTTCCACAATTCATAAAACTAATACCTACATTTTTAGTCATACAAAATCTTTATTTCAATAACATTTTATCAAAAATTCATATTCATTATAAACTATAACAACAATACAATATTTCTTAATCAATGTTTAAATCATTTAATCATATTTTGTTTTAAACAATTATAAAACATACATTTTCAACCACATTTTGAGTCAAAGTATTTACGTTTCAAAAGTATTGATAACATTCATATAGTTTAGAGCATGACACACCACAATAAAGCCAAGACATCCCAATAACCAAACATTAAAAGGGAATACAAAGGCTAACTAGCATATATGAGTACTCATCCAATACATCATCAACTGGTAAACCAGAAAGAGAAAACTCAACCCCACAAGTGGAGGAGATCATATCCAATACATCTCACTAGGCAAGCTAATGAGGAACACAAATCATGTTGTCTTTGTGGTTTCAAAATAATTTAAATAAATTTCCATTCAAAAAAACATATTTACCATCAATAAACACATTTAGTTGTTGCAAATTCATGTACATGGTTGACGACACATAAAATTCTCAAAAGCACTTCAAAATGCATTCAAAACCGACCCACCCCCATGCTACAATGATATAAAAGGGGCCAACATCCGCCTTTCCACATTCACAAATTCATTTCATAAATTAAAATTCAAAAATGCATGGGAAAATCATAATTCATTTATATAACTTCATTCAACTCAATTTCAAAGTTTAAAACATAGAAAAAGAGTTAGTTGTGCACAAACCTTCAATGAATTTCTTTCTTTATGTCTTAAGCCTTTTCTTCCTTGGAAGTCTCTTTGTTCACTGAAATCACAAAATTTTTAAGCTTTAATACTCATCCCAATTATCTCTAATAGTTAATCAAATAAATGCCTAAGGCATTCTTAAGTAGACACTAAAATTTCAATGTATTCTAGGTCCAGGTTAGTTCTGGACCCTGACATTGCAATCCCATTTCAACCTAGTTTCAATCCTATTATGGTGAAGTATTATCCATGAAAATTGTTCCTTTATGTCTTAGTTTTATTTTCCAATTTGAATCACTCAATTTGGAGCTCTGGACCTTAAGTTATGGCCAAATTACTAAACCCTATTCCAGGTGCCATAACCTGAAATTCTAGGTTTTCTAGATTTGTATCTTAACATTGCATTCCCTATCCAGGCAACTTAAACTCATAATTTGGCCCTTTTCCCCAAAACAATGTTTTAGGTCTTTGTCTTAGGTTTCTAAATCATTTTGAATCACTTTAATTGGAGTTTGGTAGTGGAAGTTATGGCCTGATAACCATTTGGAGGTCATAAGGGCCAAATAGCTAAGGTGCAGGAATTCCAGATTTGGGATCCTTGAATTATCCCAACAATTCCTCTACCTTGCCCTAAGAACTGGGTTCTAGCCAAAACATAACGTTTGTAGTCCTATGTCTTAAGAGAATTTTCGCTTTGGAATCACCTAATTTTCATTTATATAATTCCAGTTATAGCCATTTTGCCAAAACTAGTCGAATGCCTAATCCTTCACATTTTCCAGGTTTAGTCTAGCACTAAGGCAGATTTTCTAAACTAATTTTATCTAGTAATTTGATTAGGTTAGGGCCATAATTTGGCTCTATAGTCCGCTTATAAATTGTTCTCCTATGACTCAGGTTTTCATTGGTTCAAAAATCACCTAATTTGGAGTTTTCTAGAGTAAGTTATGCCTAATTTACTAAGTAATGTTCATTTGATCATTTTTTGTTAGGTCCAAGTTGCAATCCAGATTCAAGGCTTATTTAGGGTAACTTATGGTCATTTTCTAGACAAGGTGTCTTCATGACACTTCTAGTATTGTTTTTTAGGTTTCCTCTCCAATTGGCCTCATACCAATTGGAGCTATATAACTCAACTTATGTCCATTCAAACCTACTGGACTCAAGGATCCAGAATTCCAGCAACTCAACCACATTTCCATTTCATTTATTTCTCTCACCAATCAACCTCAATTCTCAACCAAAGCATATCAAATGGCCATAATTTACCATTATAAACATCAATTTCATAGCATACTATAAAACCCTAATTTTCACAAAAACCTTAATTCTCCATTTTCCCAATTCATGCAATTCCATGCAAATCAATATTCAAATCACATATTCAACATCACTTAAGCTCTAAATCAATGTTTACTTCATCAAACACTTCAAAACTCTAAGTTCCTTTGGCTGGCTGAAATTCATACATCAAGATTCATGCATCATTTTTATGATTTCTTAAGCTAAATCCCCATATCCACACTTAATTTCATGCATACATAATTAATTTAGCTAGAGAGATAACTTACCTCTAATGGTGCTCTTCTCAATCTTCTTAATCTTCAAGTTTCTCTCAATCCTTTTGCTCCCAATCTTCTTTTCACATGCAATTATCAAACTTTTACTCAAGTGGCAATGGAAAATAAAGGAGATTTCAAGGAGATTTTAAGCTTAGAAGGATGAAAATGGAGGAGGAAAGAGAAGTATAGGGGACGGTAACAATGGAATGCGGAAGAAGATGGAATTTCTCTTCAATTGTGATAATTAAATAAGGTGTCTAGTATTTGTAGGTCATTAGTTTTAATTATATCATCATGAGGTCATGCTTAGGTCATAATGCCAATTAAATTTTGAATTTTTATTTCTTTTCTTTTCTTTTCCTTTCACATTTTTACTTAAAATTTCATCAACATTTCTCCATTTTTCAATACATTAATTTTACTTAATTTAATTGACATTCTGATCAAAAGTCACCTCTTCAAGTGAAATGATCAAAATGCCCCTTAGCAGTTATAATTAATCTTTTTTCATATTGCTCGATGAGTCCTTTGATTCTAATTCCCTTATTTATACTTATTCTCTTTTCCTTTCTTTAATTTTCTCATTCCCAATAATTTTGCAATTAACCCTCAATTAAGGATGTCATGGGGTCCCATATGAATTTAGGGTTGCAACTGACTTCGCAGCCGCTTCTCGAGTCGGTCACCCATCCTCAGCATTCTAGACTCATTTAACGTATTTATGCTTCATTTCTCTTATTTTAATTCGACCTCATTTGATCTTTATCAATTTTATTTATGGCTCTTCTATATGAATTAAGTATAGTCTGAGACATTCTAGCCGTTCGAATAGACATTAGTTGCAGGAACAGTAGGATGTACAGAACTACTTATTATCAGGGTGTTACAATTCTCTCCTCCTTAAAAGAAATTTTGTCCTCAAAATTTGCCTAATCTCTGTCTTTGAATAGTCATGAGTGTTATCTTCTTATGTCCTTATCACATTCCCATATGGCCTCCTGACCCAAATGATGGTTTCATAGCACTCTAATCAAAGGTATCATTTATTTCTCAGCTGCTTCATCTTATGTGCCAAGATCTTTATGGGTTTCTTATCATAAGTTAGGCCTGGATTTATTTCAATTCTAGAGGCGAGCAAGTCTGTGTGCTAATGAACCCACTCTTTCTAGAATCTCATATGGTCATATAAAGTGAGGGCTTACTTTTCCTTTCTTGCAAAATCTTATGATCTTCTTCTAGAACAAACCTTCAAAACACCTTATCACTCACTTTATCTTCAATATCTCTTTTCTTTAAGTCTATGTAAGACTTCTAATAATCTGATGCAACTTTTAATCTGTTTTGAATAATTCTAATATTCTCTTATTGTTGTTCTGTCAATTATTTTCATTCATGTTTCCTTATAATGTGATCATATTCATCATATTAGAAATACTTATCTAATAATTGGCCACAGATCCATAACCGCTATCTTACCATCTCTATTCATGACCTAGGCCTATGTGCTATTTTGCACAATCTTGTTCACTTTTATTTAACTTACTACTCATTAATTCACTCCTTTGTTTGATAGGATAGTTTAGGATGTCATTACACATCTTAAAATTGTTGCTTACTCCGGTTGCATTCTTCAACTAACTTTTCTCCCATTGTTATGAACTTAAATGGATTTTATCCCCATGTTACATATTTCAGCTTGGAAATAGGAATAAAAAGAGTTTGACCCATATCTTACAGCTCCGAGCTCCATGGTTTGGCTCCTAACACTATCCCTATTTGATCTGCTTTGAGTTTTGCACTTCTAAATTCTATACCATAATAAACATTTTCCCCAGTGTCATTCCTTTTTGCATTCTTCCTCCTTAATTTTCTGTTTACTTCTTTTTCCTTTTCTCAAACTGTATTTGTTTCCTTCAAATTCTAACTCTATTTTCTCCAATCTTATGTGGGCTTCTCAATTCATTCTTCAATTAACTCTTTTATCTACCCCACAATTTAACTTTGGTTACATTATTCTTTAGTCTTATTCTCTTTCTTGACCCGACTGTCGTGTCAAAAGCTGGTACCTTTTTTTTTCATCTCTAATAAATCCTCTACACTTCAATATTACTCTAAATCGGTCCTTTGACCATTCTAACTAGCACTTTTACTAATATTTGTGATATCTCTTTATCGCTTTTGAAACAACTATTCAAATTTTCACTTTTATATTTTCTTTTATCCACCAATATTCTATAGCTTATTATTATTTTTTTATTTGCAATCATTGCCTTCTCTTCTACTTAACTATAAACTACCCTCTAATACTTTAAGAAGGGAGTCTATAGGACTCTCCTTTTTCCTATGCCATTCAAAAGCTCCGCACCAATCATGATCTGTTCCTTCCTAAAGGATACCTGGGCCAACTATTTCCTATCACACCACTATCTCGGTCAGAACATCATTTCACAAATCATTTTCTTTGTGGTATTCATCCGTCACTTCTGAGAAAGCACTGCTATATTCTTGTAGTATAAGTGACTACAATAGAATACTATATCTACCATCTTACCTCATTTATGTAAAGTTATTTACTCTCTTTTCATACTGTAAATTCCTTGAATCTCCATTTTACAAATTGTGAACATCCTCTATAACATCCTATCTTCGTTAGAGGAACAAAATCATACCTTATGCTTTACTGCTGCATAAATAAGATACTGTTTTTCACTAAACTTTAGGCAAAAGGTCTATTGCAATACCAAAACAACTGCAAGACCCCATATCAGAGACCAGATGTCCTCACCCTATAGGTGCTACCTTTAGTTTATGACTATATTGGAATCTCTAGTTTGATAGCAATCCCTACTGTACTATAGCTCATGCTAGGGTAACTGAGTCAGTGACTCTAGCTATCTTATAACTGTAACCTTTCGATATTCTAACTTTAGAGTTTTAAATCCCTAAGTAGGATTCTCAAACTCATTTCCAATAACAGAACTCTGTTCTGGCATAACTATACCCAAGTAGAAGCCATTTGCAACTATTCTTATCTTGGTGCACTATCGGGTAATACGTAGCTCTACATAATAATCCCAAGTCGATACTGTAATCTGCAGCTTATAGCACAAACATCTAGAATATTGCATAGTAACTATGATACATCCCAATAGATTAAATTTTCCTATATCTTATCCTTCTTGAATCCATTAATAGCACAAACTTATTTTAATTGTGGTACCCATTGATAACTACTAGTAGTGATACTTTTGCCCTCGTCTAGGGCAGCTATATTACCATAGCTCACCTTTAGGTCCTCTTGCCTTGCACTAAATAGGCACGCCATTTAGCTCTATAATTTTTTATATTCTAGAAAATACCTTTCACTAACAAACTCTTCCTAAACTAGTTCCAATCACTCTTATTACCGTAGTTCTTATCCTAAAGGACTAGTCATTAATGCATCAAAATTTATTTTCATTCAAGGGAATAGCAGCAGAACTCATAATTTTAGCATTAGCATATAAATAAATAGAGCTAGAATCAAATAACACATAAACATCTTATTCAAGAATTAAGAATATACTGATAACTATATATGAAGTCTTTGCTTCTTCCCCTTAGCGCATGTGTACACCCTAGCTGGTGTACTACTCTGCTCAGGTTGATTCACTGTGCCTTGACTGTCAGTAACACCACTTCTACCTCTGCCTCTGCCTCTATTGACTATCTGTGAACTTCTAGAAGCAAAACCTTGGATTAATCCCTCTGAGGTAGTATGTGGCATAGGTCGACATACTCTAGTACAATCTATGGCAAAATGCTCAATTCTACCACAATTGTAATAGGCTCCAGTGGCCTTATAGGAAATACCTCTGTGTAATTTATCACAAGAGGTACAGATAGAAAGGGAACTCCTGATTATCTGCTTACTGAATCTTGGTGGCCTCTACCTTGAAGATCCGCCTCTGTCATACCTATGAGCATGAGGTCCCTTAAAATCATTTCTCTTCTCCAAGCTGCTGCCTGAACTCTAACCAGTAGGCATCTCACCCTTCCCCTTTTCATGTTGCTGTTGTGGGGGTTGGGTTTGTACTTAGGCTTAGGCTGATATATTGTTAGCCATTTATTGGAAGAACGTGGCCATTTGCTGGGCCATTTGTTCAGTAATTTGTATAGGTGGGACTGGTGGAGCCGGGCTTCCGACACTATGATAAGCTAGGGTCTCTTCCTGTGCGTCAGCTGCAACAGACTATTCTACTATTTTATCCCTCTCTTCCATATCTATTCATAAAATTTTCTACTCTTGAACAATCAACACAAGGAGATTTTTCCCTGTTAGTTCATTTGCATGATGTAAATGTACTATATATATCAAATATTTGAACAGTTGTACTTATAGAAAAGTATTTTAAATTCATAATTCAAAACTTACATTAAAAACTCACTCTGATACCACTAAAACATGTCAAACCTTAACCCTCTGTAAGATATGACATGATCCCATAACATACCTAATAAATTACAGAACTTCGCCTACCAATAATTTATTAAACATACTACAAGGGATTTTGACAAAACAAATTCATTTTTAAGGTTAGTGTGATGGTAAAAGAATTATTTAAGTGTATTCAATTTAAGTGTATGTCATAAAACTTTTTTAGAATTAATTTGGCATTTTTAGAAATTTGCAAAAATTTTGCGTGGTGACGGCTAAAAATAAAATAAAATAGTTCTTCAATTCTGTTAAAAATCACCTGTAACATTTATGTAACTCATGCTCAACAATTGCCATCATAAAGAAATTGACTCGTCAATGACATAGTTCAGAAAGAATTTAAATGTCTACATTTATTGAAGTAATAAAATTAATATTACAAAAATTTTTCAAACAATCAAACTCAAAAGAAAATAATATTACAATAATTTTCATTTGATTAAAGTCCCAAAATAATACTACAAATGTTTCTGTACAACTGCTCGAATGTAATTACATACATATAACTACATGATTACATCAAAACCTAATGTACAAGGGTATACCTATGATATACCCGAAGATAGTCCCAACACGATTTCAAGTCACAACCTCAAGTAGTCTCACTCAACTGCACTATTCTTTCTTTCACCTACAATAGCATATAAAGCTATTGCTGAGTGGTGGACTCAGTGGTGCACAACTAATAATTTATAACTCAATATAAAATGTGCTTTATCAAATCATAGTAAGGAATTTGGAATATTTAAATTTTTCCACAATTCATAAAACTAATACCAACATTTTTAGTCATACAAAATCTTTGTTTCAATAACATTTTATCAAACATTCATATTCACCATAAACTATAACAACAATACAATATTTCTTAATCAATGTTTAAATCATTTAATCGTATTTTTTTTAAACAATTATAAAGCATACTTTTTCAAGCACATTTTGAATTAAAGTATTTATGTTTCAAGGGTATTGATAACATTCACACAGTTTAGAGCATGACACACCACGACAAAGCCAATACATCCCAATAACCCAAGGTTAAAAGGGAATACAAAGGCTAGCTAGCATATATGAGTACTCATTCAATACATCCTCAACTGGTAAACCAGAGAGGGAAAACTCAAATCCACTAGTGGAGGAGATCATATCCAATACTTCTCACTGGGCAAGCTAATGAGGAACACAAATCATGTTATTATGCTAATTGTGGTTTCAAAACAATTTAAATAAATTTCCATTTAACAAAACGTATTTACCATCAATAAACACATTTAGTTGTTGCAAATTCATGTACACGATTGACAACACATAATATTCTCAAAAGCACTTCAAAATGCATTCAAAACCGGCCCACCCCGTGCTATAATGATATAAAAGGGGCTAACATCTGCCTTTCCATATTCACAAATTCATTTCATAAATTAAAATTCACAAATGCAAAGGAAAATAATAATTCATTCATATAACTTTATTCAACTCAATTTCAAAGTTTAAAACATAGAAAAAGAGTTAGTTGTGCACAAACCTTCAATAAACTTCTTTCTCTGTCTTAAGCCTTCTCTTCCTTGGAAGTCTCTTTGTTCACTGAAATCACACAATTTCTAAGCTTTAATACTTATCCCAATTATCTCTAATAGTTAATTAAATAAATGCCTAAGGCATTCTTAAGTGGACATTGAAATTTCAATCTATTCTGGGTCTAGGGTAGTTCTGGTCCCTGACATTGCAATCCCATTTCAACCTAGTTCCAGTCATATTTTGGTGAAGTGTTCTCCATGAAAATTGTTCCTTTATGTCTTAGGTTTATTTTCCAATTTGAATTACTTAATTTGGAGTTCTGTACTTCAAGTTATGATGGCCAAATTACTAAACACTCTTCTAGGTGCCATAACCTAAAATTCCAGTTTTTCTAAATTTGTATCTTAACATTACATCCCATATCCAAGCAACTTAAGCTCATAATTTGGCCCTAGTCCCTAAAATAATGTTTTAGCTCTTTGTCTTACATTTCCAAATCAATTTGAATTACTTCAATTGGAGTTTGGTAGAGGAATTTATGGCCTGATAACCATTCAAAGGTCATAAAGGGCCAAATAGCTAAGATGCAGGAATTCTAGATTTGGGATCCTTGATTTATCCCAACAATTCCTCTACCTTGCCCTAAGAACTGAGTTCTAGTCGAAACATAAAGTTTGTACCCCTATGTCTTATGAGAAGTTTGGCTTTAGAATCACCTAATTTTCATTTATATAACTCCAGTTATAGCCATTTTACCAAAACTAGTCGAATGCCTAATCCTTTACATTTTCTAGGTTCAGTGTAACACTACGGTAGATTTGCGAAACTAATTTTTTCTAGCAATTTGATCTGGTTAGGGCCATACTTTGGCTCTATGGTCTCCTTAAGAATTGTTCTCCTATGACTCAAGTTTCCATTGGTTCAAGAATCACCTAATTTGAAGTTTTCTAGAGTAAGTTATGCCTAATTTACTAAGTACTGTTCATTTAGTCTTTTTTGGTTAGTCTAGAATTGCAATCCGGATTCAAGGCTCATTTAGGTTAACTTATGGTTATTTTCTAGATAAGGTGTCTCCATGATATTTCTAGCATTATGTTTTATGTTCCATATTCAATTGGCCTCACACTAATTGGAGTTATATAACTCAACTTATACGCATTCAAACCTACTAGACTCAAGGGTCTAGAATTCCGGTAACTCAACCACATTTTCATTTCATTTATTCCTCTCACCAATCAACCTCAATTCTCAACCAAAGCATACCAAATGACCATAATTCACCATTATAAACATCAATTGCATAGCATACTATAAAACCTTAATTTTCACCGAAGCCCTAATTCTCCATATTCCCAATTCATGCAATTCCATGCAAATCAATATTCAAATCACATATTCAACATCATTTAAGCTCTAAATCAATGTTTACTTCATCAAACACTTCAAAACCCTAAGTTCCTTTGGCTGGCTGAAATTCATACATCAAGATTCATGCATCATTTTTATGATTTCTTAAGCTAAATCCCCATATCCACCTTTAATTACATGCATACATAATTAATTTAGCTAGAGAGATGACTTACCTCGAATGGTGCTCTTCTCAATCTTCCTAATCTTCAAGTTTCTCTCAACCCTTTTGGCCCTAATCTTCTTTTCACACTTAATTATCAAACTTTTAATCAAGTTGCTATGGAAAATAAGGGGGATTTTAAGGAGATTTTGAGCTTGGAAGGATGAAAAATGGAGGAGGAAAGAGAACTATAGGGGACGGCAACAATGAAAGGTGGAAAAAGATGGAATTTCTCTTTAATTGTGATAATTAAAACAAGGTGTCTAGTATTTATAGGTCATTAGTTTTAATTACATCATCATGAGGTCATGCTTAGGTCATAATGCTAATTAAATTTTTATTTTTTATTTTTTTTCTTTTCCTTTCACATTTTTACTTAAATTTTCATCAACATTTCTCCACTTTTCAATATATTAATTTCATTTAATTTAATTGACATTTTGATCAAAAGTCACCTCTTCAAGTGAAATGACAAAAATGCCCCTCATCAGTTATAATTCATCTTTTTCCATATTACCCGATGAGTCCTTTAATTCTGATTACCTTATTTATACTTATTCTCTTTACCTTTCTATGATTTTCTCATTCCAAATAATTTCGCAATTAACCCTCAATTAATGATGTCATGGGGTCCCATACAAATTTTGTAACACCCTCACTGTAACAAGTCCGTACATTCTACTGTTCCGGTGACCAGTGTCGGTCCGGATAGCTAGAATGTCTGAAACTATATTTAGACTAGAGTGAGGAGTCATAAATAACTCAAATAATAGTAAGAAAAATCAAGAAAAAATTTTAGAAATAAAATACAATAAAGTTAAATGAGCCGGTGCCCTAGCAATGGGTGACCTAATGGAAAGTTGTTGTCTTCACAGCTAGTGGCTCTAAACCCGGGGGAAATTTCGTGAAATAATTTTTGGGACTCCAGAGAAGAGTCATTGAGGTTTTGATGGCATTAGAATGCCAAGAAAATGCATAGAAAATTTTTTAAATTGGTACAAACAATTTTAGTCTGTTAAGCAAAACGAAGGGCATTATGGTCATTTCATCTTCAGAGATAATTTTTTACTAACTTGTCCGATCGAGTAAGCAAAATTTATGACATAAAATATGAATAATTAATGATAAAAATTTTATTAAAAATAAGTAAAGAAATAAAAAAAAGAAAAAGAATACAAATTGAAATTATGACATAATGCATGATGTCATTAAAATTCCTTCCAACAATCACAATTTAACCAATTAACTAAAAGGATAAAAATGACATAAAAATGAGATAAAAACAAAACAAATCAGCAACCTTCTTCTTCCTATAAGCCGAACCAAAGAGAAAGAGAGAGAGAGAGAGAGAGAGAATCCACCATTGTTAAGCTCACTAAGCTTAAAACCCTAGCTAACTACACAATAAAACCCCTTTCTATCTTCATTAAAATTGGCCCTTAGAACTAGAACAAGCATGGGGCAGCCATTAGAAGGAGAAAATTTGAAGATTTACAAGCTCAAGTTGGAGCTCTAACAATGTTAGTGACCAATTCTTCCCTCTCTCTCTCAATTTATACTTAAGTAGTTAATTTAAGTAGGAAATTGTAAGAGATTTGCATGAGAACCACTTGTATGTCTCCCCCCAAATTTTAGTAGCTATGGATTCACTAGGGTTGTGAAGAATTCATTGAACTAAAGTGATATATTAGCTGCCTTTGACATTAGTGCTATGATTAGAGCAACAATTAGGTGAGTAATGTGTGATTTGGAGACTTTGGTCAATAAGGGTTAGGGTTTTGAACCAACAATTGGGGGTTGATGAAATGAGGAATAAATTAATGTTTTAATGGTCAATTAATGACCATTTGCTGTAGTTTGAACTGAAATTGGAGTGACTTGTGTCATTAACTAAGGCAAAGGTTAGGCTACCTCATGGGTTACATTCTAGACCCATTTTGAGTCCAGTGTGCTCATGGGGTTATAACTCAAGCTATGCTGATCTGATTGGTGCAAGGCCAATTGAAGATGAAACTAGACATATAATGGCACAATTTTGATGAAGAAATCTTGCCCAGAAAACCATAATAGAATGACCTAAAAATTAACCTAATCTAGGTAACACATATTCTGCCCTGGGAAAATGACTAAATGAATAGTGTTTGTTTATTTGATCATAACTCAGTGTAGAAAAGTCCAATTGTAACACCCCTATTTTGTATAGCATGGTATATTTCACTGTTCTGGTGACCGAAGTCGGTCCGGACAACTAAGAGAATTAGAACCACATCTAAGATACCTAGAGAAGCCATAAACACAAATAATTAGTAATTGCCAATTAATTAAGTATAAATAAGAAAAACAAAACATAAGAAGTTAAACGAGCCGAGAGTCACAGCGATGGGTGACATTATCGGGAAGGATTACGAAGTCGATTTAAACTCAAATTTCAAACCATAAAATGTGATGCTGTGGTCCTTAGGACTATTGTGAACATAGTGAAAAAGAGAAAATCACAAAAAAGAATTATATAGCCAGTCAAATAATTAGGTCAGAGAGCCGGAATAAATATTGAATTATTTGCAAACCGGATTGAACCGATGAGGGGCAATTTGGTCAATTGACCCCGAGAGCTGACTCCTGACCTAACTGTCAAATAAAATCAGAGAAAAGAAAATTTCAGAGTCGGGAATTAAATTAAAGAACTAATAGAAAAATTAAAAAAAAAAGGAATAAAAAAAAATGAAAAAGTGAAGGGAGATGACATCATGCATGACATCATGCATGATGCCATAAATATGATAACTAATAAATTTAATTAAATTGATTTATGGTCTTCCTAAGACATAAAAAAAGGAAAAGAAAAGAAAAGAAAAAAAAACATAAAAGTCTTCTTCCTCATCCATGTTGCTGCCCTCACTCTCCATCACTTCTCCATGGTTGTCCTCCATTGAAGCTTGCACTCAAGCTTGAATTCCCTCAATTCACCTTAATATTTTCCATAAACACCTCATCAAAGCTTGTTATCTCAACCTAAGAAGAAGATTGAAAGAGGAAAGAAAGGACAAAAGGTAGAGAATTGAAGGATTTGTAGTTCTAAGAAAGGTTAGTAAGCAAACTTGACAATTTTAGTTTGATTTCTACATTTTTAACTTATTGAACTTGGAAATAAACTTTAAATAAAAAGAAAATTTTTGTTGAGGGACCATGAGTTAATTTCGGCCAGCATGAGTGTGGAGGTATTATTGCATGGTTTGATTGAATTAGAAGGGGATATGAACATCTAGGAGTTAAATGATTATGGTTGAAGGCTTTGAATTACCTAAATGCAAGAATTTGAGAACTAGGGTTTTGAACACTTAGGGTTTAGAGACCAAAAATGTGAGAAATTGGTAAATAATGTCTTTGACCTAGTTTGAAGTGAGAAATGGTCATTTGTGACCAAATGAAGTGTGTTAGAAGTGTTTGAACCAAAAGTAAATTCGGATTCAATGTGGTCATGCTGCTGGTAGCATGACCAAGTTCCCTTTGAGGGACCAAAACTGAAAATTTACAAGTCCAATTGGTATAAGACCAATTAAGAATGAAAATAGACACTAAATGACACAATTTTCATTAAGGAAGCATGCCCAAAAAGTGACCAAAACCTAGTGAATAAATTGACCAAATCTGGAAATTCTCAGTCTGACCTGTACAAACTGACCAAATGAATAGTATTTATTCATTTGGCCATAACTTGAGCTAGGCAGGTCTAAACAACTTGACATTTTACATGTGGATAGTTGAGGTATAGACCTAAAACTTTTATGAAGAACATAAGCCCAAATTATGCCATTAACCAAGTCATTTGGCCACCCAAAGTTGGTGACCTAAAACTGCCAAAACCAAAATTTGCCCAAAAATCTGGATTGAGTCCAATCCGGCAACCATGGTTGAAATGGCTATAACTTGAGCTACAAAACTCTAATTGGAGTGACTCAAAAAGGAGAATAAACTTAAGACAATAAGGAACATTTTCTATGAAGGAAGTTTTGCCAAATTCTAACAGTAAAATGACCAATGGAACAGTGCAACTTAAGACACCCAAACTGAAAATTTGCAAATTTGCCTAAAAGACTTAGAATTTGAGTAAACAACCAAAACCAACAAATTTAGTGACCAAAATGTGGTATGTGGGTGAAGTTAGAATTCCCATACCTATTAAGCCTTAGAAAGTTAACAAATTGACTTGTATAGTACCATGAATAGTAACTCCAAAATGAAAATTTTTAAGAATGCTAGTTTAAGCATATTTGGGTTAGAATTAAGTATTTATGAATTAATTATTGGATTTATTGTGAAATAAGATACTGAAACACTATAAATTTTGTGTTTCAGTTGAAAAAAACTCGGAAGGTATAAGGGACTGAGTCAAGGCCTAGAGGCGACTCACGTCAGGTTTGTGCGCAATAAACTTAAAATTCTTTTAACAATTCTTGAAATAAATGTTGTGAATAATTTTGATTGTTATGGCTTTGAAAATATTATTTGAAAAATAGTGTATTGCCTACTTTGTAAATGAAAAGTTTAGAATGAAATATGATTTGTGAATTGAATAAAATGTTTGAATAACTTAATTTAAATTGTTTTTAATTCACACTTGGCATGGCAATATTAATATGTTCCTCCTCCACTTGTGGGGTGAGTTTGATATTTGACTATATTCCTCCCTCTCTAGTTTCCCAGTCTAAGGGGTGAGTTTGGATGAGTACTCATTAGCTAGCTAGCCACCTCCCTCATTGATTTCGATTAGTGGGGTGAGTTTGCCTTGTCATGGTGTACAACATGACATGTTCGGAAATTTTGTGTCATGGCCTAAGTTGTGTTATTGTTTGGCAACACTATGTTTATTAAATTGATTGATTAAGTTGAGCTATTTTAAGCTTTGAAAATTATGATTTGTTATAAATGTGATTTGAGAAAAAAATTGTGTAATGCGAATATGAGATTTTTAAATGATGATTTGTTCATAAATGTTTTATATTATGCATTTTATGCTTTATTGTGCACCACTGAGTATTTATATACTCAGCGATAGCTTTAACTTGCTGTCACAGATAGAGAAAAGGACATAGCAGCAGAGCGAGCTGCTACAGTTAGAGAGGAGTATAATTAAAGAATTTTTGTACGGGTATTTGTGTAACACCCTCACAATCAGCACCGCTAACCGTCGTCATAATCAGCACCGCCCGCATTACTGACAAGTGCCAGAGTATGTCACGACAGTGCTGTACATCTCAATCTCCACCATTGATCTCATTTGTAAGGACGAGTCCAGAGCCCTTGGATCAAAGAAGAAGTCGATAAGACCAGCGCCTTTTATTCCCAGCCCTCGGATCACCCCGGACAAGAGAATTTGGGACCGTCAGATTAGAAGAAGAAAATGACAAATATTCTGAAGGGGATCTCGGCCATCCGTTCTGATTCTCTTTAATTCCTGTGCCTCAGATCATGTCCTTTGAAATCCTGACCCTCCATCTCCCTCAAAATAGATCCTGACCCTTCAGGGGAAGCACCCGGTTCCTATAAATACCTGCATGAAAAACTGTACAAGGGACGAAAAAAAGAGGAGTGAATATAGCGGAAGGACTCTGAAACTTAATTCAGCTCGTTACTCTGCTATCCTTGAGCTTTCGTAAGAAAGACTTTTGAAACCTGTTTTCTGAAGTATTTTCTTGCAACGGGATTTCTGAATACTGAAACTCTCCATTTTCAGTTCATTCATTATCTTGTGACATTCTCACTTATTGTCTTTGTTATCTTTATTTCTACTCCCGTTGTCCAAGCTCAACTTCATTCATACTCGGCTATAATTTTGATCAGTATGCATTTTAGCAAGGTATTCTTCATTTCAAGGCGAACCTTAGTCTTCAGGTTATCAGCCCACGGCCCCCATTACGTTCTGTGATCCCGTAGTTAGTTCAATAGATCCGACTCCCCATAGGTAAGTGCTCATATTGCTTTTTTATTAAGTGCTCGTTCTTATTTTACATATTTCCTTTATTCTTTATATATATATAATTTTCTCCAAGTTTATATTGCGCTAAAGAACACAAAGAAGGTTGTTCTTGAGTTTGCTTCTGTGTTGACCAGTCCATTCTTTTTGTTAATCTTTGTTATTCCTGAACGTAAGTCTTCTAGTCCTGAGTAGCATATAAGTGGTCGGATAAAATCTAGGTAACTATATCTTAAGGGTCTCTTTAAGATAATGAAAGGTCTGAACAATAAGTCGGGAAAATAGTAAGGCTGAATCACTAGAATAATGGAAAAGATAATTGAGTAAAACGTCACAAGGCAGAGTAAAACCGAACCTTAAGATAGACAAATGGGATAGATCGGGTATCAAAAGGTACTAGTAAGGCGACCACATAGGAAGGTCAGAAAATTCGGTTTGGTATCCCCTGACTAGTTACAAGGTACCAATGAGTTAAAAGAAGCCTTATTCCGAGCCCCGGTATCTTTAAATGCCAGAACCCTTAGTTCTAGGATTTCGTGACGGTAGCTGTAATCAAGTTTCGAGAGATCGAAAAAGTCCTTATCTGATTCCTATTAAAATAAAAGAGATCGAAGGAGAGTTCTTATCTGATTTTCAACCTAAAATTCTAATAAATATTTAAAAAGGAGATCGGAGGAGAGTTCTTATCCGATTCTCAATCTAAAATTTTAACAAATATTTTTAAGAGATCAGAGGAGAGTTCTTATCCGGTCCTCAACTTAAAATTTTAATAAATATTTAAAAAGGAGATCGGAGGAGAGTTCTTATCTGATTCTCGCCTAAAATTTTAATAAAAGAGATCGGAGGAGAGTTCTTATTCGATTCTCACTTAAAAACTTTAACAAATATTTAAGAGATTGGAGGAGAGTTCTTATCCGATTCTCAACCTAAAAATTTTCAAATATTTAAAGGAGATCGGAGGAGAGTTCTTATCCGATTCCCAAATTAAATTTTAACAAATACGTAAGATGATTCCCCCTAAGGTAAAATTAATATGCAACAACAACTCACTAAGGTTGTCCCATTTACTTTTGTATCTGGGTAATCCGGATTAGTGAAAAATCAAATATTCCTTTCGGTCAAAAGGATTAACATTTCCATTTAAACCCTCCTAACTATGAAGAACGTGAAGTTAAATCTGCTTACCCTCGTTGAGGGACGAGGTGGGGTGCCTAACACCTTCCCCACCCGTTTACGGACCCCGAACCTAGAATCTTTGTTTTTGAAGTGGTTTTATTTTAACTTACTTTCATAAATGGTTTTCTTTAATTTCCCTTAAAATTAAAGTGCCGACTCGTCACTTTTCCCACTTCGGTGAGTGTTCGTTCAGGCGACCGCAAAACCCCTTGCGACAATAAATATTGCAAATGTGACTTACATGATAATATAAGTATAAATTTATTATTTTTAGATCATTTTTCTATGTATATTATTACTGTACATTAGCGAAATAAACACTTTCAAAGAAGACTAAATTAGCATAAAACATATTAAATTTTAGAAACCGCATGTGAAGTATAAATAAATCTTAATTATCTGAATTTCGTTTTTATCTTTATTTGTATATTATTTCCTTATTATATTATTGCACCACTAAGCAGCAATGCTTAGCGCGATGGAATTGTTTCCTCGCAGTAATCAAGGTAAAGCCCAGATAAAAATATTAAACAGAGATTTTGGAGTTCTGATCTGCAGAAGTATCTGAAGTATTCAAGGTTGTCACCTCCTCAGCAATGCATGTACATAGGGCCCATATAGATTATATTTTATATTTTGTATAAAATGCTTAGATATTGTATTGTAATGTATATTATGAATAGGTAATTAATAGGAATGCGATGTAAATTAATTAATTAGCTTTTTCATATGTAATTAATTTATATATCATGTAAATTATGAAATTTTGTAATTATTTTATAAATTATGTAAATTAAGGAAATTTGAAAATTTTGCTTCTGTAATTTGAGAATGTTTACATATGAATTGAGTATGAATGGAAATGCATGGATGAGATTTGAAATATGAGAAAATTATGAGAATGATTGATGAGATAAGTATGATTAGCATGGATAAGATTTTATTTTGAAAATATTATTGAGTTTCAAACAGGTGAATATTGAAATATGCCAAACGATAATAAAATAGGAGAAACTCCGCTGCTTTCTCCGTCGAAAAATAATTGATGTTAAATTAAACGAATTCAAAATTATTAAAAAAATAAAGTAAGATAAGTTAGGGTGCTCCGGCACCGATTGTAGCACGCCTTGCTCGGCTACACTGTACTCGGGTGAGGGGTGTTACAATTTGTCTATACCCTGGTAGTTTAGTTTGATGTAAATATGATAGTATGCATATGTATCTCTGTAATTTGAGCAGTTGTACATATAAAATTGTAATAATATTATTTTTGAGATTTTGCATCTGTAAATTAACTTATGATTGCAAATTAATGATTTAAAATGCGATGTGCATGAGTTATGAAATGTTTTGAGATATTAATTCTTGATTTGAAATTTAGATTTTGAATTGAAGTATTGCTATTGCTATTGATTTGAAGTTTGGTGGTTGCAAATGGAGTTGTAATTGAGAAATATATTCGGAGTGTTTCTATTTTTAGGTTTTGAAGAACTGTTTTCTCAAAATATAGACGGCACTCTGCCGAAATTTTTGTAAAAATTGTGGAGATTTTAAATATCTAAGAATTTAATTTATGTTTGAACTCTAAATGAAGGTTTTTTATATTTGAAAAAAAATTTTACCCACCAATTCCAAAATGAATGAAAATTATTTTAAAATCTCTTGTAGTATATTTAATGGGTTACCAGTAGGTGAAGTACGGTAATTCATTAGGTGTACTACAGGAACATATTACATCTTACGAGGAGTAGGGTGTGACATGTTTAGTGGTATCAGAGCAAGGTTTTAAAATAAATTTTTAACTGTGAATTTGAAATATTTTATCGGTAAATGCAACTGCTTAAATGTTTGATATATATGACATATTTACATAATGAATATGTACTAACAGAGGTCAACCTCCTTGTGTTTGTTATCAAAGAGTAGAAAATTTCTGGAAAACAGAATGGAAGAGGGAGATCATTCCATAGAGCAATCTGTCGAGGCTGAGGCCCGAGGAGAAGCCCCAGCACTCCAGAATGTGAGTGGGTCAGCCACTCCAGCTCCTCCTCAAGCACCGCAGTTCCCTGCTCAGTTTGCACAGCAGATGGCTGCGTTTTTTCAACAAATGGCGGGAAATGTGCCACCTCAATATAAGAAATTAATGAAATTTGGGGCTACAGAATTCAAAGAAACAGTGGATCCACTAGAGGCAGAACAGTGGTTAGAGCGAATGGAACGGGTTTTCAGGAAGCTGCAGTGTGCAGAAGAGCTGAAGTTCGAGTATTCTGTTTCTTTGTTGCAAGGGGATGCATATGAATGGTAGAAGACCATCCCCCATAGCTTGGTAGAACCTCCAGTCCTCACATGGGCAGACTTTTTAAGGGAATTTCTACAGAAGTGGGTCCCTGATACTTATGTAGACATGAAGCTGCACGAGTTTTTAGGTTTAAAGTAAGGGGATAGAACTATAGCAGAGTATGAGCGGGATTTTTCAAGGCTAAGCCATTATGCTGAAAGCTTAGTCTCCACCCCCAGAGACCGGTGTAAGAAGTTTGAGGTTGGGTTGAGGCCTAGCTTGAGAATGCAAGTGGTAGGGTTCTGACACTAGAATTTTTCTAAATTGATTTCACAAGCCCTGGAACTGGAAAGGATAGAATCAGAATGGGCAGTGAAAAAGAGTACACAAGAGAAAGAGAAAACTGAAAAGGTTACTGGTCAAGCTACTGAGAGTGGCTCTGGGAAAAGAAAACATTTTGGAGGATCTAGTTCGGGCGAATCGGGTAGAGGTATATCTTTTAGACAGAAACCATCCCAATCCGATCAGCAAACTCAATAGACACGCAGAAATACACTGTTGGATAGACTTTGTGAGACTTGTGGTAAACCACATAGTTGAGTATGTTATAGAGCCATAGGAGCATGTTTCAATTATGGAGGGACTCGTCATTTTGCTAAGGATTGCATAAGTCTATGCCGTTATGGATCATTTACCACGGCAGAAGGATCAGCCCAAGTTTCTACCCCGAAGAGTTTACCAATAGTTGGTAGAGGCAGAGGCAGAGGTAGGGGTAGTACACCTGGAAGTCAGAGTACTGTGAATCAACCAGGACAAGGTGATGCTCCAGTGAGAGTATACACTATGCGATAGAGGGACGAGGATGAGACTTTTAGTATGGTTGCTGGTATTTTCTCAATTCTTAACTGAGATATGTATAAAGAAAAAAAAAATCAATTTTGATATTTTAGTGACTAGTCTTTTTAAAATTAATTTTGGAAGAGTTTGTTAGTGAAAAGTATTTGCTAGCACACAAGAATTTGTAAAGTTAATTAGTAAGCCTAATTATGTAAGGAAATAGAACCTAAAAGTAAGTTATAGTAATATAGCTACCTTAGTTGTGGGTAAGGGTATTACTGGTGATACATGTCAGTGGGTACCATAATCAAAATAAGTTCAAGATATTAGTGAATTTAAAAGAAATAAGATATAGGGAAGTTTGTTCTATTGGGATGTATCATAGTAACTATGCAATATTCTTAATGTTTGTGCTATAAGCTGCAGATTACAGTACTGACTTGGGATTTATTATGTAGAGCTACGTACTACCCAATAGTACACAAGAATAAGAATAGTTGCAAACGGCATCTGTTTTGGTACAGTTATGATAAGATAAAGTTTTCTTATTGGAAAGGAGTTGGAAAATCCTAACCTGGGATTTAAAACTCTAAAGTTAGAATATTGAAAGGTTATAGTTCAGTATAAAAGAAAATAATGACTACACATCAGTGCAAAATAAGCTATAGAATATCGATAGATAAAAATAAATAGAAGAGTAAGAAATGAGAAAAATACTAGATGAGGAATTGCCACCAAGGCAAACAATTTACTTAAGATGCGTAACAATATTCCGAACTATTTTATCAAGAAAGAAATAAGTTAAACCAAAGCAAACAAGATAGTGCAAAATGGCACATAGGCCTTGGTCATAAATGGAGATGGTAAGATAATGGTTATGGACTTATGGCCAAGAAAGAAAAGACTAGAATATTCTAAACTAAACTAAAGGTTACATCAAATGATTAAGAGATTTGATAAGAAAAGAGTAAAACTAAGTTCTCACCCATAGGATAACACGATGTCCTAGAAAAGTGGATCCACTAGCACACAGATTTGCTTACCTCTAAAATTGAAATGAATTTGAATCTAACTTATGACAGAAGCTCATAAGGAACATGACACACGAGGTAAGCAATCGATGAGTAAATAGCGTTGGTTAAAGTGCTAAGGAACCATTATTCACGCCAGGAAGCTACTTAGGAGCGTGAATAGGACATGAGGAGACAGCACCCACAACTGTTCAGATATTGATACCAGGTAAAATTTCGAGGATGAAATTATTTTAAGGGGGGGAGAATTGTAACACCCCTATTTGTATAGCCTGGTATATTTCACTGTTCCGGTGACCAGAGTTGGTCCGGACAACTAAGAGAATTAAAACCACATCTTTCATACCTTATCCCTCTGTAAGGCATGACATGTTCCCGTAGAATACCTAATGAACTACCGAACTTCACCTACCGATAATCCATTAAGTACACTACAAGGGATTTTAAAACTATTTTCTTACATTTTGGAAGTGGTGAGCATTTTGGTAAGAATTAAAATTATTTATTCAAAGCTTAAATACTAGTAAAATTTTTTTTTCATTTTAATTTTGCCTCAAATTTTATAAAAATTTTGACAGAGTTTTGTCTGTATTTTGAGAAAACAGTTCTTCAAATACCTAAGAAAAACACTTCCAATAAATTTTTCACAACTCCCAACCTCCAAACAATCTCCATTCAATCCACTTCAAAATAATTCCACAATCCAATCAAAGTTTATCATCTCAAAATATTTCATAACTTCTTTCACAGTGCATAAAGTATGAAATTCACAAATACAAATCTTAATTTACAAAAAGAAGTTCCAAAAATAATATTATTACAATTTATTATACAACTGCTTAACTTTATGTTGATACATAAAACATTACAATATTTACATCAAAATTAACTACAAGGGTATAAAATAATACCCGTACAAAAAGATTCATTGTGGTCCTAAATTCAATAGCAGCTCACTCTGCTGCTTTCTCCTTACTCTTATCTGCGACAGCAAAATAAGCTATCGTTGAGTATAAAAATACTCAGTGGTGCACAATAAAAAATTTTAAATACAATACATAAATCATTCATTAACAAAACATAATTTAAATATTTCTCAATCACATTTCACAAATTATCAAAACTCATAATAATACAATTTAGTCAAATAATTTAATAAACACAATGTTGCCAAGTCATACACAACTTAAGCCATGAAATAAAATTTCCGATCAATGCCGTCTTGTACACCACAACAAAGCAATCTACAACCCCACTAATCCAAATCAATAGGGAGGTGGCTAGCTAGCTAATGAGTACTCATTCGATCTACAACCTCAACTGGTAAACTAGAGAGGGAGAAAAATAATCGATCTCACCCCATAAATGGAGGAGGAATAATAAGGCACTGTCATGCTAAGTGTGAACACAAAATCAATTCAAAACAATTTAATCAAATAATTTGTGAGAAATTTGATCAATTTCCAAAGTCATATTTGTGATCATAAAATGGCAACACAATACATAATTAATCACATAAGTCAAATTTTCAAGAATAAAATATTTAAACAAGAATTATTGTGCACAGACTTGACGTGAGTCGCGTCTAGGCCTTGACTCAATCTCTCAGACCTTCCAAGTATTTTTCAACTGAAACACACAGTTTCACAGTGTTTCAGTATCATAACTTAGCATAAATCCAAAAATAAATTCAATTTCACTTTTATCTAGCTTATATCTGCTAAACTCGACGTTCTTTAAAATTTGTATTTTGGGTTACTATTCACTACACTATTCAAGTCAAATTGTTGACTTTCTAAGGCTTAATAGGTATGGGAATTCCAACTTCACCCACATACCACATTTTGGTCACCAAACTTGTTGGTTTTGGTCATTTTCTCAAAACTTAAGTCCTTTAGGCAAAATTGTAAATTTTCAGTTTTGGTGCCTTAGGTTGCACTGTTCCATTGGTCATTTTGCTGTTAGAATTTGGCAAAACTTTCTTCATAGAAAATGTTCCCTATTTTCTTAAGTTTATTCTCCTTTTTGAATCACTTCAATTGGAGTTTTTTAGCTCAAGTTATGACTATTTGAACCATGGCTGCCGAATTGGATTCAACCCAGAATTCTGGGCAATTTTTGGTGCTGGCAGTTTTGGGTCACCAAATTGGGGTGGCCAAATGACTTGGTAAATGGCAGAAATTGGGTTTGTGTTGTTCATGAAAGTTTTAGGTCTATATCTCATCTAACCACTGGTAAAATTTCAGGTCATTTAGACTTGCCTAGCTCAAGTTATGACTAAATGAACAAATACTGTTCATTTGGTCAGTTTGTACAGGGCAGCCTACAATTTTCTAACTTTGGTCAATTTGTTCACTAGGTTTTGGTCACTTTTTGGGCATGCTTCCTATATGAAAATTCATTTAGTGTCTATTTTCATTCCCAATTGGTCTCATACCAATTGAACTTGTAAAATTTCATTTTTAATCCTTCAAAGATAACCTGGTCATGCTGCCAGCAGCATGACCACACTCAATCCGAATTTGGCTTTGATTCAAACACCTCTAACACTCTTCATTAGGTCATAAATGACCATTTCTCACTTCACATTAGGTCAAAGACATCATTTACCACTTCCTCACATTTTTGTCTCTAAACCCTAATGTCCAAAACCCTAATTCACACTACTAGTTGCATTGAGCTAATTTCAAAGCTTTTAATTATAATCATTCCACTAATGGAGGTCCATAAACTCATTTAAATCAATCAAACCATGCAACCATACCCTCATACACATGCTGGCCAAAAATCAACTTGGTCCCTCAATAATTTGTTTCATTTCATTTTAAGTTTATTTCTATGTTCTTGATGCTATACACACACTAATTAAACTAAAAATTTGAAGTTTGCATTACTAACCTTGCTTGGAGGATTTTTAGGCTTTCCTTTCTTCAAGTCTTTCTTCTTCTTTTTACTCTGTAATGCTTCCTCAACATGTAAAGAGAATTTTTAATGTTGGGACTTTGTGAATTTATGGAAGAGAGTAGGGAAATTTATGCTTTCTTTCCCTTAACAGTGGTGGAACATGGTGAAGGAATGGAGAGAGAGATGGGGCGGCAAGTGAGATAAGGAAGATGACTTTTATCTTTTTCTTTTTCTTTTTATTTCTTTTATGCAATTTGTCTTATGGAAGACCCAAAAATCAATTTAATCAAATTATTAATTATGGGATTTATGGCATCATGCATGATGTCATGCATGATGTCATATCCCTATACCTTTTTTATTTTTCTCTTTTTTTTATTTATTTTTCTATTAGTTCTTTAATTTAATTCTCGATTCTGAAGTTTTCTTTTCTCCGATTTTATTTGACAGTTAGGTCAGGAGTCAGCTCTCGGGGTCAATTGACCAAATTGCCCCTTGCCGGTTTAACCCGGTTTGCAAATAATTCAATATTTCTTCCGGCTCCCTGACCTAATTATTTGACTGGCTTAACAGTTCTTTTTCATGATTTTCTCTTTTCCACTGTGTTTGTAATGGTCCTAAGGACCGCGGCGTCACATTTTACGATTCAAAATTTGAATTTAAATTGACTTCGTAGTCGTTCCCGAGAAGGTCACCCATCGCTGTGACTCTCGGCTCGTTTAACTTCTTATGTTCTTTTCTTCTTATTTATACTTAACCAATTGGCAATTACTAATTATTTGTGTTTATGGCTTATCTAGTTGTCTTAAGTGTGGTTCTAATCTCCTTAATTGTTCGGACTGACACCGGTCACCGGAACAGTGAAATATACGAGGCTATATAAATGGGGGTGTTACAACATCTAAGATACCTAGAGAAGCCATAAACACAAATAATTAGTAATTGCCAATTAGTTAAGTATAAATAAGAAAAACAGAACATAAGAAGTTAAACGAGCCGAGAGTCACAGCGATGGGTGACCTTCTCGGGAAGGACTGCGAAGTCGATTTAATCTCAAATTTCGAACCATAAAATGTGACGCTGCGGTCCTTAGGACTATTGTGAACACAGTGGAAAAGAGAAAATCACAAAAAAGAATTGTTAAGCCAGTCAAATAATTAGGTTAGAGAGCTGGAAGAAATATTGAATTATTTGCAAACTGGATTGAACCGGTGAGGGAGAATTTAGTCAATTGACCTCGAGAGCTGACTTTTGACCTAACTGTCAAATAAAGTCGAAGAAAAGAAAATTTCAGAGTCAGGAATTAAATTAAAGAACTAATAGAAAAATAAATAAAAAAAGAAGAAAAAAGAAAATGAAAAAGTGAAGGGAGATGACATCATGCATGATGCCATAAATATGATAATTAATAAATTTAATTAAATTGATTTATGGTCTTCCTAAAACATAAACAAAGGAAAAGAAAAGAAAAGAAAAGAAAAAAAAACATAAAAGTCTTCTTCCTCATCCATGTTGCCGCCCTCACCCTCCCTCACTTCTCCATGGTTGTCCTCCATTGAAGCTTGCACGCAAGCTTGAATTCCCTCACTTAACCTTAATATTTTCCATAAACACCTCATCAAAGCTTGTTATCTCAATCTATGAAGAAGATTGAAAGAGGAAAGAAAGGACAAAAGAAGAGAATTGAAGGATTTGAAGTTCTAAGAAAGGTTAGTAAGCAAACTTGACAATTTTAGTTTGATTTCTACATTTTTAACTTATTGAACTTGTAAGTAAAATTTAAATAAAAAGAAAATTTTTGTTGAGGGACCATGAGTGAATTTCGGCCGGCATGTGTGTGGAGGTATTATTGCATGGTTTGATTGAATTAGAAGGGGATATGAACATCTAGGAGTTAAATGATTATGGTTAAAGGCTTTGAATTAGCTAAATGCAAGAATTTGTGAACTAGGGTTTTGGACATTTAGGGTTTAGAGATAAAAAATGTGAGAAATTGGTAAATGATGTGTTTGACCTAGTTTGAAGTGAAAAATGGTCATTTGTGACCAAATGAAGTGTGTTAGAAGTGTTTGAACCAAAAGCAAATTCAAATTCAATGTGGTCATACTGCTGGCAGCATGACCAAGTTCCCTTTGAGGGACCAAAACTAAAAATTTACAAGTCCAATTGGTATGAGACCAATTGGGAATGAAAATAGACACTAAATGACACAATTTTCATTTAGGAAGCATGCCCAAAAAGTGACCAAAACTTAGTGAATAAATTGACCAAATCCGGAAATTCTTAGTCTGACCTGTACAAACTAACCAAATGAACAGTGTTTGTTCATTTGGCAATAACTTGAGCTAGGTAGGTCTAAATGACCTGAAATTTTACCAGTGGATAGTTGAGGTATATACCTAAAACTTTCATGAAGAACACAACCCCAAATTATGCCATTAACCAAGTCATTTGGCCACCCAAATTCGGTGACCTAAAACTGCCAGAACCAAAATTTGCCCAGAAATCTGGGTTGAGTCCAATCCGGCAGCTATGGTTGAAATGGCTATAACTTGAGCTACAAAACTCTAATTGGAGTGATTCAAAAAGAAGAATAAACTTAATACAATAGGAAACATTTTCTACGAAGGAAGTTTTGCCAAATTCTAACAGTAAAATAACCAATGGAACAGTGCAACTTAAGACACCAAAACTGAAAATTTGCAAATTTGCCTAAAAGACTTAGAATTTAAGTAAACAACAAAACCAACAAATTTAGTGACCAAAATGTGGTATGTGGATGAAGTTAGAATTCCCATACCTATTAAGCCTTAGAAAGTTAATAAATTGACTTGAATAGTCCCATGAATAGTAACTCCAAAATAAAAATTTCTAAGAATGCTAATTTAAGCATATTTGGGCTAGAATTAAGTATTTATGAATCAATTATTGGATTTATTATGAAATAAGATATTGAAACACTATAAATTTTGTGTTTCAGTTGAAAAAGACTCGGAAAGTATAAAGGACTGAGTCAAGGCCTAGAGATGACTCACGTCAGGTTTGTGCGCAATAAACTTAAAATTCTTTGTTTCTACTTAACAATTCTTGTAATAAATGTTGTGAATAATTTTGAATGTTATGACTTTGAAAATATTATTTGAAAAATAGTGTGTTGCCTACTTTGTAAATGAAAAGTTTAGAATGAAATATGATTTGTGAATTGCATAAAATGTTTGAATAACTTGATTTAAATTGTTTTTAATTCACACTTGGCATGGCAATATTAATATGTTCCTCCTCCACTTATGGGGTGAGTTTGATATTTGACTATATTCCTCCCTCTCTGGTTTCCCAGTCTGAGGGGTGAGTTTGGATGAGTACTCATTAGCTAGCTAGCCACCTCACTTATTGCTTTCGATTAGTGGGGTGAGTTTCCCTTGTCGTGGTGTACAATACAACATGTTTCGGAAATTTTGTGTCATGGCCTAAGTTGTGTTATTATTTGGCAACACTATGTTTATTAAATTGATTGATCAAGTTGTGCTATTTTAGGCTTTGAAAATTATGATTTGTTATAAATGTGATTTGAGAAAAAAATTGTGTAATGCGATTATGAGATTTTTGAATGATGATTTGTTAATAAATGTTTTATATTATGCATTTTATGCTTTATTGTGCACCACTGAGTATTTATATACTCAGTGATAGCTTTAACTTGTTGTCACAGATAGAGAAAAGGACATAGTAGCAGAGCGAGCTGCTACAGTTAGAGAGGCGTATAATTAAAGAATTTTTGTATGGGTATTTGTCTATACCCTGGTAGTTTAGTTTGATGTAAATATGATAGTATGCATATGTATCTCTGTAATTTGAGCAGTTGTATAGATAAAATTGTAATAATATTATTTTTGAGATTTTGCATCTGTAAATTAATTTATGATTGCAAATTAATGATTTAAAATGCGATGTGCATGAGTTACGAAATGTTTTGAGATATTAATTCTTGATTTGAAATTTGGATTTTGAATTGAAGTATTGCTATTGCTATTGATTTGAAGTTTGGTGGTTGCAAATGGAGTTGTAATTGAGAAATATATTGGGAGTGTTTCTATTTTCAGGTTTTGAAAAACTATTTTCTCAAAATATAGACGGCACTCTGCCGAAATTTTTATAAAAATTGCGGAGATTTTAAATATCTAAGAATTTAATTTATGTTTGAACTCTAAATGAAGGTTTTTTATATTTGAAAAAAAATTTTACCCACCAATTCCAAAATGAACGAAAATTGTTTTAAAATCCCTTATAGTATATTTAATGGGTTACCGGTAGGTGAAGTACAGTAATTCATTAGGTGTACTACGGGAATATGTTACATCTTACAAGGAGTAGGGTGTGACACCAATTGACCTGAAATTTATATCAATGAAAAGCTTAGACAATTTAGGGCAACTTTCATGAAGAACAGAACTCCAAATTCTGGCCAGAACTTAATGAAATTGCCCACCAAAATCAGAACACCAAAACTGCCAAAATAGGATTCTGCCCAGAAAATCCTAGGTAGATACCAATCCGGCCAGCCTTGCTAAAATTAGCATAACTTGAGCTAGAAAACTCTAAATAGAGTGATTCAAAAAGGGTATTAAAGAAGACACATAAAGAAACAACTTTAATGAAGATAATTTTCTCAAATTTCCACTGTTGCAATGACTAATGGAACAGAAATCTTAAGGCATGAAATTTGAGCATTTTAAATAATAAATAATAAGCTTTGAAATGGTATTGGCAACTAATGCAAACAATTTTAGAATACAAAATGTGGTATATTGGTGATATTGGACTAATATACCTATTGTCTATGGAAAAGTCAATATTTTAGTTGACTAATGGGATGAGTAGTAACTATTGAACTTCAATTGCAAAGAATTTTCATATTTAAAATTTTAATATGCCCTAGTAGGCATAGTGTGATTGGTTTGGATAGGTTGGCATGCCAATAGGGTTCTGATAGCAGTACTACATATAGTATCATACCATTCTGTGATTTATGGCTTATGTGTCCATTTCGTGAATTTATGGCTTTTAGCCATTCTGACACTATTATGATACTTGGCCTTGTGCCCGATTACTGTGACGGCTTATCAGCTGTTCTGTTGCACATCGGGAGATACTTTGTGACCGATGGTGTGACAGCCCGAGGTACTTGGTACCCAGTGCCAGTTTACCCGTTTATCTAGTCCAATCAACTAGTATAGGTTACTTGGGCAACCAAAATAAATCTCAATAAATTTTTAATCAAATAATTAATAAAAAAGAACCGAATTAATAATACTACAAATAATTACCAAAACTTGTCCGTAGGAAAAATTAGCATACACTTTGCATGTTTATTTCATTTTAGTTATTTTTATTTTATTATTGGCACCACTAAGCAGTATTGCTTAGCGCGTTGCTTTTGCCACACGTAGGAACAGGAGATATTGAGTAAGAGCCCCGTAGACCCCAGACTGGGTGAGAGTCAGATCTACTAGTGTCCTGTGTCACCTTTCATCTGCAGTGTATTTTGGTAGGGCACTAGGATTCTCTTTTGTATTTTTGTCAATTGTATTTTGTATTTAGATCTTCATGTTATCATGTAAATTATAAACACTTGTATTATTTTGTAAATGTGTAAATTAATGAAATTAAGTATCGCCTTCATAAATTTGAGTTTGAATTTAATTATGCATGTTATAAATAGAATGAATGCAAATTATTGAGAAATGTTGAAATTATTTTGATTATTTAGAGTTGAGAAGGATTGGGAATATATATTTGGAAGTGTTTTCCACAAGTTCCGAAGAACTGTTTTCTCCATTTTTACCCGGCACTCTACCGGATTTTCTGTAAAATTTTCAGAACCTCAAATTAATTTATAATTTCAATAAATGATATAAATGATATCAATTTCATAAATCTCACTTACTGACCCATATATAAATAAATTAAGAAATGATAAATATCAATGAGATAAGATATGGTGCTCCGGCACATTATGTAGCATATCTTGCTCGGCTACATTGTAGACGGGTAAGGTGTGTCACATTTAGTAATATCAAAGCATCGGTTTAGGCATTTCTAGGTCTAGATAGAGTGCATACCATTGCATTGCATTTGTAAGTGTTGAGGTGACACTGACACAAATCTGTTGTTTTTAGTTATTTTGATTAGGATATGGATCCTGCTTTTCAAAGAGCAGTTAATGAAGAGGTGGAGAGTCATGCTCCACCAAGGGCTGAATCAGGAGGCAGGGGAAAACCTGCTCCACCAGCAGTTGAGACACCTGGCCAACCTCAGTTGGCGTTATTCCAACAAATGACTGAATTTTACTTGCAAATGATGGGGGCAATTCCACCACCACCACAGAAGTCCCATCTGGAAGAGCTGCGAAAACATGGGGCTATAGATTTATTAGGGAAGAAGGAGGATGACCCCATGACAGTTAAAAATTGGCTTGATAGAACTGGAAGAGTGTTGAAACAGCTTCACTGTACCCCAGAGCAAAACCTGGAGGGTGTTGTGTCCCTACTTCAAGATAATGCATACCAGTGGTAAAACGCAGTATCCAGTGAGGTGCAGCGATATCAGATCACTTGGGATTCCTTCCTCACAGAGTTTAGGAAGAAGTATGTCAGTAAGGTGTACCTGGAAGAGAGAAGAAGAGAATTTATCAGTCTAAGGTAGAAGCAGCTATTAGTGGCAGAAAAGAGCACGAATCTGTCAGACTGAACCAGTATGGGAGGGAGATAGTCCCTACAGAAGCTGAGAGGTGCAGAAGGTTTGAAGAAGGGCTAAATGAAAATATTAAGATCATGATAATAGTGTTGGAGATTACGAATTTCACCAAATTAGTTTATGCTGCATTGAAAGTAGAAAGAGTCAGAATAAATGAGCAAAATAGAAGGGATAGACAGCAGAAGAGGGGTCTATGTCAGTCCAGTTCATCCTTTGTTTCCAGTAAGAAGTATAAGGGTCCTCCTCCTCAATGTTCAAGTCAGCCTCAAGGTCAGGGCCAGTCCTAGGGGCCCAGACCACAGTTCACACCTAGGAGAGGCTAGTTCACACCATAAGTGGGAAGCTCTCCAGGGATGGTGTTTAGGGGAGTAGCCCCAGTAGCTTCTACAGCTTGTCCACACTGCCAGAGGTGGCACAAGAGGGAGTGTTGGAGAGTGACTGGTGCTTGCTTACGGTATGAGTCTATAGAACATCAGATCAGAAATTGTCCGAAGAGGACTGGTACAGCTGCCCTAGCACAAAGCAGATAGGCCTGCCCTTGCCCTTAAAGGGGTAGAGGGCCCTATAAATCTGAGGTAGCTGGTCTATCACAAAGGCCTGCATCTAAGTCAGCCGAGAGGCCAAAGGCTAGAGCACCTGGCAGAGCTTATTCCATGAGAGCCCAAGAGGAGCAAGATGCCCCAGATGTCATCAGGGGTACGTTCTTCCTCTACACCTTGCCTATACATGCATTGGTGGATCCAGGATCTACCCATTCATATATCTGCATCAATTTACCCGTAGAAAGGGGAATCTCAGTAGAGGAGAGTGACCAAGACATTCTGGTCACTAATCCACTAGGCCATAATGTGGTAGTGAATAAGGTGTATAAAGGTTGCCTGTTAAGGATTCAAGGGTATGAATTCTCGGCAGACCTAATTGAATTGCCCTTCTACGAGTTTGATGTGATTTTGGGAATGGACTGGTAGTCACGTCATCAGGCAATAGTAGACTGTAGATTGAAGAGGATTTCATTGAAAACTCCTAAGGGTACTGAGATCACAGTCGTGGATGGAAGGACAGATTTCCTGTCCAATGTTATCTCAGCCACAGTTGCAAGAAAATTAATGAGAAAAGGCTGTGAAGCCTAGCTAGCACATGTGGTTAATACTAAGCAGGCTAAGTCAGACCTATGTGATATACCCACTGTAATACCCCTCACCCATCTACAGTGTAGTCGAGCAAAGTGTCACACGGAGTGCTGGAGCACCTGATCTTATCTGATTTCATTACAGTTCTTGATTTATTTATTCAAAAACTTTATTTAAGGTTTAGGCTATTTTTACTTTTATCAAAATCTAACTAATTTTGAAATTTCAAAAATTTTAATGATAATCCGGCAGAGTGTCGACTGTAATTTGGACTAACAGTTCTTCTGAACCTGCCAAGAACAATTTCAATATATGCTCAAATTCATAGCTCAAATTATCTCAAAGCATTCTCATCAGTTTCTCAAACTCAGATTCAGTCTCAAAATTTCTCAAACTCAATCTCATTCAGAATCATTATGATTAGATAATCAATTCAAATATCAAAATTCTTATATTTCATTAACTTATATAATTTGCCAATTAAGTACATAAATTTATCAAGTACAGGATATACAAATGAAATTATAGTTACTAATTCATATTACAATATAAGCAGTAATTATAATGTACAGATTAGAAAACATTCTTAAAATGAGCCCTATCTGGATGCATTGCTGAGGAGGTGACAATCTTGAACTCTTCTGACACTTCTGCAGCTCCGGACTCCAAAAATCTCAGTTGACAGTCTACTAGTTTTACCTTTAGTACCTGCGCGAGGAAGCAATTCCATCGCACTAAGCATTTCTGCTTAGTGGTGCAATAATATAACAAGAAATAATATATACAAATAAAGAAAGAAATAAATCATAATTCAGATATCCAGGAACTCATTATTCTAACTGTATTGTATTTTAAGTCTCTAAGGTTCTGTAAATTGTATCTTTTTTATGTTTCTATTGCTAATCTCTTTTACTCATTTCATTCAATGCTTAATTTAATTGTACTAAAATTTTCGTATACTTCACTTAACTTAACTGCCTGAATTGAATAATGTTTTAATTGACTGCCCGTGTAGCCTATACACTGACCAAACTAGATAAACGGATATACTAGCACTGGGTACCTACTACCTCAGGCGGTCACACCATCGGTCACAAAGTATCTCCCGGTGTGCAACAGTGTGGCTAAAAAGCTATATAATCAATCAGGCATTAAGCCGAGTATAATAACATAATCTGTATAGCCATATGCTATTAAAATCATAGTATGGCATAATAAGCCATAAAACACAATATGACGTAAAGCCATTTACAGAACAGCTGTCAGAATCCTATTGGCATGCCAACCTATCCAAACTAGTCAACTAGGCAAACTAGGGCACATTACAAATTAATTGTTTAATTCTTTATTTTTTGAGTTTACTAGTTATCATGTTTATTTTTCACTGGTCAATGAAAATGTTGACTTTTTCATACATCATGCATAAGTTAATTCTAGTATCAACATGTCACAATTTGCATTTCAATATACTACCAATATAGTGCAATTTACAATTCTCACAAGTTGGCATTTATTGCCAATTTACTTCAAGGCTTGATTGTATGTTAATGTCAAAATTTCAGTTTTGGTGTGCTAGATTTGTCTAGCTTAAAGTCTTATTTTTCTTGGTTTTTAGCTCCTGGTCAAAGAAGAAAAATTGTAGCTCTATGTCTTATTGCACTCTGGGCAAAATTTCAGGTCATTCTGAGTTGTATAGACCAAGATATGGTCAATTTACTAAAGATAGACAGATTGCACCTTTAGTGCAAAATTTGGTTAATTTTAGGTCAATTTTAGTTCTGGCAGTTTTGGTACCCGAACTTATGTAAGCTATTTGACTTGGTTCTGGCCATTTTTGGGCTTTGGTGTCTTCATAAGAATTGTATCTCTATGTATAATCTATCCATGGTAAAAATTTCAGGTCAATTGGACCTGTTTTGAGTGAGTTATGGTCATCCCAATGACTATTGTTCATATGGTCAAAAATCTGGGTTTGCAAGGTTGGCATTCCGGATTTGGTCATTTTTAAGGTCAGTTCCTAGGCAGAATTTTGGCAATATTTCCACATGAAAGTTGGCCTATTTGGTGTCTAGTTTCACTCCTCATTGGCCTCATACAAATTGGGTTCACAATTTTGTACTTACGACTTAATTTAGGTGCTGCCAACATACACAACTTGCATTTGAGCATCACACTTCCAATTTTGACAATCCTTCTCCTCCAAATGCTTCAACATTTAATCATGGCACTTCTATATATATTGTACACAATTCTAGCAAGCATTTTGGGCAGGACACTCAAGTGCTCAATGCACACAATACACCATTAATGTTCAACATTTACTTCAACCCAAATTCAATGTACATCCACACTTATATTACACATACACTTCCATGGCAATTTCACAAATTGCCCACCATACAACACCATCATATTTCATTAATAAATTTCATAAACTCACACAAAAATTCATGATATTTAAGGCTACCCAACATGGTAGTTTACTAAAGCATCAAAGTCCACTTTTAAACCCTTAATTCAAGTACTAACATACATATACTTGGACATTAGCCTACTACAACTTCCATTTGAGTTAATCAACCTTAATTCCCATCCATTAGAGGTAAGAAAAACTCAACCACAAACTTTCATGGCTGTCCAAAATTGAATATATCAATAACTCATCAAATCCTTCAAATTTCTTCACCATTCAACTCATCTCAACCTTAATATAAACTTTAATGAAGCAAGGGATGAAAAACTAGCACTAACCTCAACTTGAGCTTGAAAAATCCTTGGAATTTCCTCTCTTTTTTGCTGCCTATATGTTACCCATGGTGCAAGGATCATTTTTCATGAAGAGAGTTTGAAGAAATAACGGCTTAAAGGTAGGGAAATGGAGCTTGCTTCATGGATGTCCATGGAGGACACTTGAGAGCTTCAATTCGGCCATAGCAAAGGAGCTTGAACCAATCAGAGGGTGCCATGTGGTAATGGTTTAATGTGTTGACCAAGCTATATAAGTGTTGTTATGAAAAGAAAATAACACAACCAGCAGCTCCTCATCCTTGGTGCCGCCACCCAAGAGTCTCCCTTCTCTTCCTCTTCATCTCTCATCTATTCCAAGAGATTAGCAAGCAATCTCTTGAATTAAAAATACTAGAAATCATTTCTAGTGTCCTGTTTACATCTTTAATCTCTTAAAAGGCAGAACTTGATTTTCTAAATAATAGAAAAAACTTTAGAAGCTGTTCAAGGGCTGCCATAGGTTTTCTTGGTGTGGACAAGCTAGAGGGACAACATATGGTGTCCTGAAGACGAATCTCAAAAGCGCAAATACACTGCAGTGCATCAAAAGGTTAGTGTGTTTGTTCTTGATTTAATCTAGGATTCCAAAATTAATCTGATTAATTCTAAAATCTTAAATGGCAAATACAGATCCAAAAACATATTAGAAGTATTTTAATATGTTGTTTATCATTGAAATCAAATAGATAAAAATAAATTTTGCACGATGCATGTGACCCTAGGTGAAAATTTTTGAATTCAATGGTATAAACTTGTGTTTTTCACACTTCTGCTCCTTCAATTGGTATCAGAGCTACTATATTTGCCATTTAGATTGTTGATTATATGATTTAATTGTGTGTTTTGATTATGAGATGATTTATCCATTGCTGGTTGCAATGGATGTGTGGCGGCATGCAAGAGAACACCTTCCTGGTGCGCAAGGTTTGTTGGGCTTCATGGGTGGTGCATGGTTTGGCTTTTAATTTGCAATTGTTGTATGATCTAAAAGCTCATCCTATGTCTAATTAAATTGTTTAATTAGAATTTCAATCACACAATTAAATTTTGATTCAAATCAGAATTTTAAAAAAATTGTTTGAATGTGATTCAAATCTGAATTTTAAAAGTTGTTTGAATGTGATTCAAATCTGAATTTTTAATGTTGTTTGAATCATATTTAAATCTAATTTTTTAAAGTTGTTTGAAAAATATTTAGATCTGAATTTTTAAAAATTGTTTGAATATGATTCAAATCTGATTTTTTAAAAATTGTTTGAATGTGATTCAAATATGAATTTTTAAGGTTATTTGAATGTGATTCAAATCTGAATTTTTAAATTTATTTGAATCATATTCAAATCTGGATTTTTAAGTTGAATATAAGATATTCAATTTAATTTAAGTATGTATGTTTTATTTAATTGTTAAATAGTGATATGCATGATGGATGATCATGGACTATAAAAGACCAATGTGATTGGATTTATTTCTTTTATGTTTCTTTGGGATTGTAAATTAATTAATTTATTTTGATTTATTTTGGCCATGTATTATTAAGGTTGTAATAATTTTTGAGTTATAATTTCATTTATTTAATTCTTGTAAATTCGCCTTGGTATGCCAAGGATTACTATGTAATATTAGATTGCAAGAAGTTCAAGGAGGTCAAGAGCATTGGTGGGACCAGTGGGAGGAATTCAAGATCAAGTGTTGATTATGTACTCCTTTAGCAACTCTTGTAAAATGAAAGAATGAAATGCACCTAGGAATGCCCTGATTCAATTCTTGGTGGCTCAGAATTGAATCCCTTAGAAAGTCCATGATCATACCATATTTACTGCTTATCCATGAATGCATGAGATGTATGGGTATGTATGCAATTATATGATATATGCATGCTAAATGGATAATGTGCAAAGTGAGACCTTAATAGTAATTAGGATAACCATAAAATCTTCCAAATAAATGATTAAGTTGGAAATGCTATAATTAAAGTAATTATAACATGGGCCCTCCATTGGGGCAATTATTTTAAGAAATTTTAAATGGTTGCATAAGATGCAATAAATTTAAGAGATTTTCTTAAGAATAATTATTAAGCATGAAATGTTGTAAATATGTAAATAGTTTGGTGGCCAATATTGGATGTACTTAAGGACATTAAATTTATTTGCATAATTACTGGCTCAATGGGATCAACTTAACTAATGCAAGATAAGTAAATAATGGATATACCTGAGATTTTGAGCATTAGGGGCTAGGTAAAGGATTGAACCTAACATGAGATGTAATGGGCAAGGAGTTGCTCACTTATAGTTTATTGTAATTCCAATAACAGATGTACCTGAGGATGATCAATAGAATTATAAGAATTCAATCACCCACTAGAAATCCATCCAACTAGGATTTCCGTTTTCTACTTTGGAAGTGTAGGATTCGCTAAGTTAGTGGGAGGACCAATTTGATTAAAAGACCATAATCATTTTGGTTAATTACATGATACATTTACTAATTAATCTGGTTATTTTCTGCAGTTAATTTTCTGATAATAATGAGCACAGAAAAACCACCACCATCCAATATCCTTACAAGTATACTTGATCGCAATAGGTTGACAGGACCTAATCTCTCTGATTGGCTAAGAAATTTGAAACTTGTCCTGAACATTGAACATATAGGATATGTTCTAGATTCAAATGTTCCTGGTCCCTTACTTCCAGAGGCCACTCAAGAGGAACATGAAACTTTAGACAAGTGGAAGGAGCATGATATGAGAGCTAAGTGTTACATGCTTGCTTCCATGAGTAATGAGTTACAGAAGCAGCATGAGAACATGCAGAGTGTGAGTGAGATCCTCCTTCACCTACAAGAGTTGTATGGTGAGCACAGTAGGAATGCTAGGTATGAGATATCTAGGCAGCTGTTCCACATGAAGATATCTGAGGGACAGAATGTTGGGGATCATGTCCACAAGATGATTTGGCTGATTGAGCAGTTGGAACATCTTGACTTCAATATGAATTTCCAACTACAGATGGACTTGATCATTTAGTCCCTTCCTGAGCCTTTTGGGAATTTTGTGACAAATTTCCATATGACTAAATAGGAATGCACCTTAGCCAGTTTACTCAACATGTTAGTTATTGCCCAAAAGAATATGCCGGCAATAAAGGAAAAGAGGTTGCTTTGATTTTATCTTCTTCTGCTGGAAAGTCTAACAAGAAAAAGGGCAATAAGAAAAAGAAACCTCAGATTCCGAGTCCTTCCAAGAAAATAGCTAAACAGAAAGGGAAGATTAAAGCTGATGGAGGTAAAGGAAAGTGTTTCCACTGCCAGAAGGATGGGCATTGGAAAAGGAACTAGCCAGAGTATAACAATCTAAAAGAATGCAATGCCATAGTGAAAACCAACTCAAGTTCAAAATATATTTGGCACTTAAGGTTATGTCATACTGCAAAAGATAGGATTGCAAAACTGGAGAAAATGGGGATTCTATCCTCATTAGGCTTTGAGCCTACTCCAACTTGTGAATCTTGTCTTCAGGGCAAAATGACTAGATCACCCTTTGTTGGACAAGGGCTAAGAGCTGAAAATATTTTAGAGCTAATACATAGTGATGTATGTGGTCCATTTAAGGAAATGGCTAGAGGCGATTTTCATTACTTTACTACCTTTACTGATGATAAATCAAGGTTTGGGTATTTGTATTTGATGAAATACAAACATGAATCTTTTGAAAAGTTTAAAGAATTTAAATCTGAAGTAGAAAATCAAACAGGAAAGAGTATTAAAGCTCTTCGATCAGATCGTGGAGGTGAATATTTGAGTACTGAATTTGATGAATACTTGAGAGAGCATGGTATTGTTTCCCAGCTGACTCCTCCAGGAACGCCACAGCTGAATGGTGTATCTGAAAGGAGAAATCATACCCTATTAGATATGGTATGTAGTATGATGAGCTATACTGATATGCCAATCTCCTTTTGGGGATTTGCATTAGAATCAGCTTTATATATTCTGAATAGGATTCCATCAAAATCAGTTTCTTCCACACCTTATGAGATATGGCATGGAAGAAAACCAAGTCTTAAACATGTTAAGATTTGGGGTTGTCAAGCTTATATCAAAAATCTGAACACTGATAAATTGGAAACCAGATCAAAAAAGGGTTGATTTGTTAGATATCCTAAAGATAGTTTTGGATATTATTTTTATTTGCCTACATCACAAAAGGTTATCATGAGCAGAGATGCCACATTTATTGAATAACAGTTTGTTCAAGAAGGAGGCAAAGGAAGGCAAATAGAGTTGGAATTGGAAAATTCTGACCAACCAACAGATCAAATGGATATAGATCCATCTAGTCGACCTACACTCATTGATGAAACATCTACAGCTATTCCTCGTAGAACAACTAAGGTATCTCACCCACCAGTGAGATATGGTTTCCTTCATGAAGAAGAACAAGAGTTGTCTACTCATGAAGAAGTAGATCATGGAGATGATCCACTTACCTATGAAGAAGCTATATCAGATATAGACTCTTCAAAATGGATTGATGCTATGAAATTTGAAAGTGATTCCATGTATAAGAATCAAGTTTGGGATCTTGTTGACTCACCTGAAGGTATTGTACCTATAGGGAACAAATGGGTTTCCAAGAAGAAAATTGATTCTGATGGAAAGGTAGAGACCTATAAGGTAAGGCTAGTAGCAAAAGGGTTTCGCCAAAGGCAAGGAATCGACTATGAGGAGACTTTCTCACCTGTTGCCATGCTTAAATCAATTAGGATTCTAATAGCAATAGCTACATACTATGATTATGAGATTTGGCAGATGGATGTCAAAACAGCTTTTCTCAATTGATACATTGAAGAAAACATTTTCATGGAACAACCTAGGGGTTTTGAATCCCAAGATGGTTCCAAGGTATGCAAGCTAAAGCGATCCATTTATGGGTTGAACTAAGCTTCGAGGAGTTGGAACATCCGTTTTGATGAAGCTATTAAATTCTTTGGTTTTATCAAAAATGAGGATGAGCCATGTGTATATAAGAAAGTTAGCGACAGTGCTATCACTTTCCTTATCTTATATGTGGATGATATACTGTTGATGGGTAATGACATAGGTATGTTAACAACTGTAAAGGTATGGTTGTCAAATACATTCTCCAGGAAAGACTTAGGGGAGGCAACCTATATTCTTGGAATTTGCATCTATAGAGATAGAGCAAAAAGAATAATTGGTTTATCCCAAAGTCTATACTTGGAAAAGGTGTTAAAGAGGTTTAACATGCTTTATTCCAAGAGAGGATTGTTACCAGTGAGACATGGTATCCACCTTACTAAAAAGATGTCTCCAAAGACACCTGAAGAAAGAGATAAGATGGCCAGGATTCCATATGCTTCGGCTATTGGAAGCTTAATGTATGCAATGTTGTGTACTAGGCCGGATATCGCATATGCTGTTAGTTTGACTAGCAGGTATCAATCCAATCCAGGTTTGGAACACTGGATAGCTGTTAAGAATATCCTTAAGTACTTGAGAAGAACTAAGGATTTATTCTTGATCTATGGAGGTGGAGACTTGCAATTGGATGGTTATACTGATTCTAATTTCTAATCAGATATCAATGATAGAATGTCTACCTCTGGATATGTTCATTTATAATAGAGGTGCAGTCAGTTGGAAGAGTTCTAAACAGAGCATGACTGCAGATTCCACTACCGAGGCTGAGTATATTGCTGCATCAGATGCTATAAAGGAAGCTGTTTGAATAAAGAAGTTCATGACAGAACGTACAGTAGTTCCTTCCATTGAGTCAGCAGTTCCACTACACTGTGACTACAATGGAGCAGTCATACAGGCTAAGGAACCAAGATCTCACTAGAAATTCAAACATATAGAAAGGCGCTACCACATTATCAGAGAAATAGTTGGACGAGGCGATGCAGCCATACAGAAAATAGCATCAGCTGAAAATCCAATTGATCCATTCACTAAGCCTATGTCATAGACTCAGCTAGACCGACATCTTGAGAAGATGGGTCTAAGATATTGTAATGAATGGCTCTAGTGCTAGTAGGAGATTATTAGTAGTATTCCCTAGAGCATATCATTTAGTACGTATCTTGTACATGTTTTTATTAATAAAAGGCATTTCCACTTTTCCGTTTACATAAGATATTTATGTGTAATAGAAAAGGTCCCTTGATATTTTGTTAGAAATTCTATTCTTAAGTTGTTAAGAATATGAGTGACAGTATTTCTAGTACAAAGTATCATAAATAGGTTCACAATCGAGGATACTTCATAATAAGGACATGACTTATCTAGAAAGATTGTATTCATGTTTGTTCCCAAGTTATTTATATGAGATATAAATAAGATGGAATGGTGAGTCTCATGCCATATGACAAACATGATAGGCACCTATAAATGATAAGTAGGCCGAACCAGTGTCACTTATGACAAGCACATGGAGTTTACTCTTGTTAATGTTTTGTCATAAATCATATCAGTGCATATAATCTTTAGACCTGAGATAGCACAGTTATCTTGTATATAGGTAGTTTGAGTTTGATACTGCTTTCATACTTATACTGTGTATGGGTATATGGGCATGTGTTGGCTCCTACTAGTTATATATGGAGGTAGGTGTTGATCAAGATGGAATCTGTTCCTCTAAGTAAATAGAGATAAAATCCTATGTTCATTTAATTGTTCTTGATGTTTTAAGTTCATGGCCAGTACGGATAGATTTAATCAGAAAAGAGTTTCTGATGAGAAAATCTTTTTAATCAAGAACTGGAATTAAAAGAGAACATAATATTCATAGCAAATGGGGTTTGACATAAACCATTACTCCAGCTTGAGTTGGGATTTTGTAATAGAGAGATTCTAGTACATGGTAACATATGATTATAGGTTCATTTAAGGTAAACCTTATTACTGATTGGGTGGCCATGGCATGCTATGCTAGGTATTAACCATGGTCTATGAGGTGCATAAAATGATTTAGAGAAATCATTTATGGTAAGAAAGAGTTCTGATGATATTAAGAGTTGATATCATGTCTCATTGCCAATTAGTGATGAGCCTAGTAAGTCACACACATACACAAGTAATCACCTAATTAAATATGATTTAATTAATTAATTAAAGAGTTTAATTGATTAATTAAATAGGTTTGGTTTGCAATTAGATTGCAAAGTCCCTAGCATGACTTGAAACCAAATCTAAATTATTGGATGTATAGTATAAGTTAAATTTATATTTAAAGTGTTTAAATATGAATTTAGTTAGTGAGAAAATTAATTAATAAAGATTAATTAATTGATTTATATTTGATATAAATTGATTAGAAGAAGAGAAATAATTATTTTGGGTTAAGAACTCAAAATTAAGACACAGGGGCATTTTGGTCATTTCATAAGGTGACATGTGACACCATGAGATGGTGACACATGGCATTACACATAAGCTTGCCAAATGTCTTTTAATCATGTAAGATTATTAAAATTATGATTAAAATAGGTTTCACACTTGGCACAATGTGATTGGGTCAATTAAACCTAGAACCAATCAGAGGGTGACATGTGGCAAGGGTTTAGTGTGTTGAGCTAGCTTTATAAGTGTCGTTATGAAAAGAAAATAACACAACTAGTAGCTCCTCATCCTTGGTGCCACCACCCAAGAGTCTCCCTTCTCTTCCTCTTCATCTGTCATCTATTCCAAGAGATTAGCAAGCAATCTCTTGAATTAAAAATACTTGAAATCGTTTCTAGTGTCCTGTTTACATCTTTAATCTCTTAAAAGGCAGAACTTGATTTTCTAAATAATAGAAACAGCTTTAGAAGCTGTTCAAAGGCTGCCATAGGTGTTCTTGGTGTGGACAAGCTAGAGGGACAACATCTGGTGTCTTGAAGACGAATCTCAAAGGCGCAAATACGCTGTAGTGCATCAAAAGGTTAGTGTGTTTGTTCTTGATTTAATCTAGGGTTCTAAAATTAATTTGATTAATTCTAAAATCTTAAATGGCAAATACAGATCCAAAAACATATTAAAAGTGTTTTAATATATTGTTTATCATTGAAATTAAATAGATAAAAATAAATCTTACATGAAGTATGTGACCCTAGGTGAAAATTTTTGAATTCAATGGTATAAACTTGTGTTTTTCACGCTTCCGCTCCTTCAATTAAATCATATAATCAACAATCTAAATGGCAAAAATAGTTGCTCTGATACCAATTGAAGGAGAGAAAGCATGAAAAACACAAGTTTATATCATTGAATTCAAAAATTTTTCACCTATGATCACATGTATCATGCAAGATTCATTTTTTATCTATTTGATTTCAATGATAAACAGCATGTTAAAACTCTTTTAATATGTTTTGGATCTAGATTTGCCATTTAAGATTTTAGAATTAATCAAATTAATTCATTAGAACCCTAGATTAGATTAAGAATAAGTGCACTAACCTTTTGATGCACTGTAATATGTTTGACACCTTTGGGATGCGCCTTAAGACACTAGATGTTGTCCCTCTACTTGTCCACACCAAGATCACCTATAGCAGCCGTTAAACAGCTTCTAAAACTTTTTCTATGAATTAAAAAATCAAGTTTTGCCTTTTGAAAGATTACAGATGTAAACAGGACACTAGAAACAATTTCTAGTATTTTTAATTCAAAAGATTATTTGCTAATCTCTTTGAATTGATGAGAGATGAAGAAGAAGAGAAGGGAGAGCAGCCAAGGGTGGTAGCACAAAGAGATGAATGGCAGCTTATTATTTTTTCTTTTCATAACAACACATTATATAGCTAGGTCACCACTTAAAACCCTTGCCACATGTCACCTTCTGATTGGCTCTAGGTTTAATGGACCCAATCACATTGTGCCAAGTGTCAAACCTATATTTAATCTTGACTTTAATCATCTTACGTGATTAAAAGACATATGGCAAGCTTATGTGTAGTTCCATGTGTCACCATCTCATGGTGCTACATGTCACCTTGTGAAATGACCAAAATACCCCTGTGTCTTAATTTTGAGTTCTCAACCCAAAATAATTATTTCTCTTCTTCTAATCAATTTATATCAAATATAAATTAATTAATTAATCTCTATTAATTAATTTCTCATTAATTAAATTCATATTTAAACACTTTAATTATAAATTTAACTTATACTATACATCCAATAACCTAGATTTAGTTTCAAGCCATGCTAGGGACTTTGCAAACTAATTGCAAACAAAACCTATTTAATTAATTAATTAAACTCTTTAATTAATTAATTAAATCATATTTAATTTGGTGATTACTTGTGTATGTGTGTGACTTACTAGGTTCATTACTAATTGGCAATGAGACATGATATCAACTCTTAATATTATCAGAACTCTTTCTTACCATAAGTGATTTCTCTAAATCATTTTATGCATCTCATAGACCATGGTTAACACCTAGCATAGCATGCCATGATCACTCAATTAGTAATAAGGTTTACCTTAAATGAACCTATAATCATATGCTACCATGCACTAGAATCTCTCTGTTACAAAATCCCAATTCGAGCTGGAGTAATGGTTTATGTCAAACCCCATTTGTTATGAATATTATGTTCTCTTTTAATTCCAATTATTGATTAAAAAGAGTTTCTCATCAGAAACTCTTTTCTGATTAAATCTATATGTCCTGGCTAGGAACTTGAAACATCAAGAACAATTAAATGAACATAGAATTTTATCCCTATTTACTTAGAGGAATAGATTCCATCAAGATCAACACCTACCTCCATATATAACTAGTAGGACCCAACACATACCCATATACCCATACACAGTACAAGTATGGAAGCAATATCAAACTCAAACCACCTATATACAAGATAACTGTGCTATCTCAGGTCTAAAGATTATATGCACTGATATGATTTATGACAATACATTGACAAGAGTAAACTCCATGTGCTTGTCATAAATGTCACTAGTTCGGCCTACTTATCATATATAAGTGCCTATCATGTTTGTTATATGGCATGAGACTCACCATTCCATCTTATTTATATCTCATATAAATAACTTGGGAACAAACATGAATACAATCTTACTGGATAAGTCATGTCTTTATTGTAAAGTATCCTGGATTGTGAACCTATTTATGATACTTTGTGCTAGAAACACTGTCACTCATATTCTTAACAACTTAAGAATAGAATTTCTAACAAAATATCAATGGACCTTTTCTATTACACATAAATATATTATATAAATGGAAAGTGAAAATGCCTTTTATTAATTAAAACATGTACAAGATACATACTACAAACAATGTTCACCTTTCAGTCCTTTAATTAATATCTAGAATCATAACTAAGTGGAGCTCTACACAAAGCATGCATTAAGATCACAAGAAATCAAAGCAAAGAGCAAGACTCCAAATTTATTAATTAAAATCAATATAAATATATAATAGAAATGAAAATACTACATCCCTAATCCTAGAATTAAGAAAACTACTCACTCATAGTGAGTTTAACAATCATTATAAAAATAAGATAATAATGATAAAACATTTAAAGAAATAAAACAAAGAAATCCAAGTTAAAGACTTTGCAGCTTCGAACTTGTGAAACTTTAGCCATGAATCTCTCCTTTGAATCTTGTGCAAATCTCTCCAAATTGTTGAAAAACTAAGTAAAATGTAAAGAATGTGATCCTTGGCTTATTCTTGACTTTCTGTATTTATATCTAGCATAAAAACCTTCAATTCGGAGTCTCGGAGGCCTTAGAAGTCTGTTCGAGTTTTACGATACTGAGTCGGAGTCGATTTGGAGTCTGAGAGAATATTTTATATGGCCTATGCTTTATTACATAGGATAGAGCATGTAGTCTTATGGAGCTCTTAAAAGCCTTTGAAAATTGGTTGGCAGAAAGTTACATAGGCTAGGGACCTTTACATGGCCCATGTACTTGCTCTCTTCAGCACTTCTCCTAGCAGACTGTTATATGGGCCAAGGCACTCGGTACACGACTTATGTAATTCTCCACAGTGCATAATCTTTTGACTTTTCAACTTGTTCAAATGTGTTCTAAGCCTTAAAACTATGTAAATTCACCTGATAAAATAAAGAAATCATGGAATTAAGCCAGAGTAACTAAAAATCCTAAAAGGCAATAAAACTAATAAGAAATCATGCAATTAACTAACTAAATGCTAATGAAATGCAGTAAAATATACCTTAAAATACCTGTATAATACAAGTGTATCAAATACTCCTAAACTCAAACCTTTGCTTGTCCTCAAGTAAATTAAAACTATATAAAAAAAAAACATTAGGGTTTCCTTTCTTTTTTTGCATCCCTGGAATTGCAACCAAAAACTCAATTTGTATGTAATTGAACTCTCAACAACCACATTCCAATTCCTTTCCTTCAAGGCATAAAAGAGTCAATAATTGCTTGCTAGAAATCCATCTTCCTCATGAAGTACAAATTAATCATTCTAATTGCAAAACCATTAATAGGTCACAAAGAAATTGTCTTACTAAGATAGATTCAAGAAACAATCACCAATTTGAAATGCATCTATTATAAATGATTGTATATAAGATGGATTACGTTCCTAACCTCATAGGCATACCTCAATTATCTATCTCCACCAATGTAATAGACACTTTTCAATAGATCAAAAGGTCTTTAATAAGGTTTTAATGGGGTTATAGGGTGATAATCATGGCTACCAATGAAAAAGAATTTAAGAAATACAAAGAATGAGAAGAAAAATTGCGCAAAACATAAATGCATACTAAATTTTGACTTTCCTTTTTGCATTAAGAGGGAAGGAGCTATTAGCAATTTGTTTCTTAGGGCCAAGTATGCTTGTCTTTTAGGGACTTTTTGCATTTGAGTTGTCTTTTGTTTATGCCTTTTGTCCCATTTTGGCGCTTGCCCCCAAACTCATTCTATTCACTAGTTTAGAAGCACACTTTTCTTTCTCTCCACCAACCCTTTTTTATAGCATACTTATGTCTAACTTTATTCACTCCTTCCTCATCCCTTTATATACCTAATGTGCTTTTCACTTTTCATTTTAACTCTTCTCATAGGGTTAGGATAGGTGTTTAGGCTAAGGGCTAGGTTATATTGTGGGTTAGCAAGGAACATATAAAGGAAAAATTATAAGCTCAAATTGGTTGCAAGGGATAATTTTAATTAAGGGTAGCTGAGGCTTTAATGATGTTATTATCAAAGAAGGGTAAACCATCTCTTTCTCAAGTCATGCTAGGATTTTGCCTCAACAGATCTAATAAATTTATTCTAGGATTGGTGAGGCATGTCTAAGCTTATTCATATTCCAAGAAATGTCTTCTTATTTTGCAAATTCAATGTGATAAACTAATAATCATGAATTAGTTTAATTAATTTTTCTCCTCTTAAAAATAAAATTTTCACAAACAATGCATCAAAGCTTTTAGCCTATTCAATTCATCCATTCCATTATCCCATGAGAGAATAATTATTTGCTAATTTGAGTTTTAGTTATATAAAAAATTTTTGGAGCTTGATACAAAAGTATGTAAAATTATGAAAAGGTAGTACAAATGCAAAATATTAACTAGAATGCATGAAATGCAAGTAATGCAAAAATTTGCATACACCCCCCGAAACTCACTCATGACATGGTCCTCAATAGCAATATATTATAATATGTAAGCAATGGAAATTAATAAAGCACAATTAATAAATGAAGCAAAGCATATGTATATATGTTTCCGAGTAATGCACTGGAGTTTAACAAAATAGACTAGAATTGGGCCTATCCCTATATAAAATCCATAATGTGGTTTAATCTAAGTGTCTTAATCTATAATGTCTCTAAAGGTGAGAAGGGTCCACTCTCATCATGTCTCTCTGAGAGCATATCTAGTTTGTTATGTGCTTCATGGAGGCTATACTCTGGATCTCTAAAGCACTGAGTGAATGTGTGCTCCATCCTTTAAAGGTGTGCTCCATCCTTTGGAGGTATGCAAGGACAGGATGTAACATCCTCACTTTAGCTAGTCCGTACAGTCTACTGTTTCGGTGACCAGTGTCGGTCTGGATAGCTAGAACATCCGAAAAAATATTTAAACTAAAGTGAAAAACCATAATTAACTCAAATATTAATAAGAAAAATTTAGGAAAAATTTTAGAAATAAAATACAACCAAGTTAGATGAGCCGGTGCCCTAGCGATGGGTAACCTAGTGAGAGTTGTGGTTCTCGCAACTAGAAGCCCTAGACCCAGGGGAAAAATTATAAAATAATTATTGGGACTCCAGAGAAGGGTCATTGAGGTACTTATGGCATTAGAATGCCAAGAAAATACTTAGAAAAATTTTTCAATCGGTACAGACAATTTTGACTCGTTAAGCCAAACGGAGGGCATTTTGGTCATTTCGTCTTCAGAGATGATTTTTGGCCAACTTGTCCAGTTAAATAAATAATTTATATAACATAAAATATTACTAAATGTTGTTAAAAATTTAATTGAAATTAATTAGACAAAAAATGGAGAAGAAAAGAAAGAAAATAGCATTATGACATCATAATGATGTCATTAAAGTTCTCCCACCCAATCTAACATTGACACATGGTATAACTCTATTTAAAAGAGATAAAATGGGTTGGAAAAGGAAACAAAAATCAGAACCTCTCTTCTTCTTTCTCTCTTTGCCGTCACACACACCTTCACCATAGCCCTCCATAACCAAGCTTTACCAAGCTTGATTTCTTGGGTTTCCATCCATTAAAACTTAAATTTCCCAACACAAAAAATTATTCTATCATCTTGGTGAGTCTTTTGGGAGCAAAAAGAAAAGGAAAGGAAGAACTTTAGCAAGTTGGAAAGCTCACTCCTTAGAGGTTAGTGACTTAACCTTAATTTTTACTTTGAATACATGTTTAAGGACTATGTATGAGTAAGAATTACAAAGGAAAATTGTTAAATACCACTTGTATGCCATCCCTCATTTTTGGCAGCCATGGTTAGGGTTTGATTGTGTTGAGTTAAATGAAGTTAAAAGGTTGTTATGGCTGCCCATAATATGTATCTACTAAGTGGATTGATGAAATGAAGTGAAAATGCATGTGTGGTAATGTTTGGGTTAGAGTTTGGGGTGGAGAAATGGGACTTTGACCATGTGATGATGAAAATAGGTTTTAATGGTCAATTAGTGACCATTTGGTTCTATTTAAATAAAAAATGAAGTGTGTTGAGTGGTAGAGTTTGGGTTTGGTGTGGCTACCCATGGTGACCTACAGAATTAGACATGAGTCCAGCAGGTTTGGGCAGCCATAACTTGAATTGTAGAGGTTAAATTGGTGCAAATCCAATTGGACATGAAACTAGACATATAATGGCACAACTTTGGTGAAGAAATCATGCCCATAAAACCAAACCAAGTGGACCAAAAGCTTGCCCTAATCCGGGTGACCTGCAGTCTGCCTGGGCAAAATGACCAAATGAATAGTGTTTGGTCATTTGGCCATAAATCAGTGTAGAAAGGTCCAATTGACCTAAAATTTTACCAACAACAAGCTGCGATATAGACGAACAACTTTCATGAAGAAACCTAACCCAAATTATGACCAGAACATATTCAAAAGGTGAGTTGCAATCACTATTCATTGCGTTGTAGATATGGTCTGTCCAGAAATTCTGGATAGAATTTCAATTCGGCCAGTTGTGGTTTTTGGACCATAACTTGAGTTACAAAACTCCAAATGGAGTGATTCAAAAAATGACATGCAACTAGACAAAATAAGGAACAACTTTCTTGTTGATCAGTTTGCCAAATTTCCACTGCAAAATTGACCAATGGAACAGTTAAGACAAGGCATAAAAAGTGAAAATTCTGCCCAACTAACATTAAGCTTAGAAATGGTATTGGCAACCAATACCAACAAATTTTGAATGCAAAATGTGGTATGTTGATGATATTAAAACCAATGTACCTATTGCCTATGCAAAATTCAACATTTTTGTTGACCAATGAATGGAATAATAACACTAAAACTTAAATTTCAAAAATTGTGAAACTTAAAAGTGTGAAATGCCCTAGTATACCTAACAAGATTGGTTTGGATAGCTTGGCATGCCAATAGGGTTCTGTTAGCAGTACTGCATATGGCTTCATGCCATTCTGTGTTTCATGGCTTTCCATGCCATTCTGTGACATAATAGCCTTTGGCTATGTTATTTGAATTATTACATTTGGGTTTTAACCCCGATAATTATTACAGCTTATTAGCTATTCTGTTGCACACTGGGAGACACAATGTGACCGATGGTGTGATGGTTCGAGGTACTTAGTACCCAGTGCCAGTTTACCCGTTTATCCAGTCCAGTCAATTAGTATGTGTTACTCGGGCAATGATAATAAACCTTACCAAATTTTAATCGAATAATAATGCAAATAATATCAGAAGTTAAGCCTACCAAAAATGTAAACACACATTCTGTATATTCGTTTTATTTTATTTTATTTTATTTTATATTGTCACCACTAAGTAGAATTGCTTAGCGCGTCGCTTTTGCCACTCGTAGGTACTGGAGACCTAGTTGGTGAGCCCAACAGACATCAGACCAGGTGAGCCTTCAGATTTGCATTCGGAGTCCCGAGTCACCTCACACCTACAGTGCATATGGTAGGACATCAGATTGTGGGGTAGTATTATGCATTTTGTATTTTGTATTAGTTGTGGGACTGTAATTATAAACTCTTGAAATTATTGATGATTTAAATATATGAAATTTCATATTATTGAAATTTTCTGTATATTATGTTGAGAAATCTTTATGAATGTGCTTCCAGTAATGATGTGAAAAGAAAAGTTTCTGGAAATAGTGTTGTGATTGAGATTGAGATGTTGAGATTGACTTGAATGTGTATAATGGAGTTTGGATTTGAAAATTTTATTGGAAGTGTTTTTAAGCAGGTTCAGAAGAACTGTCCAATTTACAGCCGGCACTCTGCCGGACTTTCTATAAAATTTGAGGAAAATTCAGATTATCAAAAATTGAAAATAAATGAATTAAAAGGGGTAAATTGTAATAGAAATATGAATTGGTACTCCGGCACACTAAGTGGCATAACTTGCTCGGCTACACTGTAGGCGGGTATGGGGTGTCACATTTAGTGGTATCAGAGCATCGGTTTAGGCATTTCTGGGCCTAGATAGAGTGAATACCATTGCATTACATTTGTAAGTGTTGAGGTGACACTGATGCAGATCTGTTTGTTTTCTTATTTTGAATAGGATATGGATCCTACTTCGCAAAGAGCAGTTGAGGAAGAGGTGGAGAGTTGTGCTCCACCAAGAGCTGAATTTGGGGGCAGGGGAGAATCTACTCCACTAGTAGCTGAGGCACCTGCCCAACCTTAGTTTGCTCTATTTCAGCAAATGACTGAATTCTACTGGCAAATGATGGGGGCAATACTGCCACCACAACCACAGCCATAACCTCCACCAGCACCACAGAAATCTCATTTGGAGAAATTGAGAAAGCATAGGGCTGTAGACTTCTTTGGGAAGAGGGAGGATGATCCCATGACCGCAGAAAACTGGTTGGATAGAACCATCAGAGTGCTGAAACAGCTAAACTGCACCCCCGAGCAGAACCTAGCGGGTGCTGTGTCCCTACTTCAGGATGACGCATATCAGTGGTGGGACACAGTAACTAGTGAGGTGCAACCTGAATGGATCACCTGGTAATTCTTCCTTACAGAGTTCAGGAAGAAATATGTGAGCAAAGTGTATTTAGAAGAGCGAAGAAGAGAATTTATCAGTCTGAGATAGAGACAGTTGTCAGTGGCTGAGTATGAGCGTGAGTTTGTCAGACTGAGCAAATATGGGAGGGAGATAGTCCCTACTGAGGTAGAAAGTTGCCAAAGGTTTGAAGAAGGGCTCAATGACAACATCAAAGTCATGATCACAGCATTGGAAATCACAGATTTTTCTAAGCTTGTTGATGCTGCATCAAAAGTGGAAAGGGTCAGAATCAATGAACAAAATAGAAGGGAAAGACAACAGAAGAGGGGTCCGGGTCAGTGCAGTACATTTTTTGCTCTTAGCAAGAAGAGTAAAGGTCCTCCTGCTCAGAGTTCAGGACCACCACAGAGTCAGGGTCAGTCTTAGGGGCCCAGATCACAGTTCACACCTAGGAGAGGCCAGTCGACACCATCAGTGGGCAGCTCTCCAGGGACGGTGTTTAGTGGACTAGCCCCTGCATCTTCTGCTTGTCAGTACTATCAGAAGTGGCATAAGGGGGAATGTTAGCGAGTGACCGGTGCATGCTCACAGTGTGGATCGACAGAACATCAAATCAAGAATTGTCCAAAGAGGACTACTACAGTCACTCCAACACAAACTGACAGACCTGCTCCTGCACCACAAAGGGGTAGGAAGCTCGGTAAACCTAAGGCAGCTGGTCCATCACTGAGGCCTGCATCCGAGTCAGCTGAGAGGCCAGACACTAGAATACCTGCCAGGGCCTATGCCATCAGAGCTCAGGAGGAGCAAGATGCCCCGGATGTCATCAGGGGAACGTTTTCCCTCTACAACACTTCTGTGCATGCATTGGTGGATCCAGGATCCACTCATTCCTACATTTGCATCAAACAACCCATAGAGAGGGGAGTTCCAGTAGAGGTGAGTGATCAAGAAATTCTGGTCACAAATCCACTAGGCCACAGTGTGGTAGTGAATAAAGTGTATAAGGGTTGCCCGTTGAGGATTCAAGGGTATGAATTCTTGGCAGACCTAATTGAGTTGCCCTTCCATGAGTTTGACGTGATTTTGGGTATGGACTGGTTATCACGTCATCAGGCAATAGTTGATTGCAAATTGAAGAGGATTTATTTGAAAACTTCTGAGGGTAATGAGATCACTGTTGTGGGTGAAAGGATAGATTTCCTGTCCAATGTTATCTCAGCCACAGTTGCAAGAAAATTGATGAGAAAAGGCTGGGAAGCTTACCTAGCACACGTGGTTGATATTAGGCAAGCTAAGCCGAACCTGTGTGATATACCCACAGTGAGAGATTTCCCAGATGTGTTTCCTGAAGAGTTGCCTGGTTTACCACTAGAAAGGGAAGTCGAGTTCACTATTGAGGTAATGTCGGGTACAACATCCATTTCTATTGCTCCTTATATGATGGCACCCATTGAATTGAGGGAGTTCAAAACTCAGTTGCAAGAGTTGCTTGATAAGGGGTTCATACGCCCCAGTGTGTCACCATGGGGAGCGCCGGTGCTGTTTGTGAAGAAGAAAGATGGAACCTTGAGATTGTGTATTGATTACCGGCAGTTGAACAAAGTAACTGTGAAGAATAAATATTCGTTGCCTAGAATTGACGATCTGTTTGATCAGTTGAAGGGAGCCGGTGTATTTTCAAAAATTAATCTCAGATCTAGGTATCATCAGTTAAGGGTAAAGGATGCAGATGTGTCAAAAATTGCATTCAGAACCCAGTATGGGCACTATGAATTTCTAGTGATGCCGTTTGGGTTAACAAATGCACCGACAGCATTTATGGACCTTATGAACTGTATCTTCCATCCATACTTAGATCGGCTTGTAGTGGTCTTCATTGATGATATTCTGGTGTATTCCAAGACTAGGGAAGAACATGATGAACATTTGAGGATTGTTCTGCAAACCCTACGAGAAAAGAAGCTGTATGCTAAGCTCTCCAAGTGTGACTTCTGGATGAGTGAGATCTCTTTCCTTGGACACATAGTATCAGTAGAGGGGATTAGAGTAGATCCCAAAAAGATAAAAGCAGTGATGGAATGGAAGCCTCCCAAAAATACAACTGAGGTCAGAAGTTTCTTGGGGCTAGCTGGGTATTACAGAAGATTTGTGAAGGGGTTCTCTCTTATAGCTGCTCCAATGACCAAGTTGTTGCACAAGAATGTGAAATTTGGCTAGAACGACAAGTGCCAAGCTAGTTTTGAGAGGCTAAAGGCTATGTTGATAGAAGCACCAGTGTTAACACAGCCAGTGTCGGGAAAAGACTTTGTGATTTACAGTGATGCCTTGCATAATGGGCTAAGGTGTGTGTTGATGCAAGAGGGGAAAGTGATAGCCTATGCTTCCAGGTAGTTAAGGCCACATGAACAGAATTACCCTACCCATGATCTAGAACTTTCAGCAATTATCTTCGCACTGAAGATAGGGAGGCACTACTTGTATGGTGAAAAATGCTACATCTATACAGACTACAAGAGTCTAAAATATTTGTCAACCTAGAAGGAGCTCAATCTTAGACAGAGGCAATGGATTGAGTTCCTAAAAGGACTATGATTGTGTGATAGATTATCATCCTGGGAAGGCAAATGCAATTACTGATGCCTTGAGCAGAAAGTCCATCACAGCTTTAAGATCACTAAATGCCTGTCTGTCCTTAGCTCAAGATGGAGCTATTTTGGCTGAGTTGCAAGTGAGGCAGCAGATACAAGATGGGCAGAGGGCAAATGAAAAATTAATGGCCATTGTGGGTAAAATTCCAGAGGGGAAGGAAACTGATTATGAGGTAAAAGCAGATGGGTGTCTGTACTACAGAGGAACAGTGTGTGTACCAGATGATGGGGAACTGAAGATTGGTATTCTGAAAGAAGCACACACTAGTATTTATGCTATGCACCCAGGAAGCACAAAAATGTATAATGATTTGAAGCCACATTATTGGTGGCCGGGTATGAAGAGGGATATAGCTGACTATGTAACTAAGTGTTTGACATGTCAGCAAGTCAAAGCAGAACATCAAGTTCCATCAGGATTGCTACAGCCTATAAGCATACCTGAATGGAAATGGGACCGGGTCATTATGGATTTTGTTAGTGGTCTACCTCTCACCCAAAAGAAGCATGATGCAGTGTGGGTGATAGTGGATAGATTGACGAAATCAGCACATTTTCTGCCAGTTATGACTGACTACTCACTGGAGAAGTTAGCATAATTGTATATCAGTGAGATAGTTAGACTGCATGGAATCCCACTTTCCATCATATCTGACTGACACCCAAGGTTTACATCGAGATACTAGAAAAAGTTACAAGAAGCCTTGGGCACACAACTCCATTTTAGCACGGCTTTTCATCCTCAGATGGATGGGACAGTCAGAACGAGTAATCCAGGTAAATCTAAGAACTAATTGAATTTTCGCAATTAATAAATTAAAATGATAGTAACAATGTGAATTATGTGATAGATCCTGGAGGATATGCTAAGGAGTTGTGTCATTGAGTTTGAGGGGAGTTGGGATAGATACCTCCCACTGGCAGAATTTGCATACAATAATAGCTATCAAGCTAGTATTCAAATGGCTCCGTATGAAGCACTGTATGGGAGGAAATGTAGAACCCCAGTGTGTTAGACTGAATTGGCTGAAGATAAGCTGGTAGGACCAGACCTGGTGAAACACACTGAGGAGACAGTGAAGATAATCAAAGCTAATCTGAAGGTTGCCTCAGATAGACAAAATCATACGCCGACTTGAAGAGAAAAGAGATAGAGTATGCAGTTGGAGATAAAGTGTTTCTTAAAGTCTCAATCGTGGAAGAAAGTACTGAGGTTTGGAAGGAAAGGTAAGTTAAGCCCTAGGTTCATTGGCCCATATGAAGTCATTAAACGTGTGGGATCAGTGGTCTATCGGCTAGCTTTACCACCAGAACTGGATAAAATTCACAATGTATTCCATGTTTCTATGCTGAGAAGATATCGCTCAGACCCTTCACATGTCATTTGCATGGAAGAGATTGAAATCCAACCGGACTTGACATATACAGAAGAACCTGTACAGATCCTAGCTCAGGAAGTGAAGGAACTGAGAAATAAAAAAATTCCACTGGTGAAAGTGCTTTGGAGGCACAACAACACTGAAGAGGCAACTTGGGAAAGTGAAGAGATGGGGAAGAGTTGTAATATCCTCAGGTTAATTTCGAGGATGAAATTTTTATTAGAGGGGAAGAGTTGTAACATCCTCACTTTAGCTAGTCCATACAGTCTACTGTTCTAGTGACCAGCGTCGGTTCGAATAGTTAGAACGCCCGAAAAAATATTTAGACTAAAGTGAGGAACCATAATTAACTCAAATATTAGTAAGAAAAATTTAGGAAAAATTTTAGAAATAAAATACAACCAAGTTCAATGAGTCGGTGCCCTAGCGATGGGTAACCTAGTGAGAGTTGCGATTCTCGCAACTAGAAGCCCTAGACCTAGGGAAAAAATTATAAAATAATTATTGGGACTCCAGACAAGGGTCATTGAGGTTCTTATGGCATTAGAATGCCAAGAAAATACTTAGAAAAATTTTTCAATTAGTACAGACAATTTTGGCCCGTTAAGCCAAACGGAGGACATTTTGGTCATTTCGTCTTCAGAGATGATTTTTGGCCAACTTGTCCAGTTAAATAAATAATTTATATAGCATAAAATATGACTAAATGTTGTTAAAAATTTAATTGAAATTAATTAGACAAGAAATGGAGAAGAAATGAAAGAAAATAGCATTATGACATCATAATGATGTCATTAAAGTTCTCCCACCCAATCTAACATTGACACATGGCATAACTCTATTTAAAAGAGATAAAATGGGCTGGAAAAGGAAACAAAAATCAGAACCTCTCTTCTTCTTTCTCTCTTTGCCGTCACACACACCTTCACCATAGCCCTCCATAACCAAGCTTTACCAAGTTTGATTTCTTGGGTTTCCATCCTTTAAAACTTAAATTTCCCAACACAAAAAATTATTCTATCATCTTGGTGAGTCTTTTGGGAGCAAAAAGAAAAGGAAAGGAAGAACTTTAGCAAGTTGGAAAGCTCACTCCTTAGAGGTTAGTGACTTAACCTTAATTTTTACTTTGAATACATGTTTAAGGACTATGTATGAGTAAGAATTACAAAGGAAAATTGCTAAATACCACTTGTATGCCATCCCTCATTTTTGGCAGCCATGGTTAGGGTTTGATTGTGTTGAGTTAAATGAAGTTAAAAGGTTGTTATGGCTGCCCATAATATGTATCTACTAAGTGGATTGATGAAATGAAGTGAAAATGCATGTGTGGTAATGTTTGGGTTAGGGTTTGGGGTGAAGAAATAGGACTTTGACCATGTGATGATGAAAATAGGTTTTAATGGTCAATTAGTGACCACTTGGTTCTGTTTAAATAAAAAAAAAAGTGTGTTGAGTGGTGGAGTTTGGGTTTGGTGTGGCTACCCATGGTGACATGCAGAATTGGACATGAGTCCAGCAGGTTTGGGCAGCCATTACTTGAATTGTAGAGGTTCAATTGGTGCAACACCAATTGGACATGAAACTAGACACATAATGGCACAACTTTGGTGAAGAAACCATGCCCATAAAGCAAACCAAGAGGACCAAAAGCTTGCCCTAATCCGGGTGACCTGCAGTCTGCCTAGGCAAAATGACCAAATGAACAGTGTTTGGTCATTTGGCCATAAATCAGTGTAGAAAGGTCCAATTGACCTAAAATTTTACCAGCAACAAGCTGCGATATAGACGAACAACTTTCATGAAGAAACCTAACCCAAATTATGACCATAACATATTCAAAAGGTGAGTTGCAATCACTGTTCATTGCACTGTAGATATGGTCAGTCCATAAATTCTGGACAGAATTTCAATCCAGCTAGTTGTGGTTTTTGGACCATAACTTGAGCTACAAAACTCCAAATGGAGTGATTCAAATAAGGAAATGCAACTAGACAAAATAAGGAACAACTTTCATGTTGATCAATTTGCCAAATTCTCACTACAAAATTGACCAATGAAACAGTAAAGACAAGGCATAAAAAGTGAAAATTCTGCCCAACTAACATTAAGCTTAGAAATGGTATTAGCAACCAATACCAACAAATTTTGAATGCAAAATGTGGTATGTTGATGATATTAAAACCAATGTACCTATTGCCTATGCAAAATTCAACATTTTTGTTGACCAATGAATGGAATAATAACACTAAAACTTAAATTTCAAAAATTGTGAAACTTAAAAGTGTGAAATGCCCTAGTATACCTAACAAGATTGGTTTGGATAGCTTGGCATGCCAATAGGGTTCTGTTAGCAGTACTGCATATGGCTTCATGCCATTCTGTGTTTCATGGCTTTCCATGCCATTCTGTGACATAATAGCCTTTGGCTATGTTATTTGAATTATTACATTTGGGTTTTAACCCCGATAATTATTACAGCTTATTAGCTATTCTGTTGCACACTGGGAGACACAATGTGACCGATGGTGTGATGGTTTGAGGTACTTAGTACCCAGTGCCAGTTTACCCGTTTATCCAGTCCAGTCAATTAGTATGTGTTACTCGGGCAATGATAATAAACCTTACCAAATTTTAATCGAATAATAATGCAAATAATATCAGAAGTTAAGCCTACCAAAAATGTAAACACACATTCTGTATATTCATTTTATTTTATTTTATATTGTCACCACTAAGTAGAATTGCTTAGCTCGTCGCTTTTGCCATGCGCAGGTACTGGAGACCTAGCTGGTGAGCCCAGCAGACATCAGACCGGGTGAGCCTTCAGATTTACATCCGGAGTCCCGAGTCACCTCACACCTGCAGTGCATATGGTAGGACATCAGGATTGTGGGGTAGTATTATGCATTTTGTATTTTGTATTAGTTGTGGGACTGTAATTATAAACTCCTGAAATTATTGGTGATGTAAATATATGAAATTTCATATTATTGAAAATTTCTGTATATTATGTTGAGAAATCTTTATGAATGTGCTTTTAGCAATGATGTGAAAAGAAAAGTTTCTGGAAATAATGTTGTGATTGAGGTTGAGATGTTGAGATTGACTTGAATGTGTATAATGGAGTTTGGATTTGAAAATTTTATTAGAAGTGTTTTTAAGCAGGTTCAGAAGAACTGTTTTTCTAATTTACAGCCGGCACTCTGCCGAACTTTCTATAAAATTTGCGGAAAAATTCAGATTATCAAAAATTGAAAATAAATGAATTAAAAGTGGTAAATTGTAATAGAAACATGAATGGGTGCTCCGGCACACTGAGTGGCATAACTTGCTCGGCTACACTGTAGACGGGTGAGAGGTGTCACACAGGATTAGTGGGGGGTGGTGTCAAGGGTGGTACTAAGGCTCGTAATGTGTGAAGTATTGGGTCTGGACCCTCATATTGTTGTTGCTTTGTAGGTTGCTCCTCCTTTGACTACTGTTGTGCTCCTAATGACTTGCCTAACTCTTGTAGCTGGTTCTAGGTACTACATTCCCATGTTAATCTATAAAGGGGCATGTGTCTCTTACCCTCCTGTAGATGCCAATGGAGAAGCAAATAGTTGCATCTATCCTAGTCATTCCTGTGATGGGTTGCAGCCGCACATGTGCTAGAATGAAGCCAAAATGCATCGCTATAGCAGTGATGAGTCTGCCAATGACTATATGCTCGGTGGCCTGGTGATGGATCCTCTTAAAGTGTTGGCAAAGGAACTAGCCAATGTTGCATCTTTGTCTATGCACCATGCACCATAAAAAGAAGAGCTCATAGGCATTTACCATGCCTAGGCTATCTCCTCACCCCATGATGATGTGAGCAGTGAGGTGGTAAAGGTAGTGTAGTGCCGAGTTTGTGAGCCCTGTGGATTTGGAGTGGCTTGAATGGCACTCTGGTGCATTTGGTACAATGATCCTCCAGAAGGTAATGTTGTTGTAGACCGCCCTACTAAGTAGGATTTCTTGGAGGCCAATACTATCAAACCCAAAAATGGCATTGAACTCATCCATGTTTAATGCCTTATCCACTTCTAATAGCCAGAACTGGATTTGTCCTCTATCCACCTTGTCCATATCCCACAAGTTTTCTTGAAAACTTCCTAGGAACTCCAATGTGAGGTCTCGATAGGTAGGGAATTGCAATATGACAAAGCATTCTAATCCTATGTTACAAAAATAAGTGTCTACCCTCGCCTTTATTCCCATTTGCTCAAAGATACCATCATCAAGATATTTCATGGGGGTGATCTTACGCTCAGAAATGTAGAGGGAAAGAGTCTTGTGGTGTGCATCTTTGAATATCCATGCCAATTCAAAGTTTTAACGCGGTTGTGCCTTTGGTGGTGCTTGTGGTTTTTATTAGGGTTGGGGTTATGGTTAGGGTTAGAGTTTTTCCTCCTCCCTTATTGTTTGCCTTGTTATTGGGCGTGATGGAGGGAAGGGTGAATTGTTTCTTGCGCATGAGGAAGAGGGACGGTGAGCCATTCTTTTTACTGGAGCCATGGAGAAAGTTTTTTATTTATGAGAAAAAGGGATTTGAAAGAATTTGGGAGGGTAGATAAGTGTAGATGTGATATTTGGGAAGCATTTTGGTCTTTAAATAGGGGTTTGGGGTCAGTTGGGGGTTGGGACATAACTTTTTATGCAACATGATGCAAATTTAAAAAGGGGTTGTAATATTTTACATGGGGCCATGTATTACACAGGTCACCCCGTACAACTTTCTATTTACTTCTTTTTTTTTCTTTTTTTTTTTTGCTTTTGCTCAACAATTTACATGGCCCGTATAAGGTTATACGAGTTACCTTGTGTAACGTTTTAGACCCTAAATTTAAATTTTCTTTTCAACCCTTTGGTTACACGGGGTGTGCATGCATGCGTGATGTACCCTGTATAACTTTTTGTAGTGCTTTTCTTTTTGTCCCTTGAGTTTTCCAAGTTACACGAGGCATGCCTTGATGCGCGGGTTACCCCGCGTAACTTTCTGAACATGGAATTTTTTAGGTTTTTTGGTTCTCCAAGTTGTGTTAGGTTATATTTCACTACCTAGCTATTAAAAACTCTATAAAATAGCACTTTAAATGCACAATGTTGCCCAATTTAATTTTCATCCCTATGCTACTCCTCTCTACACCTGAAATAGTTCAAGGTTAGAGCATTGTTAGGGGTTTGCTGTAAAAGAAAAAGAAAAGAATATGCAAATGTATAAGAAAAATTGAAGCTTTAAAAACCTAGTTTGCCTCCCAAGGAACACTTGTTTATAGTTTTTAACTTAACTATACTAATGGGCTCATTAAGGGTGGGTGGATTAACAAAGGAGTGTGTTGCTCCTTTCTCAATAGGTTTTTTTGGATAAGTATGGATTTAGGTACTGTCCATTAACTTTGAATGCTTCTGGTGTTTCACTCCATACTTCCACTCCTCCATGAGGGAAGACTTATAGGATTTTGAAAGGTCCGGACCATCTATATCTTAGCTTTTCAGGGAATAGCTTTAATCTAGAGTTGAATACTAAGACAATGTCTCTTTCTTTGATCTTTCTTCTTGTAATGTGCTTGTCATGCCAGTTCTTTGTCCTTTTCTTATAAATCCTTACATTCTTATAGGCATTTTACCTAATTTCTTCCAATTCATTAAGTTGCAAGAGCCATTTTTCTCCAACACTCTTCAAGTCAAAATTTAAAGTTTTTATTGCCCAATAAGCCTTTCGTTCAAGCTCAATAGAGGGGTGGCATGCTTTCCCAAAGACTAGACAGAAGGAAGTGTTTTAAATGCTATGTGGTAGGCCCATAGTGCATCATCAAGTTTCAAGGACCAATCTTTTCTTAAGTGATTCACTATTTTCTCTAGTATTCTCTTCAACTCCTCATTTAAGATCTCCACTTGCCCGCTTGTTTGTGGGTGGTCAGTGTTAGTAGTATGCCCTAGAGTATATCATTTAATATGTATCTTGTACATATTTTTATTAATAAAAAGGCATTTCCACTTTTCCGTTTACATAATATATTTATGTGTAATAGAAAAGGTCCATTGATATTTTGTTAGAAATTCTATTCTTAAGTTGTTAAGAATATGAGTAACAGTATTTCTAGTACAAAGTATCATAAATAGGTTCACAATCGAGGATACTTCATAATAAGGACATGACTTATCCAGAAAGATTGTATTCATGTTTGTTCCCAAGTTATTTATATGAGATATAAATAAGATGGAATGGTGAGTCTCATGCCATATGACAAACATGATAGGCACTTATACATGATAAGTAGGCCGAACCAGTGACACTTATGACAAGCACATGGAGTTTACTCTTATCAATGTTTTGTCATAAATCATATCAGTGTATAATCTTTAGACCTGAGATAGCACAGTTATCTTGTATATAGGTAGTTTGAGTTTGATACTGCTTCCATACTTGTACTGTGTATGGGTATATGGGCATGTGTTAGCTCCTACTAGTTATATATGGAGGTAGGTGTTGATCAAGATGGAATCTATTCCTATAAGAAAATAGAGATAAAATCCTATGTTCATTTAATTGTTCTTGATGTTTCAAGTTCCTAGCTAGGACAGATAGATTTATTCAGAAAAGAGTTTCTGATGAGAAAATCTTTTTAATCAAGAACTAGAATTAAAAGAGAACATAATATTCATAGCAAATGGAGTTTGACATAAACTATGACTCCAGCTTGACTTGGGATTTTGTAATAGAGAGATTCCAATGCATGGTAACATATGATTATAGGTTCATTTAAGGTAAACCTTATTACTAATTGGGTGGCCATGGCATACTATGCTAGGTGTTAACCATGGTCTATGAGGTGCATAAAATGATTTAGAGAAATCATTTATGGTAAGAAAGAGTTCTGATGATATTAAGAGTTGATATCATATCTCATTGCCAATTAGTGATGAGCCTAGTAAGTCACACACATACACAAATTATCACCTAATTAAATATGATTTAATTAATTAATTAAAGAGTTTAATTGATTAATTAAATATGTTTGGTTTGCAATTAGATTGCAAAGTCCCTAGCATGACTTGAGACCAAATCTAGATTATTGGATGTATAGTATAAGTTAAATTTATATTTAAAGTATTTAAATATGAATTTAATTAATGAGAAATTAATTAATTGAGATTAATTAATTAATTTATATTTGATATAAATCAATTAGAAGAAGAAAAATAATTATTTTGGGTTACGAACTCAAAATTAAGACACAGGGGCATTTTGGTCATTTCACAGTGTGACACGTGGCACCATGAGATGGTGACACGTGGCACCATGAGATGGTGACACATGGCATTACACATAAGCTTGCCAAATGTCTTTTAATCATGTAAGATGATTAAAATTAAGATTAAATATAGGTTTGACACTTGGCACAATGTGATTGGGTCACTTCAACCTAGAGCTAATCAAAGGGTGACATGTGGCGAGGGTTTAATGTGTTAACCTAACTATATAAGTGTTGTTATGAGAAAAAATAAAACACAAGCAGCAGCCACTTCTTTGTGCCGCCACTTTGGTTTGCAATTCTCTCCTCTTCTTCTTATTCTCTCATTAATCCAAGAGATTAGAAAAACAATCTCTTGAATTAAGAACACCAGAAATTATTTCTAGTGTCCTGTTTACATCTCTAATCTTTTAAAAGGCAGAACTTGATTTTCTAATTAATAAAAAAAGCTTTAGAAGCTATTCAAGGGCTGCCATAGGTGTTCTTGGTGTGGACAAGCTAGAGGGACAATATTTGGTGTCCTGAAGACGAATCTCAAAGGCGCAAATACACTGCAGTGTATCAAGAGGTTAGTGTGTTTGTTCTTGATTTAATCTAGGGTTCTAAAATTAATATGATTAATTTTAAAATCTTAAATGGCAAATACAGATCCAAAAACATATTAAAAGAGTTTTAATATGTTGTTTATCATTGAAATCAAATAGATAAAAATAGATATTGCATGATGCATGTGACCCTAGGTGAAAATTTTTGAATTCAATGGCATAAACTTGTGTTTTTCACGCTTCTGTTCCTTCAGCCAGTTTATGAGTCACACCATATTTCTTAAGTAATGCTTCAAATTGGCTATTGAAGAAGTGACTTCCCCCATCACTGATTATGGCTCTTTGTTTTTAATGTCTTATAAAGATATACTTATTTAGGAATTTGATGACCACTCTTGCATCATTGGTTGGTGAGGCTATTGCTTCCACCCATTTGGATACATAATCTTCACCAACTAGGATATACTTATTCCCAAGTGAACATGGGAATGGACTTATGAAGTCTATCCCCAATACATCAAAAAGCTCAATTTCAAGTATTCCATATAGGGGCATCTCGTTCCTTCTTGATATATTCTCAGTCTTTTGGCATTGACTATATGTAAGTATAAAGTTTCTTATATCTTTAAATAGGGGTGGCCAATAGAAACCTATTTACATTATTTTTACTGATGTCTTTGCTGTGCTTAAGTGTCTTCCTTAAGGTGAGGAATGGTAATGTTAGAGTATGCTTTCTACTTCCTCCTCTGGAATGCTTTTTTTGATAAGACCATCATTGCATCTCTTATATAATAGAGGTTCTTCCCAATTATAGTCCCTTATATCAAATAAGAACTTTTTTTTTATTGGTAGGACATTTTTGGTGGTAACACTTTGCATGTAATATAATTGGCTATATCTACATACCATGGGGGTTAAGTAATGGATAAGAGGTGCTCATCTGGAAAGAAGTCATCTATTGGTGTGTCCTTCATTATGTCCCCTCTTTCTTCTAACTTCAACCTAGAGAGATGATCAGCTTCTACATTCTCGACTCCCCTTTTGTCTTTGATTTCCTAGTCAAATTTCTATAGGAAAAGTATTCATTGGATTAGCCTTGGTTTAGCTTCTTTCTTGTTCAAGAGATACCAAAGAGGCTACATGTTTGTGTATACAATGACTTTTGATCTAAATAGGTAGGATCTGAATTTGTCAATCGCAAATACAACGGCCAGAAAGTCCTTTTTTCTAGTTGCATAATTGATTTGTGCACCATCAATCGTCTTGCTAGCATAGTAAATAGCATGGACCTTCTTGTTTTTTCTTTGTCCAAGAACTGTTCCTCCTGCATAGTCACGTGCATCACACATAATCTCAAATGGTAGCTCCCAGTCTGGAGGTTGTATTATTGGTACTGAGATTAGTGCTTCCTTTATCCTGCAAAAAGAAGTAAGGCAACTTTCATCAAAATCGAAGGGCACTTCTTGACTTAACAAGTTTATCAATAGCTTATCTATTTGGGAAAAGTCTTTAATGGATCTTCTATAGAATCTTGTTTGTCCCAAAAAGCTTTGCACTCCTTTGACTAATGTTATAAGTGGAATTGAAAAAAAAATAGCACCAAGGGTGCAAACCTAGCAATTTTAAAAAACTTTAATTCCTAGTATTTCATGTAACATAGAAATGATTTATACTATTACAAAACATATTTTTTGGTTACAACAATTGTAACTCAATTGCTAAAAAGCCTATTTGTTATTGGAAAAAAAAAACCTTAAACAATAAATGGAAATAAGGATTTTTAATCAAACAGGCACAGAATCAAATTCAACACCAAATCTGGGTAGCAAAGATTGCTAAGAGTCGATCTTCTAGTCCGTCCACATGAACGAGATGATCAAGGCACCAATCTTAAACCAAAACTTTTTTGTGCTTCCTTTCTTGTCGTGGCCAAAGCTTGCGCAAAGTTGGAGTTTAGGGTTTTCTTGGTTTTAACCTTATGAAAGTATAGAGAAACAATGTCTCTACCTTTAATTCAAGAGTGAAAACTTCATATGTCTCTTCAATTAATCACAAGGAAGAAGATGGGAGAGTTTAGTTTAAGAGAAGTTTGAGGGAAAATGGAAGATGGAAAAAGTAATTCTCTTAAAAATTATTTTCCAATCTCTAACAATTAGAGCTTTTAATTCCTTAAAGTCAATTAATGGTTAACCACTAATCGTCACTAACTTACAAGTTTCTACATCTAATTCACTAATTAGATGTGTTTTCTAATTTTGATTTGATTGCATCAAATTATATAGACATTTAAGGTTAATATGTATTGCATTTTGTTAGCATTTAGTATCATTTTATGTTTATTTTATATGTTTTCATTATTATTTTAGAAAAGATGTTAATCCAACTCAATTCATTGATTTTTATATTTTATCTGGTGTTTTTATGTGATTCTAGAATCAAGGACGAATTTGGAAGAGATTTGGAGGTCAAAACATGAAGAATACAATGCCAAAAACATTACACGGGCCGTGTAACTCACCCCGTGTAACTTCCTGAACCCTGTGTAACTCTCTGGACTGAAGAAAACATGAAAAATAAAGTGGCAGAAATTTACACGGGGCATTTATCACTACATGGCCCATGTAAAGTCCCCTGACAGCAATTCTGATGCGACTTTTCTTCTTTCCAACTCGACCCAGATGGACTCCTAACACTTTTAGGACTCTGAAATTAGGGTTTTTACACCAGATATAAATATAACAAGTCAGGAATTGGGGGGGGGGGGGGAGAGAATTTACATCCAAGAACAGAATTTTACATCCAAAAGAGCCGATTTACATTCAAGGAGGCACATCAACCTCAAGGGAGGCAAGGGAGAAACAAGATTTGCAAGATTGCTAGAAGGAGTTTTCAGCTGAAGTTCCAAAAGTCCAAGGCTATAATTCTCCTTTTGGGTTCTTTCACTCTATTTTCTTCTCATGTCTTCTCTTTATCTTTTTATAAACTTGATTGTAAAACTCACCAAGTGTGAGTAGGTTCTTTATTCTAAGGTTAGGATGTAGCACTCAATTTCATTATGGATCTGGTTTTATTTTATTTAATACATTGGGTATTTTATTATTTGATTCATTCTCTTGTGATCTTAATACATGCTATGTGTTGGTACCCACTTAGTATTGATTACAGATATTAATTAAAGGACTGAAAAGTGAAGATTAATATTAGAAATTCAGGATTTTAAACCTAGGAAATCTGACCTAGAGATAGCCTGATGACCTAGTTTTTGGTGCCGTTTCCGGGGACCGGTGCTTGATATTGAATGATTAGTGATTTGATTACTCTAGACATTCTTATTTCTTTTATAGTTTATTTCCAATCTAATTTTATTTTTACTTTGTTTTTCTTGTGAGGTACATTGAGATGTTTCATCAACAAGTCTTCATAAGTTTTATTCAACAACACAATGAACCATTTTATAATGCTTGGAGAAGATTTAATGAATTGGTAGAGTAATTTGCCAATCATTGTCTTTCAAATTATGAACTCACTCTCAATTTCTATAATGGTCTGGATGAAGCAACAAGGAATTGGGTAGATTATGGAGCTTGGGCTACTGGTGATCATGTTCTTCAAAGAAACCATGAGGATGCCATTCACTTATTGAATGACATGGCATAGTTTGATTACCATTGGCATTGGGATCCTTCACTGCTGGGTTGAAGTCACCAATAACCTCCAGACATTTATCAACATAATATTTCACACCAACCATTTGAGCTGTAATTAGAGAAGGGAGTGGGACTTGAAGAGGCGATAGCTCCATTGGAAAATTTTAACAACCTTATGATGAACAATGAGCTATCACTCTATGAGGAGGAAACAAATAAACAAAGTTGGGAGAATGAAGAAGCTTCATGGGAATTTGAACCTATAGAAGAAGTTGAGCCTGAAGAACAAAATTCCTTTGAAGATGACTTACCAGTAGAGTTACCACAAGAGCAGGAGTTACTTGAAGAAGAAATTGTACCTGAAGTTAAAGAAAACAACATCTTTATTGTTAGAGGGTCATTAGAAGAGTGCTTACATGAAGATAGATCAGAGGTGAAGGTGGTAGATGAAGAAATTGATAAGACTATCAACTTAAGCTCATTAACGATGTTTACACATACACCACCAGAAGACCTTTTTCTATCATGGACATCTCCTACATCATCATATGTCCTCTATAAGCTAAAACAGTCCTCTTCCGAAGCATATAACTCTAAACCATGTGTTGTTCGTGCTATATGCAATATTGTTTCAAATCTTGCCAATCTTGAGGGTATCACAAATCAAGACTCATATGTGGTGTTTTATGACAACTACTATGGGCGAAAACCACTTTTTGATCAGTAATTCTAAAAGGGGTCAAGCTAATGACCTTAAATTAGCGCTTCTTGGGAGGCAACCTAAGTTTTAAATTTAATCTTTGCATATTATTTATTTATTTATTTCTTTTGTTTATCACCCTCCCAAACTTAATTTCGATATTTGTTCACTTTCTAGGTTCAAGAAGCACTTAAGAGGAGCAATGGAGATCAAACTCATAAATCTTCAAGGGAAGGCATGCTTTAAGTGGGAGTATTCTATAATGCTTTTCCTTGTTATTACATTTCTGATGTTGCTCTTGACCTGTTTATGATATCTTGATGACATTGAGGGCAATGTTAAATTTGAGTTTGGGGGGTGCATTTCATGCAATGCATTCATATATTGCATTTCATTCTGCATCACCTTATTATTTCTATATTACATTTGAGTATCAAAAATCCAGAAAATTTTTATAAATTTTGAAAATTCTAGCCTTTTTCAAAAGGCATTTAACTTAGAATTATGACTAAAACCTTGATGAGCTAATGATTGGACTCCCTGGGAAAGAGGAATGAATGTAACTAGATAGGCAGAAAGGCTTTAATATGTTGTCTATGAAAAGCTAAATCACCTAAGTGAGTTAAACTAGTTAAACCCCTTCATAGCTATTAATTTATAACATTAAACTTGCAAAATTAGGAGAAAATTTTTGAAATACAAGCATGTTAGTAGTATGCCCTAAAGCATATCATTTAGTATGTATCTTGTACATATTTTATTAATAAAAGGCATTACCACTTTTCCGTTTACATAATATATTTATGTGTAATAGAAAAGGTCCATTGATATTTTGTTAGAAATATTATTCTTAAGTTGTTAAGAATATGAGTGATAATATTTCTAGCACAAAGTATCATAAATAGGTTCACAATCAAGGATACTTCATAATAAGGACATGACTTATCCAGAAAGATTGTATTCATGTTTGTTCCCAAGTTATTTATATGAGATATAAATAAGATGGAATGGTGAGTCTCATGCCATATAACAAACATGATAGGCACTTATAAATGATAAGTAGGCCGAACCAGTGACACTTATGACAAGCACATGGAGTTTACTCTTGTCAATGTTTTATCATAAATCATATCAGTGCATATAATCTTTAGACCTGAGATAACACAGTTATCTTGTATATAGGTAGTTTGAGTTTGATACTGCTTTCATACTTGTACTGTGTATGGGTATATGGGCATCTGTTGGCTCCTACTAGTTATATATGGAGGTAGGTGTTGATCAAGATGGAATCTGTTCCTCTAAGTAAATAGAGATAAAATCCTATGTTCATTTAATTGTTCTTGATGTTTCAAGTTCCTGGCCAGGACAGATAGATTTATTTGGAAAAGAGTTTCTGATGAGAAAATCTTTTTAATCAAGAACTGGAATTAAAAGAGAACATAATATTCATAGCAAATGGAGTTTGACATAAACCATGACTCCAGCCTGAGTTGGGATTTTGTAATAGAGAGATTTTAGTGCATGGTAACATATGATTATAGGTTCATTTAAGGTTAACCTTATTACTAATTGGGTGGCCATGGCATGCTATGCTAGGTGTTAACCATGGTCTATTAGGTTCATAAAATGATTTAGAGAAATCATTTATGGTAAGAAAGAGTTCTGATGATATTAAGAGTTGATATCATGTCTCATTGCCAATTAGTGATGAGCCTAGTAAGTCACACACATACACAAGTTATCACCTAATTAAATATGATTTAATTAATTAATTAAAGAGTTTAATTGATTAATTAAATAGGTTTGGTTTGCAATTAGGTTGCAAAGTCCCTAGCATGACTTGAAACCAAATCTAGATTATTGGATGTATAATATAAGTTAAATTTATATTTAAAGTGTTTAAATATGAATTTAATTAATGAGAAATTAATTAATAGAGATTAATTAATTAATTTATATTTGATATAAATTAATTAAAAGAAGAAAAATAATTATTTTGGGTTGAGAACTCAAAATTAAGACACAGGGGCATTTTGGTCATTTTGCAGTGTGACACGTGGCACCATGAGATGGTGACACATGGCATAACACATAAGCTTTCCAAATGTTTTTTAATCATGTAAGATGATTAAAATCAAGATTAAATATAGGTTTGACACTTGGCACAATGTGATTGGGTCACTTAAACCTAGAGCTAATCAAAGGGTGACATGTGGCAAGGGTTTAATGTGTTAACCTAGCTATTTAAGTGTTGTTATCAGAAAATAAAATACAACCAGCAGCCACACTCCTTTGTCACGCCACTTTGAGGGTTTTCATCTCTTCTTCTTCATCTCTTATCAATTCAAAGAGATTAGCCATCAATCTCTTGAATTAAGAACACTAGAAATTGTTTCTAGTGTCCTGTTTACATCTTTAATCTCTTAAAAGGAAGAACTTGATTTTCTAATTAATAGAAAAAGCTTTAGAAGCTATTCAAGGGCTGCCATAGGTGTTCTTGGTGTGGACAAGCTAGAGGGACAACATCTGGTGTCCTGAAGACAAATCTCAAAGGCGCAGACACGCTGCAGTGCATCAAGAGGTTAGTGTAATCGTTCTTGATTTAATCTAGGGTTCTAAAATTAATCTGATTAATTTTAAAATCTTAAATGGCAAATACAGATCCAAAAACATATTAAAAGAGTTTTAATATGTTGTTTATCATTGAAATCAAATAGATAAAAATAAATCTTGCATGATGCATGTGACCCTAGGTGAAAATTTTTGAATTCAATGGTATAAACTTGTGTTTTTCACGCTTCTGTTCCTTCAATTGGTATCAGAGCCACTATATTTGCCATTTAGATTGATGTTTATATGATTTAATTGTGTGTTTGATCATGAGATCAAGAGTTTATTGCTGGTTGCAAAGTCAAAGTGGCGGCACAAATGATGAACACCATGGTGTGCATGGTTGATGCATCACAATGGTGTGCCTAAATGGATAGTGAATGTGCAATTGTTGTATGATTTAAGATCCATTTTATGTCTAATTAAATTGTTTAATTAGAATTTTTATCACACAATTAAATTATGATTCAAATCAGAATTTTAAAAATTGTTTGAATGTGATTCAAATCTGAATTTTAAAAGTTGTTTGAATGTGATTCAAATCTGAATTTTTAAAGTTGTTTGAATCATATTTAAATCTGATTTTTTAAAATTGATTGAATAAAATTCAGATCTGATTTTTTTAAAAATATTTGAATGTGATTCAAATCTGATTTTTTTAAAAATGTTTGAATGTGATTCAAATCTGAATTTTTAAAGTTGTTTGAATGTGATTCAAATCTGAATTTTTAAATTTGTTTGAATGAGATTCAAATCTGAATTTTTAAATTTATTTGAATCATATTCAAATCTGAATTTTTAAGTTGAATATGAGATATTCAATTTAATTTAAGTATATATGTTTTATTTAATTGTTAAATAGTGATATGCATGATGGATGATCATGGACTATAAAAGACCAATGTGATTGGATTTATTTCTTTTATGTTTCTTTGGGATTGTAAATTAATTAATTTATTTTAATTTATTTTGGGCATGTATTATTAAGTTTGTAATAATTTTTGGGTTGTAATTTCATTTATTTAAGTTCTTGTAAATTCGCCTTGGTATGCCAAGGATTACTATGTAATATTGGATTGCAAGAAGTTCAAGGAGGTCAAGAGCATTGGTGGGACTAGTGGGAGGAATTCAAGATCAAGTGTTGATTATGTACTCCTTCAGCAACTCTTGTAAAATGAATGAATGAAATGCACCTAGGAATGCCCTGATTCAATTCTTGGTGGCTCAGAATTGAATCCCTTAGAAAGTCCATGATCATACCATATTTACTGCTTATCCATGAATGCATGAGATGTATGGGAATGTATGCAATTATATGATATATGCATGCTAAATGGATAATGTGCAAAATGAGACCTTAATAGTAATTAGAATGACCATAAAATCTTCCAAACAAATGATTAAGTTGGAAATGCTATAATTAAAGTAATTATAACATAGGCCCTCCATTGGGGCAATTATTTTAAGAAATTTTAAATAGTTGCATGAGATGTAATTAATTTAAGAGATTTTCTTAAGAATAATTATTAAAGCATGAGATGTTGTAAATATGTAAATGGTTTAGTGGCCAATATTGGATGTACCTGAGGACATTAAAATTATTTGCATAATTACTGGCTCAATGGGATCAACTTAACTAATGCAAGATAAGTCAATAATGGATGTACATGAGATTTTGAGCATTAGGGGCTAGGTAAAGGATTGAACCTCACATGAGATGTGATGGGCAAGGAGTTGCTCACTTATAGTTTATTGTAATTCCAATAATGGATGTACCTGAGGATGATCAATAGAATTATAAGAATTCAATCACCCACTAGAAATCCATCCAACTAGGATTTCCGTTTTCTACTTTGGAAGTGTAGGATTCGCTAAGTTAGTGGGAGGACTAATTTGATTAAAAGACCATAATCATATTTGGTTAATTACATGATACATTTACTAATTAATCTGGTTATTTCTGCAGTTAATTTTCTGATAATAATGAGCACAGAACAACCACCACCATCCAATATCCTTGCAAGCATACTTGATCGCAATAGGTTGACAGGACCTAATCTGTCTGATTGGCTAAGAAATTTGAAACTTGTCTTGAACCTTGAACATATGGGATATGTTCTAGATTCAAATGTTCCTGGTCCCTTACCTCCAGAGGCCACTTAAGAGGAACATGAAACTTTGGACAAGTGGAAGGAGCATGATATGAAAGTGTTACATGTTTGCTTCCATGACTAATGAGTTACAGAAGCAGCATGAAAACTTGCAGAGTGCAAGTGAGATCCTCCTTCACCTACAAGAGTTGTATGGTGAGCACAGTAGGAATGCTAGGTATGAGATATCTAGGCGGTATTCGCATGAGGATGTCCGAGGGATGAGAATGTTGGGGATCATGTCCACAAGATGATTCGGCTGATTGAGCAGTTGGAATATCTTGACTTCAACATGGATTTCCAACTACAGACGGATTTGATCCTTCAGTCCCTTCCTGAGTCTTTTGGGAATTTTGTGACAAATTTCCATATGACTAAATAGGAATGCACCTTAGCTGGTTTACTCAACATGCTGGTTATTGCCCAAAAGAATATGCCAGGCAATAAAGGAAAAGAGGTAGCTTTGGTTGCATCTTCTTCTGCTGGAAAGTCCAACAAGAAGAAGGGCAATAAGAAAAAGAAACCTCGCATTCTGGTCCTTCTAAGAAAATAGCTAAACAGAAAAGGAAGACTAAAGCTGATGAAGGCAAAGGAAAGTGTTTCCACTGCCAACAGGAAAGTGTTTCCATTGCCAATAAGAAAGTGTTTCCATTGCCAGTAAGAAAGTGTTTCCACTGGCCAGAGTATAGCAATCTAAATGAAAGCAATGCCGTGGTGAAAACCAACTCAAGTTCAAAATATATTTGGCACTTAAGGTTATGTCATGTTGCAGAAGATAGGATTACAAAATTGGAGAAAATGGGGATTCTATCCTTATTGGACTCTGAGCCTACTCCAACTTGTGAATCTTGCCTTCAGGGTAAAATGACTAGATCACCCTTTGTTGGACAAGGGCTAAGAGCTGAAAATATTTTGGAGCTAATACATAGTGATGTATGTGGTCCATTTAAAGAAATGGCTAAAGGGGGTTTTCATTATTTTATTACCTTTACTGATGATAAATCAAGGTTTGGGTATTTGTATTTGATGAAATACAAACATGAATCTTTTGAAAAGTTCAAAGAATTTAAATCTAAAGTAGAAAATCAAACAGGAAAGAATATTAAAGCTCTTCGATCAGATCGTGGAGGTGAATATTTGAGTACTGAATTTGATGAATACTTGAGAGAGCATGGCATTGTTTCTCTGCTGACTCCTCCAGGAACGCATACGGTGAATGGTGTATTTGAAAGGAGAAATCGTACCCTATTGGATATGGTACGTAGTATGATGAGCTATACTGATATGCCAATCTTCTTTTGGGGATTTGCATTAGAATCAGCTTTGTATATTCTGAATAGGATTCCATCAAACTCAGTTTCTTCCACACCTTATGAGATATGGCATGGAAGAAAACCAAGTCTTAAGCATGTTAAGATTTGGGGTTGTCCAGCTTATATCAAAAAGCTGAACACTGATAAATTGGAGACCAAATCAGAAAAAGGTCGATTTGTTAGATATCCAAAAGATAGTTTTGGATATTATTTTTATTTGCCTACTTCACAAAAGGTTGCGATAAGTAGAGATGCCACATTTCTTGAACAACAGTTTGTTCAAGAAGGAGGCAAAGGAAGGCAAATAGAGTTAGAATTTGAGAATTCTAACCAACCAACAGATCAGATGGATATAGATCCATCTAGTCAACCAATACCCGTTGATGAAATATCTACAGCTGTTCCTCGTAGAACAACCAGGGTATCTCACCCACCAGTGAGATATGGTTTTCTTCATGAAGAAGAACAAGAGTTGTCTACTCATGAAGAAGTAGATCATGGAGATGATCCACTTACCTATGAAGAAGCTATATCAGATATAGACTCTTCAAAATGGATTGATGCTATGAAATCCGAGATTGATTCCATGTATAAGAATCAAGTTTGGGATCTTGTTGACCCACCTGAAGGTATTATACCTATAAGGAACAAATGGGTTTTTAAGAAGAAAATTGGTTCTGATGGAAAGGTAGAGACCTATAAGGCAAGGCTAGTAGCGAAAGGGTTTCGCCAAAGGCAAGGAATCGACTATGAGGAGATTTTCTCGCCTGTTGCCATGCTTAAATCAATTAGGATTTTACTAGCAATAGCTGCATACTATGATTATGAGATTTGGCAGATGGATGTCAAAACAGTTTTTTTTCAATGGATACATTGAAGAAAACATTTTCATGGAACAACCTAAGGGATTTGAATCCCAAGATGGTTCCAAGGTATGCAAGCAAAAGCGATCCATTTATGGGTTGAAACAAGCTTCGAGGAGTTGGAACATCCATTTTGATGAAGCCATTAAGTCCTTTGGTTTTATTAAAAATGAGGATGAGCCATGTGTATATAAGAAGGTTAGTGACAGTGCTATCATTTTCCTTGTCTTATATGTGGATGACATACTGCTGATGGGTAATGACACAGGTATGTTGACGACTATAAAGGTATGGTTGTCAAATACATTCTCCATGAAAGACTTAGGGGAGGCAACCTATATTCTTGGGATTCGCATCTATAGAGATAGAGCGAAAAGAATAATTGGTTTATCCCAAAGTCTATACATGCTTGATTCCAAGAGAGGATTGTTACCAGTGAGACATGGTATCCATCTTTCTAAAGAGATGTCTCCAAAGACACCTGAAGAAAGAGATAAGATGGCTAGGATTCCATATGCTTTGGCTATTGGAAGTTTAATGTATGCAATGTTGTGTACTAGGCCGGATATCGCATATGCTGTTAGTTTGACTAGCAGGTATCAATCCAATCCAGGTTTGGAACACTGGATAGTATCAGAATATCCTTAAGTACTTGAGAAGAACTAAGGATTTATTCTTGATTTATGGAGGTGGAGACTTGCAATTGGATGGTTATCACGATTACGATTTCCAATCAGATATTGATGATAGAAAGTCTACCTCTAGATATGTGTTCATTTGTAATGGAGGTGCGATCGGTTGGAAGAGTTCCAAGCGAGCACATTGCAGATTCCACTACTGAGGTGAGTATATTCTTTGCATCGAGATCTGCAAAGGAAGCTATTTGGATAAAGAAGTTCGTGAGAACTTACAGTAGTTCCTTCCATTGAGTCGGCGGTTCCACTACCTTTGTGACAACAATGGAGCGATCATCTGAGCTAAGGAACTAAGGTCTCACCCAAAATCCAAACACATAGAAAGGCACTACCACATTATCAGACATATAGTTGGGCAAAGGCGATATAGCCATGCAGAAAAATAACATCAGCTGAAAAAATTCAGCTGATCCATGCACTAAGCCTTTGTCACAAGCTCAGTTAGACTGACATCTTGAGAAGATGGGTCTAAGGTATTGTAATGAATGGCTCTAGTGCTAGTGGGAGATTGTTAGTAGTATGCCCTAGAGCATATCATTTAGTATGTATCTTGTACCTATTTTATTAATAAAAGGCATTACCACTTTTCCGTTTACATAATATATTTATGTGTAATAGAAAAGGTCCATTGATATTTTGTTAGAAATATTATTCTTAAGTTGTTAAGAATATGAGTGATAATATTTGTAGCACAAATTATCATAAATAGGTTCACAATCAAGGATACTTCATAATAAGGACATGACTTATCCAGAAAGATTGTATTCATGTTTGTTCCCAAGTTATCTATATGAGATATAAATAAGATGGAATGGTGAGTCTCATGCCATATAACAAACATGATAGGCACTTATAAATGATAAGTAGGCCGAACCAGTGACACTTATGACAAGCACATGGAGTTTACTCTTGTCAATGTTTTGTCATAAATCATATCAGTGCATATAATCTTTAGACCTGAGATAACACAGTTATCTTGTATATAGGTAGTTTGAGTTTGATACTGCTTTCATACTTGTACTGTGTATGGGTATATGGGCATCTGTTGGCTCCTACTAGTTATATATGGAGGTAGGTGTTGATTAAGATGGAATCTGTTCCTCTAAGTAAATAGAGATAAAATCCTATGTTCATTTAATTGTTCTTGATGTTTCAAGTTCCTGGCCAGGACAGATAGATTTATTTAGAAAAGATTTTATGATGAGAAAATCTTTTAATCAAGAACGGGTCGTAGAAGAGAACATAATATTCCTAGCACATGGAGGTTGGGCTAAACCATGACTCGGCTTGATTTGGGATTTTATGCAGAGAGATTTTAGTGCATGGTAACATATGATTATAGGTTCATTTAAGGTAAACCTTATTACTAATTGGGTGGCCATGGCATGCTATGCTAGGTGTTAACCATGGTCTATGAGGTTCATAAAATGATTTAGAGAAATCATTTATGGTAAGAAAGAGTTCTGATGATATTAAGAGTTGATATCATGTCTCATTGCCAATTAGTGATGAGCCTAGTAAGTCACACACATACACAAGTTATCACCTAATTAAATATGATTTAATTAATTAATTAAATAGTTTAATTGATTAATTAAATAGGTTTGGTTTGCAATTAGATTGCAAAGTCCCTAGCATGACTTGAAACCAAATCTAGATTATTGGATGTATAATATAAGTTAAATTTATATTTAAAGTGTTTAAATATGAATTTAATTAATGAGAAATTAATTAATAGAGATTAATTAATTAATTTATATTTGATATAAATTAATTAGAAGAAGACAAATAATTATTTTGGGTTGAGAACTCAAAATTAAGACACAGGGGCATTTTGGTCTTTTTGCAGTGTGACACGTGGCACCATGAGATGGTGACACATGGCATAACACATAAGCTTGCCAAATGTTTTTTAATCATGTAAGATGATTAAAATCAAGATTAAATATAGGTTTGACACTTGGCACAATGTGATTGGGTCACTTAAACCTAGAGCTAATCAAAGTGTGACATGTGGCAAGGGTTTAATGTGTTAACCTAGCTATTTAAGTGTTGTTATGAGAAAATAAAATACAACCAGCAGCCACACTCCTTTGTCACGCCACTTTGAGGGTTTTCATCTCTTCTTCTTCATCTCTTATCAATTCAAAGAGATTAGCCATCAATCTCTTGAATTAAGAACACTAGAAATTGTTTCTAGTGTCCTGTTTACATCTTTAATCTCTTAAAAGGCAGAACTTGATTTTCTAATTAATAGAAAAAGCTTTAGAAGCTATTCAAGGGCTGCCATAGGTGTTCTTGGTGTGGACAAGCTAGAGGGACAACATCTGGTGTCCTGAAGACGAATCTCAAAGGCGCAGACACGCTGCAGTGCATCAAGAGGTTAGTGTAATCGTTCTTGATTTAATCTAGGGTTCTAAAATTAATCTGATTAATTTTAAAATCTTAAATGGCAAATAAAGATCCAAAAACATATTAAAAGAGTTTTAATATGTTGTTTATCATTGAAATCAAATAGATAAAAATAAATCTTGCATGATGCATGTGACCCTAGGTGAAAATTTTTGAATTCAATGGTATAAACTTGTGTTTTTCACGCTTCCGTTCCTTCAAAGCAAACCTAAAATTGCCTCACCAGCTCCAGAACGTGTCTCTTGGACCTATCAAGGCAAAATCCTAGTATATGTTTGATGAAGAGATGATTAAGGCATTCTTTGATATAACCTCACTAAGCCTTAGCCACCCTTAATTAAAATATATATCCCTTGTAGCCAACTTGAAACCTATATTTATCCCTTAGAATTTATTGCTTATCCATATTATTTACCTAGCCCCTAGCCTAAACACTTATCCTACCCTTTTGAGGAGGCTAAATGCATAAGTAAAAAGTATATTAAGTAAAAAAAAATATATATATATTGGAGAGAGGATGTGGAACTCAAGAAAGAGTGCAAGTGTGCAATTGAAATCAAAGAAAAATTTGCCTTTCCAAACCAACAAAAGCAATAAGTTTAGGGGAGAGGACAAAAGGGACATAATTAAAATAAAAAAAAAAAGGGAAGAAGAAAAAGAAGTCCCAAGATGAGTATCATAGAAGCATGCTTGGCACTATAAAAAGCCAAAAGCCCTTTCTCTCAATACAAAATCTGTAGAATAAACTTAGTATACTTGATATTTTATGCATACATGCTATCCTCATATTTGCATTCCCTAAAAACCTTTCAATGGCAACCAAGTCATTATCCCCTTAGCCCCATTATAACCCTTTTAAAGACCTTTTGATCTTTTGAAAAGTGTATGCTACATTAGTAAAATTAAGATAAGCCTATGGAGTTGGAATTGAGTCACTTCATCATAATTACCCACAATAGAGGCAAATTTGGGAGAGTAAGTGTTTCTCAAATCTATCCTGATAAAATAGGTTATTTGTGACTTATTAATGGCTTTGCATAAAGGAATAATTAGTTAAAGCACCATGAAGGGGGTGAAGCTTTAAGCAGGTAGCTGTTGAGGTCTTTATGACTTGAAAGTGGGAATTGGTATGAAGGTTAAAGAGTGTCTAATTATGTGCAAGTTAAGTTTTCTGTTATATTTCTAAGTACACCCAATGAGTTTTATAAAGTTTTAATTTGCTGAGGACAAGCAAAGGTTTGAGTTTAGGGGTATTGCATCAAATTATATAGACATTTAAGGTTAACATGCATTGTATTTTGTTAGCATTTAGTATCATTTTATATTTATTTTTATATGTTTTCATTATTATTTTAGAAAAGATGTTAATTTAACTCAATTCATTGATTTTTATATTTTATCTAGTGTTTTTATGTGATTCTAGAATCAAGGAAGAGTTTGGAAGAGATTTGGAGGTCAAAATATGAAGAATACAGTGCCAAAAACATTACAAGTGCCAAAAACATTACACGTGCCGTTTAACCCACCCTTTGTAACTTCCTGGACCCCATGTAACTCTCTGGACTGAAGAAAACATGAAAAATGAAGTGGCAGAAATTTACACGGGGTGTGTATCACTACACGGCCCATGTAAAGTCCCCTGACAGCAATTCTGATGCTACTTTTCTTCGCTCTAACTCGACCCAGATGGACTCCTAATGCTTCGAGGACTCTGAAATTAGGGTTTTTACACCAGATATAAATAGAACAAGTGGGGAATTGAGGGAAAGGAGAGAAATTACATCTAAAGAGGAGAATTAACATTCAAGAGCCAATTTACATTCAAGGAGGCACATCAACCTCAAGGGAGACAAGGGAGAAAATAAGATCTGCAAGATTTCTCTAAGGGATTTTCAGCTGAAGTTCCAAAAGTCCAAGGCCGCAACTCTCTTTCTGAGTTCTTTCACTCTATTTTCTTCTCATGTCTTGTAACACCCCTAAGTTCGGTAGTGCGTTCTACTATTCCGATGACTAGTGTTGTCCGGACAGTTAGGATGCCTAGAACTACACTTCGATATGAGTGAGGAGACATGAAATAATGAAATACAAGAAAATAAAATATAAGAAAGACAAAGGAAAAATAATAGCAAATAAATGTAACCAAGTTAAGCGAGCCGAGAACCCTAGCGATAGGTGACCGCACCAGGAAGTCACGGCGTGGACCGTTGACTAGCCCTGGACTGCGGGGAACCCTGGAAATTAATTTTAAGACTTAAAGAGACATTAATTGAAGTATAAATATCATTAGAAATATCAAAGAAAAATTAATTAATTAGTACAAGGAAAAGTGAGAAATCGACAAACGGACAAAACCCGGTGTTACCGAAAAATCGGGAATGCAACCCGAACAGGGGCATTGTGGTCATTTGACACCCCAAGTTGTCTTTTGACCTAAATTTCCATTAAAAACACATGATATTACACTTGGAAAATATAATGAAAAATTAAATTAGTGGTACCTAATGTAAATAGCAAAAATGGAGTGTAAATTGAGTAATAAACACTTAAAACATATTAAATCATTATCTTAGCGTGAGTGGAGCACTATGGGGTTAAACAACCATTAAATGGGCAGGTGTAAATCCACTAACAAATCTATAAACTCATCTTCAACCTTCATTCCTTTACCCGTGCCGAAATGAAACTCTCCCAATCCACCATGGCCGAATTTGGTTCAAGCTTCCTAATCTCCTCCATTTCCAACCCAAACACCTAAGTCACTTCACAAATTTTGATCCCCACCTCACAAGGAAGAAGTAGATACTAAATTCAAGGGAGTTTGGTGAAGATTTAACAAGCCCCAACAATAGGTAAGTGTTTAAATTGATTTATTTCTTAAGTAAAGTTTATAGGGAGCTTGAGATGAATGAATTTATGAAGAAATTTTGAGGTTTTGGTGAATTGTTATTATGCACTAGTTTAGGCAGCCATGGTAAGTAAAGAACTTGAATTATTTTTCACATGCAATTGATAGGTATTAGTGTTGATTAAAGTAAATCAAAGTTTTAGTAGGTTAATTGTTGGTGTATGTTAAAGTTGTGCACTTAAGTTGGAAATTATGTTAAGTTTGAATTCTATACGTGATTGCCTAAATGGACAGCCATGGAATTGTACACTAAATGAAATATTATTACATGTATTGTGGAGAATTAATGTTGACTAATGTGATTTAAAGTTTTGGTAAGTTAACTTCATGTATATGTAATGGTGGACCAAGTGGAGAATTGAACTTGAAAGCAATATTGGGAGGTTTACAAATGCGGCAGCTTGTTAACTCTTTGAAGAATGCTGGAATTCATGGAATTGTCTGATGAATTGTGGTCCTAAAGTTTGCCAAAAATGTATGTAAGTTAGTGGTGAAGATATATGTTATGATAGTGGAGAAGTTATATGTTATGATTAGGTGATTAAATTGTTGTAATTGAGTTTGACAAATTCTGCACTTTATGGTGTATGTTGAAAGATATATTATGAAATATGTTTAGGTTGGTTAGTAGTATGCCCTAGAGCATATCATTTAGTATGTATCTTGTACATATTTTTATTAATAAAAGGCATTTCCACTTTTCCATTTACATAATATATTTATGTGTAATAGAAAAGGTCCATTGATATTTTGTTAGAAATATTATTCTTAAGTTGTTAAGAATATGAGAGACAATACTTCAAGCACAAAGTATCATAAATAGGTTCACAATCGAGGATACTTCATAATAAGGACACGACTTATCCAGAAAGATTGTATTCATGTTTGTTCCCAAGTTATTTATATGAGATGTAAATAAGATAGAATGGTGAGTCTCATGCCATATAACAAACATGATAGGCACTTATAAATGATAAGTAGGCCGAACCAGTGACACTTATGACAAGAACATGGAGTTTACTCTTGTCAATGTTTTGTCATAAATCATATCAGTGCATATAATATTTAGACCTGAGATAGCACAGTTATCTTGTATATAGGTAGTTTGAGTTTGATACTGCTTTCATACTTGTACTATGTATGGGCATATGGGCATGTGTTGGCTCCTACTAGTTATATATGGAGGTAGGTGTTGATCAAGATGGAATCTGTTCCTCTAAGTAAATAGAGATAAAATCCTATGTTCATTTAATTGTTCTTGATGTTTCAAGTTCCTGGCCAGGACAGATAGATTTATACAGAAAAGAGTTTATGATGAGAAAATCTTTTTAATCAAGAACTGGAATTAAAAGAGAACATAATATTCATAGCAAATGGAGTTTGAAATAAACCATGTCTCCAGCTTGAGTTGGGATTTTGTAACAGAGAGATTCTAGTGCATGGTAACATATGATTATAGGTTCATTTAAGGAAAACCTTATTACTAATTGGGTGGCCATGACATGCTATGCTAGGTGTTAACCATGGTCTATGAGGTGCATAAAATGATTTAGAGAAATCATTTATGGTAAGAAAGAGTTCTGATGATATTAAGAGTTGATATCATGTCTCATTGCCAATTAGTGATGAGCCTAGTAAGTCACACACATACACAAGTTATCACCTATTTAAATATGATTTAATTAATTAATTGACGAGTTTAATTGATTAATTAAATAGGTTTGGTTTGCAATTAAATTGCAAAGTCCCTAGCATGACTTGAAACCGAATCTAGATTATTGGATGTGTAGTATAAATTAAATTTATATTTAAAGTGTTTAAATATGAATTTAATTAATGAGAAACTAATTAATAGAGATCAATTAATTAATTTATATTTGATATAAATTAATTAGAAGAAGAAAAATAATTATTTTGAGTTAAGAACTCAAAATTATGACACAGGGGCATTTTGGTCATTTCACAGTGTGATACGTGGCACCATGAGATGGTGACACATGGGATTACACATAAGCTTGCCAAATGTTTTTTTTTTTTTTAATCATGTAAGATGATTAAAATCAAGATTAAATATAGGTTTGACACTTGGCACAATGTGATTGGGTCACTTAAACCTAGAGCTAATCAAAGGGTGACATGTGGTAAGGTTATAATGTGTTAACCTAGCTATTTAAGTGTGGTTATGAAAAGAAAAAATAACCAGCAGCCACTCCTCTCCTTTGTCACGCCACTTTGAGGCTTTTCATCGATTCTTCTTCATCTCTCATCAATTCAAAGAGATTAGCCATCAATCTCTTGAATTAAGAACACTAGAAATTATTTCTAGTGTCCTGTTTACATCTCTAATCTCTTAAAAGGCAGAACTTGAATTTCTAATTAATAGAAAAGGCTTTAGAAGCTGTTCAAGGGCTGCCATAGGTGTTCTTGTTGTGGACAAGCTAGAGGGACAACATCTGGTGTCCTGAAGACGAATCTCAAAGGCGCAGACACGATGCAGTGCATCAAGAGGTTAGTGTAATTGTTCTTGATTTAATCTAGGGTTATAAAATTAATCTGATTAATTTTAAAATCTGAAATGGCAAATACAGATCCAAAAACATATTAAAAGAGTTTTAATATATTGTTTATCATTGAAATCAAATAGATAAAAAATAAATCTTGCATGATGCATGTGACCCTAGGTGAAAATTTTTGAATTCAATGGTATAAACTTGTATTTTTCATGCTTCTGTTCCTTCAAGGTTAGGGTACAAACCATAATTGGCATGAAGGTGAAGTTTGGTAAGTGTTAAAGGTGATTTTTGATGAGTATAAACAAAATGCAATAGGACAGTTTGTGTTTTGAGCTTAGAACCTTAAGTGTGTGGCTCCAATTGGTATGAAACCAATTGGAGGTGAAACTAGGCACAAAATGTGCCAACTTTCATGAAGGAAGCATGCCAAAATTCTACTTGTAAAGTAACTTGAAAAATAGCCAAATCCGGATTAGTACAATTAAGACCTGAAAATTTACTATTTGGGCAGCAATTAGTGTTTAGGCCATAACTCACTCAAAACAGGTCCAATTGATCTGAAATTTTGAACATGAATAGTTAAGACCTATATCTACAAGTCTTATGAAGACACCAAAGCCCAGAAATGACCATAAGCAAGTCAAACAGCTTGCACAAATTCGGGTCCAAAAACTGGCCGAACCAAAATTGACATAAAGTGACCAATTTTGATGCATTTTGACCAGCAATAGTAAAATGACCATAACTTGGTCTACATAACTCAGAATAACCTGAAATTTTGCCCCGCGTGCAATAAGACATAGACCTACAAGTTTGTAGTTTCGACCAAAAATCGAAAACCAAGGGAACTAGGTCGTCCGGCTAGGTCAAACTAGTATCCCGGAATTCAGCAAGTTGCAACAAAACGCAATATACTTGGAAATGAATTTGGTAACATGTACCAACCCTAAAAGACTATTGAATGTGACATATTAGTAACATTAAGACCTAATTTACCTAGAATGCATCGAGGGTAAACATATTAGATTGACTAAGCAAATAATAGAATTCAGTGAATTAATTATCAAGCATTATCGTTAGAGACAATTTAAATGAGTACTGAAACACTTCAAATTGTGTTTCTCAGTTAGCAAAGACTCAGAAAAAGGGAAGGAAACACTAAGTCAAGGTTAGGAGACAGTTATCAGAGGTTTGTGCACAACAGCTAATTCTTTTGAATTTTTCAATTGAAATGAATTATGACTATTTGTACATTATTTTTTTAAATTGTGGAAATGTGTTTGAATAAATATTTATTGCTTGAAAAGCATTGTAAATGGTTTGAAACTGTGAAAAATTGATTGAATGATATTGATGGATACTTATTGATTGAAAAGCATTGGAAATGATTTGAAACCACAGCTATCATGTATATTGATTGTATTCCTCACTAGCTTGTCTAGTGGGATGAATTGAATTCCCTCTCTTGCTGAAGTGTTGAGGTGTGTGCCTGTTGAGGACGAATAGAATGAGTACTTATATTTTTGCTAGCTAGCTATGTTATTCCTCATTAGCCATCGGCTTCTAGGACGAATTGAATACCTCATTAGTCATTGGCTTTTGGGACGAATTGAACTTTGGAACATGATTAAGCTGTGTGTGATTTATTGATATGTATTGTAAGATTGTTAAATGGAGTTTAAATTCTTATTGACATTCATTGTCTTTTGAATTTAACTATGTTTTGATTTCTGAGATTTATTGTGATATTGTAAAATAGAGTTTAAATTCCTTATGACATTTATTGTCTTGAATCTAACTATGGTTTTACGTATCCACTATTTATATGATTTATGAATTGTGATTTAAAGTTGTATTTGGTAAATGTTGTGTACCACTGAGACATTGTCTCAGCAATAGCTTTTCATTGCTGTCGCAGGTAGACAGACGGACAAGGCAGCAGACTAGGCTGCTAGAGCGTTCAGCGAGAGAGCATTGGGTATATTGAGTATACTCCATTTTGCATTTTGTACTGTAATGGATATTCACTGTATGTATATTTTGTTCTTGGTTTGAGCAGTTGTAAAATAAAATTGTACCTTGAAGTTGTAAAATAAATTATGAGTTATTTTGACTTTTAAAATTTGTACTGTATCTCTTTAATCTCAGTCTTTGAAAAATTATTATGGAATTGAGTTGAGGAAAATATTGTGTTGTTTAACTGTTGGAGTTGAGATTGAGAAATATATTGAAGTGTTTTTTTACAGGTTTCCTGAAGAACTGTTTTATCCAAAATACAGATGGCACTCTACCAAAATTTTTATAGAAATTCCTAATAATTCAAATGTGTTAGTTCTATCACTTCAGTTCAAAAAGTTTTTAACACCTGTAAATAGTGCTCACCACTGTAAAAAAAAAAAGTAAGAAAAGTTTTAAAATCCCTTGTAGTGTATTTAATGGGTTATCAGTAGACGAAGTTGGTAATTCATTAGGTATACTACGGGATCATGTTATGCCTTACAGAGGGGTAGGGTGTGACATGTTTTAGTGGTATCAGAGCTAGTTTTTAACTTATGTTTTTACAGGTTATTTGAATATTCTTTCTTCATAGAACAACTGCTCAATATCATTGTTTGATACATACAGTACATTACATTATAAATATGCACTAACAGGGGGAAATCTCCTTGTGTTATTTATTCAGGAGGTCTAAGATCCACGCATCGACTATGGAAGAGGGTGATCATTCAGTCGATCAATCTATAGAGGCTGAGGTGCAAGGGATGCTGACCCTACACAATGTCGATGGTTCATGACAAGACCCATGATCTGCGATTTCTGCTTTCGATTCGTTTAGCAGATGGCTGCAATGTTCCAACAAATGGCTGGTAATGTGCCTACTCAAGTCCCAATACAGACACCAGTGATACAACCACAGTCTCCTGCTAGGCAGTATGACAAATTGATGAAATATGGGGCTACAGAGTTCAAGGGGATAGTAGATCCTCTAGAGGCTGAACAGTGGTTAGAGAGGATGGATAAGGTATTCAAGAAACTGCATTGCATGGAGGAACTCAGATTTGAATACTCAGTATCTTTGCTACAGGGGGATGCTTATGACTGGTAGAAACCATTCCCCACAGTCTGGTAGAACCTGCAGTGCTAACATGGAATGACTTTCTCAGGGAATTCAGACAAAAATATATCCCTGATGCTTATGTAGACCAGAAGCTACAAGAGTTCCTAAGTCTGAAATATGGGAGCAGATCAGTGGCTGAGTATGAAAGAGAATTTTTTCACCTAAGCCATTATGCAGTAAGTCTACTTTCTACCAGCAGGGAGAGATGCAAGAGGTTTGAAACCGGCTTGAAGCCCAGTATCAGATTACAAGTAGTCGGATTCAAACACACTAACTTCTCTGAACTTGTTTCTCAAGCCCTAGAGTTGGAAAGAATTGAGTCTGAAGCAGCTCCTGAGAAAAAGAAATCAGAGAAGACAGAGAAAGAGGGAAAATTAGTAGAACAGAGTTCCAGTGGTCCTACTGGAAAGAGGAAGAACCATGGGGGACAAAGCAGAGGTGGCAAGAAGTCTGGTAGGGGAAGATATTCAGGACAGAAGCCTCCTCTATCTGGTCAGCAGAGTACCAGAGGTTCCTACTCTCCCCGCCAATGTGAAACTTGTGGAAGAAATCATGGTGGGATACACTATAAGGCTATTGGAGCCTGTTATAACTGTGGAGGCACATGACACTTTGCCAAGGACTGCACCAGTAGTCGCAGAGTTGGACCACCTCCTACTACTGCAGAAGGGTCAGTTCAGAGCCCTGTCACTAGAAGTTCACAACCACCCAGCAGAGGTAGAGGTAGGGGTAGAGGTAGCCCAGCAGGCAGCCAAGGCACAGTGAAACATTTAGAGCAAGATAGTGCTCCAGTCAGAATCTATGCAATGAGATAGAGAGAAGAGGCCGAGACATCTGATGTTGTGGCTGGTACCTTCTCAACTTTTAATCAAGATGTGTTTGTTTTATTTGATCCAGGTTGTACCCATTCTTATGTGAGTGCTAGCATCATTGATTGCATTGTTGTTCCATGTACAAAAATGGACTTTGAGGTGCTAGTAACAAGTCCGCTAGGACAGGAGGTCAGGGTTAATAGAATATATAGAGATTGTCCTTTGGTGATCCAAGGACACACTTTTCTGTCTGATCTCATTGAAATGACCTTCAGAGATTATGATATCATCTTGGGCATGGATTGGTTAGCCAGGCATCATGCCATGATTGACTGTAGGCTGAAGACAGTCACTTTTGGTTTCCCTCGGTACAGTGATGTGGTAATATATAGGGAGAGGCAGCTATTACCATCAAACATCATTTCGGCTGCACTAGCTAGAAAAATGATCAGAAAAGGGTGTGAAGCATACTTGGCACATGTGGTAGACACCCAAGTGGAGAGTCCAGCATTGAAGGACATCCCCACTGTATGTGACTTTCCAGATGTGTTTCCTGATGAATTGCCAGGATTACATTCGGAAAGAGAAGTGCAGTTTGAAATTAATGTTATGCCTGGTGTGGATCCAATCTCCATAACACCATACAGAATGGCACCAGTAGAGTTGAAGGAGTTGAAGGCACAATTGCAAGAACTACTTGAAAAGGGCTTCATCCGCCCTAGTGTGTCACCTTGGGGAGCGCCAGTATTATTTGTTAAGAAGAAAGATGGAACCCTCCACTTATGTATTGATTACCGGCAGTTGAATAAGGTGACAATAAAGAACAGATATCCATTGCCTTGCATTGATGATCTGTTTGATCAGTTGAAGGGTGCAGCTATATTCTCCAAAATTGATTTGCGATCTAGTTATTATCAGTTGAAGGTGCAAGAGCAGAGTATTCCAAAAACTACTTTCAGAACTCGATATGGCCACTATGAGTTTCTAGTAATGCCATTCGGGTTAACAAATGCTCCAGCTGCTTTTATGGATCTGATGAACACTATCTTCAGACCATATCTCGACCAATTTGTGGTGGTGTTTATTGATGACATTTTAATATATTCGAGGAATGCAGAGGAACATGACAGACATCTGTGAATTGTACTGCAGACTTTAAGAGAGAAACAGTTATACGCCAAATTGTCAAAATGTGAATTTTGGCTGAGAGAAATCTCCTTCTTAGGACATGTTGTGTCAGCTGAAGGGATCAAGGTAGATTCCAGCAAGGTAGAAGCTATCCTTAATTGGAAGCCGCCCAGGAACATCACAGAAATTCACAGTTTTCTGGGTTTAGCTGGATATTACCGTCAGTTTGTGAAAGGGTTTTCTATGTTATCTTCTCCACTGACCAAGCTACTTCGAAAAGATGTAAAATTTCAGTGGACAGATAAATGCCAGCAGAGTTTTAATGAGTTGAAGAGGTGTTTGACTGAAGCTCCAGTCCTCACTTTACCTACTCCGGGTAAAGAATACACAGTTTATAGTGATGCTTCTCACAATGGGTTAGGCTGTGTACTGATGCAAGATCGGAATGTCATTGCTTATGTATCATGCCAGCTGAAACCGCATGAGAGGAACTACCCAACACATGATTTGGAGCTAGCAGCTATTGTTTTTCCTCTGAAGATCTGGAGAAACTATTTGTATGAGGAGAAATGCTATATTTACACAGATCACAAGAGTTTGAAGTATTTGGGCACCCAGAAGGAATTGAATTTGAGGCAGAGGAGATGGTTAGAACTGATTAAAGACTATGATTGTTTAATAGACTATTAGCCAGGGAAAGCAAATGTGGTGGCTGACGCCTTAAGTCGCAAGACTATGGCAAGTCTCAGAGTTTCTCCTTTGTCCATGGTATATGAATTAAAAGCACAACATGCCAGTTTAGAGATTGATGATGAGGGACAGACAGTAGTTGCATGGCATGCACAGCCAGTGTTGATTGATCAGATCAGAATGGCTGCTCAGAATGATGATAAATATCAAAAGCTACTGAAAGAAGTCCAGCAGGGCAAGAAACCTGAATTTTCTGTGAAAGATGATGGTTTATTGCTGGCAGAATGTGCATTCCTAATGATGCTGAACTGAGACAAATCATTATAAAGGAAGCACATGAGTCTCCTTTTGCTATGCACCCTAGTGGAACTAAAATGTATAGAGGGCTGAAAGAACATTACTGGTGGATGGGTATGAAGAGGGATATAGCTGAATTTGTTTCCAAATGCCTAACTTGTCAGTAAGTAAAGGCAGAACATCAAGTTCCAGCTGGTTTGTTACATCCTTTGCTAGTACCAGAGTGGAAATGGGAACGAATAACTATGGATTTTGTTACAGGACTTCCAAGGACAAAGAATAGTCATAATGTAGTATGGGTTATAGTTGACAGATTGACCAAGTCTACTCACTTTTTGCCAGTTCGGATGGACTATAGCCTGGAAAGATTGGCAAGATTGTACATATATGAGTTAGTAAAATTGCATGGAGTGCCAGTATCAATTGTGTCTGACAGAGATCCGAGGTTCACTTCTAGATTCTGAGGTAGTCTACAGAGAGCCCTAGGAACTAGATTGAACTTCAGCACAGTATTCCGCCCACAGACAGATGGCCAGTCTGAGAGGGTTATTCAGATATTGAAAGATATGCTACGGGCTTGCGTGATTGAGTTTGAAGGTAGTTGGGATACACACTTGCCTTTGATTGAGTTTGCTTATAACAACAGCTACCAATCAAGCATTGGAATGCCTCCATATGAAGCTTTGTATGGTAGAAAGTGTAGAACTCCCTTATGTTGGGATGAAGTAGGTGAAAGGAAGATGATTGGACCAGAAATTGTTCAGCAGACAGAGGAAAAAATCAGATTGATCAGAGATAGACTCAAGGCTGCATCAGACCATCAGAAGTCCTATGTTGATCTGAGGAGAAGAGATATTGAATATGCAGTGGGTGATATGGTATTCCTCAAAGTTTCTCCTTGGAAGAGGATTATGAGATTTGGCAGAAAGGGGAAACTGAGTCCTCGTTTCATTGGACCATATGAGGTTCTGGAAAGAGTGGGTCCTTTGGCATATCGGTTGGCATTACCTCCGGAGTTAGCAAGGATACACAGTGTCTTCCATATGTCCATGTTAAGGAGGTACAGATCAGACCCATCTCGTGTAATATCAGTTGAAGAGATTGAGGTAAATCCAGACCTCTCCTATGAGGAAGAACCCATAGAAATTCTAGCTTATGAAGTGAAGCAGTTGTGGAATAAACAGATACACCTGGTTAAAGTGCTGTGGAACCATCATTTAGGCCAAGAAGCTACTTGGGAATGTGAAGAGGATATGAGGAGACAGCACCCACAGCTGTTCAGAGACTAATGTCAGGTAAAATTTTGAGACGAAATTTATTTTAAGGGGGGGAGAATTGTAACACCCCTAAGTTAGTGCGTTCTACTGTTCCGGTGACCAGTGTTGTCCGGACAGCTAGGATGCCTAGAACTACACTCCGATATGAGTGAGGAGACATGAAATAATGAAATACAAGAAAATAAAATACAAGAAAGACAAAGGAAAAATAATAGCAAATAAATGTAACCAAGTTAAGCGAGCCGAGAACCCTAGCGATGGGTGACTGCACCGGGAAGTCACGTCGTGGGCCGTTGACTAGTCCTGGACTGCGGAGAACCCTAAAAATTAATTTTAAGACTTAAAGAGACATCAATTGAAGTATAAATATCATTAGAAATATCAAAGAAAAATTAATTAATTAGTACAAGGAAAAGTGAGAAATCGACAAATGGACAAAACCCGGTGTTACCGAAAAATCAGGAATGCAACCCGAACAGGGGCATTGTGGTCATTTGACACCCCGAGTTGTCTTTTGACCTAAATGTCCATTAAGAACATATGATATTACACTTGGAAAATATAATGAAAAATTAAATTAGTGGTACCTAATGTAAATAGCAAAAATGGAGTGTAAATTGAGTAATAAACACTTAAAACATATTAAATCATTATCTTAGTGTTAGTGGAGCACTATGGGGTTAAACAACCATTAAATGAGCAGATGTAAATCTACTAACAAATCTGTAAACTCATCTTCAACCTTCATTCCTTACCCATGCCTAAATGAAACTCTCCCAATCCACCATGGCTGAATTTGGTTCAAGCTTCCTAATCTCCTCCATTTCCAACCCAAACACCTAAGTCGCTTCACAAATTTTGATCCCCACCTCACAAGGAAGAAGTAGATACTAAATTCAAGGGAGTTTGGTGAAGATTTAACAAGCCCCAACAATAGGTAAGTGTTTAAATTGATTTATTTCTTAAGTAAAGTTTATGGGGAGCTTGAGATGAATGAATTTATGAAGAAATTTTGAGGTTTTGGTGAATTGTTATTATGCACTAGTTTAGGCAGCCATTGTAAGTAAAGAACTTGAATTATTTTTCACATGCAATTGATGGGTATTGGTGTTGATTAAAGTAAATCAAAGTTTTAGTAGGTTAATTGTTAGTGTATGTTAAAGTTGTGCACTTAAGTTGGAAATTATGTTAAGTTTGAATTCTATGCGTGATTGCCTAAATGGACAGCCATGGAATTGTACACTAAATGAAATATTATTACATGTATTGTGGAGAATTAATGTTGACTAATGTGATTTAAAGTTTTCGTAAGTTAACTTCATGTATATGTAATGGTGGACCAAGTGGAGAATTGAACTTGAAAGCAATATTGGGAGGTTTACAAATGCGGCAGCTTGTTAACTCTTTGAAGAATGCTAGAATTCATGGAATTGTTTGATGAATTGTGGTCCTAAAGTTTGCCTAAAATGTATATAAGTTAGTGGTGAAGATATATGTTATGATAGTGGAGAAGTTATATGTTATGATTAGGTGATTAAATTGTTGTAATTGAGTTTGAAAAATTCTGCACTTTATGGTGTATGTTGAAAGTGATTGTAAGCTGCCAAAATGATCAATAATATGTTGTGAAATATGTTTAGGTTAGGGTACAAACCAGAATTGGCATGAAGGTGAAGTTTGGTAAGTGTTAAAGGTGATTTTTGATGAGTATAAACAAAATGCAATAGCGCAGTTTGTGTTTTGGGCTTAGAACCTTAAGTGTGTGGCTCCAATTGGTATGAAACCAATTGGAGGTGAAACTAGGCACAAAATGTGCCAACTTTTATGAAGGAAGCATGCCAAAATTCTGCTTGTAAAGTAACTTGAAAAATGACCAAATCCGGATTAGTGCAATTAAGGCCTGAAAATTTACCATTTGGGCAGCAGTTAGTGTTTAGACCATAACTCACCCAAAACAGGTCCAATTGACCTGAAATTTTGACCATGAATAGTTAAGACCTATATCTACAAGTCTTATGAAGACACCAAAGCCCATAAATGACCATAAATAAGTCAAACAGCTTGCACAAGTTCGGGTCCAAAAACCGGCCGAACCAAAATTGACCTAAAGTGACCAATTTTGATGCATTTTGACAAGCAATAGTAAAATGAACATAACTTGGTCTGCATAACTCAGAATAACCTAAAAATTTGCCCCGCGTGCAATAAGACATTGATCTACAAGTTTGTAGTTTCGACCAAAAATCGAAAACCAAGGGAACTAGGTCGTTTGGCTAGGTCAAACTAGTATCCCGGAATCCAGCAAGTTGCAACAAAATGCAATATACATGGAAATGAATTTGGTAACATGTACCAACCCTAAAAGACTATTGAACGTGACATATTAGTAACATTAAGACCTAATTTACCTAGAATGCATCGAGGGTCAACATATTAGATTGACTAAGCAAATAATAGAATTCAGTGAATTAATTATCAAGCATTATCGTTAGAGACAGTTTAAATGAGTACTGAAACACTTCAAATTGTGTTTTTCAGTTAGCAAAGACTCAGGGAAAGGGAAGGAAACACTTAGTCAAGGCCAGGAGACAGTTATCAGAAGTTTATGCACAACAGCTAATTCTTTTGAATTTTTCAATTGAAATGAATTATGACTATTTGTACATTATTGTTTTAAATTGTGGAAATGTGTTTGAATGAATATTTATTACTTGAAAAGCATTGTAAATAGTTTGAAACTATAAAAAATTATTCGAATGATATTGATGGATACTTATTGATTGAAAAGCATTGGAAATGATTTGAAACCACAGCCATCATGTATATTGATTGTATTCCTCGCTAGCTTGTCTAGTGGGACGAATTGAATTCCCTCTCTAGCTGAAGTATTAAGGTGTGTGCCTATTGAGGACGAATAAAATGAGTACTTATATTTTTGCTAGCTAGCTATGTTATTCCTCATTAGCCATCGGCTTCTGGGACGAATTGAATACCTCATTAGCCATCGGCTTTTGGGACGAATTGAACTTTGGAACATGATTAAGCTGTGTGTGATTTATTGATATGTTTTGTAAGATTGTGAAATGGAGTTTAAATTTTTATTGACATTCACTGTCTTTTGAATTTAACTATGTTTTGATTTCTGAGATTTATTGTGATATTGTAAAATAGAGTTTAAATTCCTTATGACATTTATTATCTTGAATCTAACTATGGTTTTACGTATCCACTATTTATATGATTTATGAATTGTGATTTAAAGTTGTATTTGGTAAATGTTGTGCACCACTGAGACATTGTCTCAGTGATAGCTTTTCATTGCTGTCACAGGTAGACAGACGGACAGGGCAACAAACTAGGCTGCTAGAGCATTCAGCGAGAGAGCATTGGGTATATTGAGTATACTCCATTTTGCATTTTGTATTGTAATGTATATTCACTGTATGTATATTTTATTCTTGGTTTGAGCAGTTGTAAAATAAAATTGTACCTTGAAGTTGTGAAATAAATTATGAGTTATTTTGACTTTTAAAATTTGTACTGTATCTCTTTAATCTCAGTCTTTGAAAAATTATTGTGGAATTGAGTTGAGGAAAATATTGTGTTGTTTAACTGTTGGAGTTGAGATTGAAAAATATATTTAAGTGTTTTTTTACAGGTTTCCTAAAGAACTGTTTTATCCAAAATACAGATGGCACTCTGCCAAAATTTTTATAGAAATTCCTAATAATTCAAATGTGTTAGTTCTATCACTTCAGTTCAAAAAGTTTTTAACACCTGTAAATAGTCTTGTACTTTGTAAAAAAAGAAGTAAGAAAAGTTTTAAAATCCCTTGTAGTGTATTTAATGGGTTATCAGTAGACGAAGTTGGTAATTCATTAGGTATACTACGGGATCATGTTATGCCTTACAGAGGGATAGGGTGTGACATGTCTTCTCTTTATCTTTTTATATACTTGATTGTAAAACTCACCATGGGTGAGTAGGTTTTTTATTCTAGGGTTAGGTTGTAGCACTCAATTTTATTATAGATCTGGTTTGATTTTTATTTAATACATTAGGTATTTTATTCTTTGATTCAATCTCTTGTGATCTTAATGCATGCTATGTATTGGTACCCACTTAGTATTGATTACAGATATTAATTGAAGGATTGAAAGGAGAAGATTAATATTAGAAAATCGAGATTTTGAAACTAGGAAATCTGACCTAGAGATAGGCTGATGACCTTTGTGGATTTCCAAAATTAATCAAATATCTTAAAAGGTTTTAATTAATTTAATCACTACGAAAGTAGGGTTTATGTCAATTAAAATACATCTTGAGTGCCTTGAGAAAGGACTTAAGATAACTTAGGATTAATTTCCATCAAAATAATAATCTCCCATTTATTGAATGAATCAGATTGATTCTATAATTGATTGAAGTATGAACCCCTAGCTCTAAAATGCCTTTGTCCATTAGTATTTTATTTTAGTTAATTATTTAGATTTTATTTCTTTTAATTTAGATCTAATTATTATTTCTTTACAATTCGATCGTCTAGATAATTAAAATCACTATAGTTTGGTACTCAACACGGTCCTCGTGGGAATGATACTCTACTCATTATTTTATTACTTGTTAGCGATCCGTGCACTTGCAGTGGTTGTAAAACCAGCAAACATGATTTGGTCACTTGTCATTTTAATATTGATTAGGGAATTAATACACCATAATACTTTAGGGATTCAATCCCTAAAGTGGTATGGAAAATACTAATTAACCATAAATTAATTATTTCCCTTGACTTCTCAAGCATTTTAACCAAATTAAAATCTCTTACCTTATAGATTAATTAATCAAGTTTATATTTAAACACTTTAAATATTAACTTGAATACTTCCATTGATGATTTTAATTTCAAGTCATGCTAGAGACTTTTTAATCTAATTGCAAATTAAAAACATCTATTTAATTAATTAATTAAACAATTTAATTAATTAATCAAATTAATTATGCTTTGATCATGTAATTCTTATTGTGTGTGACTTTCTAGGTTGATTACTAATTGGCAATGAGAATAATGTTAGCTCTTTAATATTATTGGAACCATTCCATACTTATAGTGAAATTCCCTTATCACTCCTAGTTCTTATAAATCATGGTTGACACCTAGCATAGTATACCATGACTACCCAACTAGTGATGAATTAATTTATACTTAACTCATGAACCTTGATCATGCATATCATGCACTAAAATCTCTCCATTACATGATCTCGATTCTAGCTTGGGTCATGGTTTATATCAAACCCTAATTGCTTAGAATCATAATTCCAATTCTTGATTAACAAGACTTTTCAATCAGAAACACTTTTCTGAATAAATCTATCTGTCCTAGCTAAGAACTTTATTTATCAAGAACAATTGAGATAGGCATAGAATTTTATCCCTATTTACCTAGGGCAACCAATTCCATTTTGACTAAACACTTATCTCCATATATAATTAGTCAAAGCCAACACATGCCCATATACTCATAGCTAGTACAAGTATGTAAACGATATCAAACTCAAACCATCTATATATAAGATAACCATGTTATCTCAGGTCAAGAGACTATATGCACTGTTATGATCTAGATGATAATGTATTGACAAGAGTAAACTCTGTACATATCATATTAATGTCACTGGTTTAGTCTACTTATCTTATAAGTGTCCACTATGTTTGTTATATGGTATAAGACTCACCATTTCATCTTATTAATATCTCATACTAATCCATAGAAACAAACAGATGTGACAGTCTACACGGATAAATCATACCCAATGAGGTATTTTTAATTATGAACCCAAAATTTATAATACTTGTACTAGATTGTTCCGTTACTAATATTCTTAATATCTTAAGAATAAAACATCTAACAAGCTGTTAAAGGATATTTTCAATTAAATTTAAACAATTTAAATTAAAAGAAAAGATATATGCCATTAAAAAAGAATTAATATTTACAAGATATAAATTACAAGTTATGCTCTAGGGCATACTATTAATAGGCATCTTCTCTATGATTTCAATCTTTGCTTTGTCCACCTCTATGCCTCTTTTTGAAACCAAGTGACAAAGAGCTTTGCATTCTTTTACCATGAAATGGCATTTCTCCCAACTTAGTACTAAGTTTTATTTCTCAGATCTTTATAACACTTTAGAAAGATTAGTCAAATATTCATCAAAAGTAGTTCCATATATAGAGAAATCATCCATAAATACTTTCACTATACTTTTAATGAAATCAAAGAAAATAGCCATCATGCATTTTTAGAAAGTAGTGGGGGTATTATATAGACCAAAAGGCATTCTCTTATATGCAAAAGTGCCATAGGGACGAGTTAAAGTGGTCTTTTCTTAGTCTTCTGGGTGGATTGGGATTTGAAATCCTGAGTGCCCATCTAAGTAACAGAGGTATGAATGCCTGGCTAGTCTCTCAAGCATTTGGTCAATAAACGAAAGAGGGAAGTGGTTTTTTAGAGTGGCATTCTTTAATTTTCTATAATCAATACACAATCGCCAACTAGTGATAGTCGTAGTAGAACAACTCATTATTGTCATTTTTTATTATAGTCATCCCACCCTTCTTAGGTACTACATGTACTGAACTAATCCATTTACTATTAGAGATAGGGCAAATTATTCCTATATCTAATAGTTTTAAAATTTCTTTATTTACTACGTCTTTCATATTTGGGTTTAGTCTCCTTCGATGTTCTATGGTGGGTTTACTTGTAACACCCTCACTGTAGCAATTCTGTACATTCTACTGTTCTAGTGACCAGTGTTGGTCCAGATAGCTAGAACGTCTGGAAAAATATTTAGACTAGAGTGAGGAGTCATAAATAACTCAAATAAGTGTAAGAAAAATTTTGGAAAAATTTTAGAAATAAAATACAACCAAGTTAAATGAGCCGGTGCCCTAGCGATGGGTAACCCAATGGGAAGTTGCGGTCTTCGCAACTAGAAGCCCTAAACTTGGGAGAAAATTCATAAAATAATTTTTGGGACTCTAGAGAAGAGTCATTGAGGTTTCTATGGCATTATAATGCCAAGAAAAGGCTTAGAAAATTTTTTCAATTGGTACAGACGATTTTGGCTCAATAAGCCAAACGGAGGGCATTTTGGTCATTTCGTCTTCTGAGATGATTTTTGACCGACTTGTCCAGTTAAGTAAATAATTATTATGATCTAAAATATGAATAAATATTTCTAAAAATTAAATTGAAAATGAGTAGAAAAGAAAAGAAAAGAAAAATAAAGAAAAGTGGAATTATTATATCATGATGATGTCATTTAAAGTCTACCTACCAATCACCATTTAACTAATTAATTAAAGAAAAAAATGAAATAAAATGGGATAAAAACAAACAAAAGCATCTGCTCTTCCTCACCCAAACTAGGCGTCACCCACTTCCCAAAACCCAACCTCCATGGAAGCTTAAAGCAAGCTTCAAATCCCACCTCATCTCACCTTGAAACCACTACCTTGCTTCACAAAAAAGTGATCTTGCATCTTGAACATCCTCTAGCTAGCAAAAATAAGAAGGAAGAAGGAAGTTTTGGAGACTTGGAATAGTTAGCAAAAGAGGTTAGTGTCCAAACTCTTACTACTTTTACTTGATCCATGCTTAATGCCATGAAATAAGTAGAAAATGTAAGAAAAATAAAGTAAAACTTATGTGTGTCCATCCTTATAATTTTGGCAGCCTAAGGGTGGTTAGGGTTTGATGAAATTATTTGAAGCAAAATAGTTATGAGCTACCCTTAGTATTAGATGAGTGATTGAACATGTTTGTGTAAGTGTAATGCAAGTGTAATGCATGAATGGAACTTGGAAACTTGGACATTTGAACAACATTAGGGTTTGCTCATGTAATAGTATATTAACATTGTAATGGTCAATTAGTGACCATTTGATTGTGTGTGAGGAGGAATTGAAGTGAGTAAAGATAATAGAGTTGAGCTTAGGCATGCTGCCCTTGGTGACCTGCAGGATTGATTGTGAGTCCAGCAGGTTTGGACAATCATAAATGGAGTTGTATAGGTTCAATTGGTGTAAGGATAATTGTACATGAAATTAGACATATAATGGAACAACTTTGGTGAAGAAACTCTGCCCAGAAAACCAAACCAAGTTTACCTAAAAATTGTCATAATCTAGGTGACTTACATTCTGCCTGGGCAAAATGACCAAATGAATAGTGTTTATTTATTTGGTTATAACTCAGTGTAGAAAGGTCCAATTTACCTAAAATTTCACCAAAAGCAAGCTGAGACATAGCCCTACAACTTTTATGAAGAAAACAAACCCAAATTTTGATCATAACATGTCCAAAATTTGACCTGTAATCAGCGTACAAAACCTGCAGAATTGGTTCTGCCCAAAAAAATATGGAAATTTACAATCCGGCCAGTTATGGTGTTTAGGCCATCACTTGAGCTAAAAAACTCCAAATGGAGTGATTCAAAAAAAGAAATATAACTAGACACAATAAGGAACAACTTTTATGAAGACAATTTTGTCAAATTCCTACTATACAAATGACCAATGGAATAATAAACTTAGTGCTTGAAATCTGAAAATTGTGAATAAGTAACACTAAGCTTTGAAACGATATTGGCAACCAATACCAATAACTTTAGAATGCAAAATGTGATATCTTGGTGAACTTAGGTTCAATAAATTCATTATGTATTAAAAAGTCAATCATTTGAGTGAATAGTAATGTGAATAGTAATATAAAGACACAAAGTATAAGAACTATATTGTTAAAGGGAAATTAAGGCCATAAATTTGAAATCCATGAAATGTTCATGGATTGCATGAAACATGAAAAGTAAGTCACCTAATTGATGTGAAAAGGTAGTTAGGGCTTCTATGCCCATCACAAATAGAATTCATAAAATGTATAAATGAGAAAGGAAAAATGTTTTGAATACAATGGTACATGTGAACCATTGTTTTGAATTGTGATCAATATGAATAACATAATAAATGAATAAATGAACCATATTAATGTATGAATGAGACATTAGTTCTCATTATTGTAGAAAGGAAAAGTACTTTGAGTATAATGATATAAAAGGATAATTGATGTGAATTGTGATCATATATATGATCAAATGAATGTATACATTATAATTGAAAATTATTATGAAATAATGAAGTCATAAAACACAATATATTAATATTTAATGATATTATGTGCCCTTGTATTGCCTAGACATGTGTGTCAGATTGGATAGTTTGGCATGCCAATAGGGTATTATTTTAGCAGTACTGCGAAAGGCTTTATGCCTGTATTCATGGCTTTATGCCCGTATTCATGGCTTCATGCCCACATTCATGGCTTCATGCCTGCACTCATGGCTTAATGCTCGATTATATGTTATCATGGCTTTTTAGCCATACTGATTGCATACGTGGTTGACGTTCTGCGTCCCAAATGACCCGTTATCCAGTTTAGTCAGCCTGTCGTAGGTTACTTGGGCTGTAACACCCTCACTGTAGCAATTCCGCACGATCGCTCATTCGGTGACGATGTCGGTCGGACCTAGAACGTCCGGAAAAATATTTAAACTAAGGTAAAGAACCATAATTAACTCAAATATTAATAAGAAAAATTTAGTAAAAATTTTTGAAATAAAATACAACCAAGTTAAACGAGCCGGTGCCCAAACGATGGGTAACCAGAGGGAAGTTACGATTCTCGCAACGAGGAGCCCTAGACCCGGGGGAAAAATTATAAAATAATTTTTGGGACTCCAGAGAAGGGTCATTGAGGTTCCTATGGCATTAGAATGCCAAGAAAATATTTAGAAAAACTTTTCAATCGGTACAGACAATTTTGACCCGTTAAGCCAAACGGAGGGCATTTTGGTCATTTCGCCTTCATAGGTGATTTTTGGCCGACTTGTCCAGTTAAGTAAATAATTAATATGACATAAAATATGAAGAAATATTGCTAAAAATTAAATTGAAATGTGGTAGAAAAGAAAAGAAAAGAAAAATGAAGGAAATTAGGGATAATGACATCACATGATGTCATTTACATACCCTCCACCAATCACCATTCAATAAGTCTTTTTTTAAACAATTAAAAGAGACAAATGGACTCAAAATTCTACTGTTTCTTTCTTCTTCTTTAGCCAAAACGTGAATCTCTCCCTCTTCTCCCTCCATTGATTTTCAAACAAAAGCTTCATTTCTCATGCTTCCTCACCATATTTCCTCAAGACCCCAACACTAAAATGAATCCTTGGACCTAGAGGAAGTGTTTGGCAGCCAAGAGAGTACAAGAAAATGAAGATTTAACTTGGAGAAATCTGCCCTACAAGAGGTTAAAGTGAGGTTAGTGCCTACTTATATATATACTTCTTTGATTCCATGTTAGAAGCTTGAAATAAGTGAGAAATTGTAAATTAAATGAATAAAAGTTAAGTGTATGCATCCCTTGAATTTTTGGCAGCCCTAAGGAAGGATGAGTTTGATTGTTTTAATGAATTTAGAGTGGATAGAAATGATGTTTAAGGTATGAATATGCATGGATGTTGAACTAGTGTGCTAATTGAGGTTTATGGGCAAATTGAATTGGACATTAGGGTTTTGAGAAGTGAAAAATTGATTTGGCTTATGAAATTGTTAGAGCACATTTTAATGGTCAATTAGTGACAATTTTAGGTAAGTTGACCATATTATGGACTGAAAAATAGGATTGCAAAGTGAAGTTGTAGGCTGCCCTAGGACAGCAGCAGAGGGACTGAAAACTTCAGTCCACTTGCACTGCCATAACTTGGGCTGTGTTGGTCCAATTAGTGTTTGGCCAATTGGACATGAAACTAGGCTTATAATGGCACATTTTTGCTGAAGAAACCATGCCCAAAAGACCAAAGCAAGAGGACCAAAACTTGGCCCCAATCCGGATACCCTGCAAACAGCCCCTGCAGAAATGACCAAATGAATAGTAACTGTTCATTTGGCCATAATTCACTGTAGAAATGGTCAATTGATCTGAAATTTTTACAGCAACAATATAAGACATAGAAAAACAACTTTCATGAAGAAACCTACCCCAAATTATGACTAGAACCTAATCAAAGCATTGAGCAAAGTGAAGTTTATTGTACTGAGATTTCCAGAATTTTCATTTGAGCAGCAATGTTTGGAGGACCATAACTCTCTCTAGAAAACTCAGATTTAGGCGATTCTTGAACCGATGGAAACCTAAGGCATAGTAGAACATTTCATATGAAGAAAGTTAGACCAAATTATGAACTTAACTTGATCAAATTACTGACCAAAGTTGGACCAAAAATCTGCGGACCCAAAATCTCGGCATGAGCGATTACGTGAACAGTAAACTTATTTTAGCCATAACTTGAGCTACAAAACTCCAAATGGAGTGATTCAAAAAAGGAAATTCAACTAGACAAAATAAGGAACAACTTTCATGTTTACCATTTCCTCAAATTCCCACTGTAAAAATAACAAATGTAATAGTAAAGATGAAGCACCAAATCTGAAAATTTTGTTCAATTAGCATTAAGCTTAGAAATGGTATTGGCAACCAATACCAACAAGTTTTAAATACAAAATATGGTATGTTTGGGGTGTTAAAACCAATACACCTATTTTCTATCCAAAAGTCAACATTTTTGTTGACCAATGAGGTGAATAGTGACACCAAAACCAAAAATTGGCAATTTTGCCAAAATGACCTAAGCTTTGAGAAAGTGACCAAAACTAACAAGTTTTGAATACAAAATGTGGTATGTTGGGAGTATTAAAACTAATGTACCTATTGTTTATGCAAAAGTCAACATTTTAGTTGACTAACGAAATGAATAGTGACATGAAAACTTGAAATTCAAAAATTGTGAAACTTAAAAATGCAAAATGCCCTAGTAGGCCTAATGTGATTGGTTTGGATAGTTTGGCATGCCAATAGGGTATTGTTTTAGCAGTACTGCGAAAGGCTTTATGCCTGTATTCATGGCTTTATGCCCGTATTCATGGCTTTTATGCCCGTATTCATGGCTTTTATGCCAATTATGTGATATCATGGCTTTTTAGCCATACTGACTGCATACGTGGTTGACGTTCTGCGTCCCATGGTATGACGGCCAGAGGCACCGCGGTGTCGATTACAACGACCCGTTATCTAGTCTAGTCCCAAAGATAGGTTACTTGGGCATGGAAAAGTATAACTGTGATTGAAGTAATTATTAAAGAAAATACGAAAATTAAGTATCAGGAATGATTACAAAAATACAAAGAAGCTCAATATCATGAAGAAAATAATTAACGAAATGCATGAAGAAGTTAATATCATGAAACATGATTAGCCTCGACTACACAATAAGTTAGTAATTATTCATTTCTTATGAACACAATAGCAAGGAAATCATTATTTTTATTTGCATATTGTATTTTCTTGTATTATTGGCACCACTAAGCTTTATGCTTAGCGCGTCGCTTTTGCAACGCGTAGGTACTGAAGATTTGGACAGAGGGCCCAGTAGACCACAGATTGGGTAAGGCCGTTCACGATTACGCATAGTGTCCGTGTCACCTCAACTTGCAGTTGCATTGGTAGGACACTAGGTGTCATTTTGGCATTCTGTAATAAATTTTGATTTTCTCATATGTAATGAAACTTATGTAATGTATTTTGATTTTCATGTAAATAATGCAAATTTGTGTTTGTAAATGGAAAAGTGAATATTGATCTGTAACTGGTACATGATTATCAAATGAGGTGAATGATTGAGAAATGAATGTGAACCGAAAAATATTGAGATTTTGATAAATGGAGTTTGAAAGTAATTGAATACGAATATATGAATATTGGAAGTGTTTTTCACAGGTTCCGAAGAACTGTTTTCTCCATTTTTAACCGGTACTCCGCCGGATTTTCTTTAAAATTTTCAGAACCTTAAATAAATTATAATTTCGATAAATGGCTTAAATAAATTATATTTCACAAGTTATATTCAAAAGGAAGAGTAAAAATGAATTAAGATAAAATATAGTGCTCGGCACACTGAGTGGCATAACTTGCTCGGCTACACTGTAGTCGGGTAAGGGGTGTCACATTTAGTGGTATCCGAGCGCGGTTTAGGCGTTTCTGGACCTAGATAGATTGCATATCATGCATTGCATTCATAAGAGTCGAGGTGACACTATTGCAGATCTATATTTCCCGTTTATTTTAGGTTAAGGTATGGAATAAGAAAGTGAAGAGACAATGAGATAACGAATGGAGATGAGAAACAGACTGTATTTAAGATGAAAAAGGATGAGTACAGAACTGTTTAATGATAGGATTGAGACTAAGGAGAAAGTGAAGTATGATAACACGGAAAGGTGAAGAAATAAGGAGGTAGTAGCTCCTCGGCTATTTACACTGGGTAAATTTCGAGGACGAAATTTAAATGAGAGGGGAAGAATTGTAACACCCTCACTGTAGCAATTCCGCACAGTCTACTGTTCCGGTGACCAGTGTCGGTCCGGACAGCTAGAACGTCCGGAAAAATATTTAAACTAAGGTAAAGAACCATAATTAACTCAAATATTAATAAGAAAAATTTAGTAAAAATTTTTGAAATAAAATACAACCAAGTTAAACGAGCCGGTGCCCAAATGATGGGTAACCAGAGGGAAGTTACGATTCTCGCAACGAGGAGCCCTAGACCCGGGGGAAAAATTATAAAATAATTTTTGGGACTCCAGAGAAGGTTCATTGAGGTTCCTATGGCATTAGAATGCCAAGAAAATATTTAGAAAAACTTTTCAATCGGTACAGACAATTTTGACCCGTTAAGCCAAACGGAGGGCATTTTGGTCATTTCGCCTTCAGAGGTGATTTTTGGCCGACTTGTCCAGTTAAGTAAATAATTAATATGACATAAAATATGAAGAAATATTGTTAAAAATTAAATTGAAATGTGGTAGAAAAGAAAAGAAAAGAAAAATGAAGGAAATTAGGGATAATGACATCACATGATGTCATTTACATACCCTCCACCAATCACCATTCAATAAGTCTTTTTTTAAACAATTAAAAGAGACAAATGGACTCAAAATTCTGCTGTTTCCTTTTTCTTCTTTAGCCAAAACGTGAATCTCTCCCTCTTCTCCCTCCATTGATTTTCAAACAAAAGCTTCATTTCTCATGCTTCCTCACCATATTTCCTCAAGACCCCAACACTAAAATGAATCCTTGGACCTAGAGGAAGTGTTTGGCAGCCAAGAGAGTACAAGAAAATGAAGATTTAACTTGGAGAAATCTGCCCTACAAGAGGTTAAAGTGAGGTTAGTGCCTACTTATATATATACTTCTTTGATTCCATGTTAGAAGCTTGAAATAAGTGAGAAATTGTAAATTAAATGAATAAAAGTTAAGTGTATGCATCCCTTGAATTTTTGGCAGCCCTAAGGAAGGATGAGTTTGATTGTTTTAATGAATTTAGAGTGGATAGAAATGATGTTTAAGGTATGAATATGCATGGATGTTGAACTAGTGTGCTAATTGAGGTTTATGGGCAAATTGAATTGGACATTAGGGTTTTGAGAAGTGAAAAATTGATTTGGCTTATGACATTGTTAGAGCACATTTTAATGGTCAATTAGTGACCATTTTAGGTAAGTTGACCATATTATGGACTGAAAAATAGGATTGCAAAGTGAAGTTGTAGGCTGCCCTAGGACAGCAGCAGAGGGACTGAAAACTTCAGTCCACTTGCACTGCCATAACTTGGGCTGTGTTGGTCCAATTAGTGTTTGGCCAATTGGACATGAAACTAGGCTTATAATGGCACATTTTTGCTGAAGAAACCATGCCCAAAAGACCAAAGCAAGAGGACCAAAACTTGGCCCCAATCCGGATACCCTGCAAACAGCCCCTGCAGAAATGACCAAATGAACAGTAACTGTTCATTTGGCCATAATTCACTGTAGAAATGGTCAATTGATCTGAAATTTTTACAGCAACAATATAAGACATAGACAAACAACTTTCATGAAGAAACCTACCCCAAATTATGACCAGAACCTAATCAAAGCATTGAGCAAAGTGAAGTTTACTGTACTGAGATTTCCAGAATTTTCATTTGAGCAGCAATGTTTGGAGGACCATAACTCTCTCTAGAAAACTCAGATTTAGGCGATTCTTGAACCAATGGAAACCTAAGGAATAGTAGAACATTTCATATGAAGAAAGTTAGACCAAATTATGAACTTAACTTGATCAAATTACTGACCAAAGTTGGACCAAAAATCTGCCAGACCCAAAATCTCAGCATGAACAGTGCACGTGAACAGTAAACTTATTTTGTCCATAACTTGAGCTACAAAACTCCAAATGGAGTGATTCAAAAAAGGAAATTCAACTAGACAAAATAAGGAACAACTTTCATGTTTACCATTTCCTCAAATTCCCACTGTAAAAATAACAAATGTAACAGTAAAAATGAAGCACCAAATCTGAAAATTTTGTTCAATTAGCATTAAGCTTAGAAATGGTATTGGCAACCAATACCAACAAGTTTTAAATACAAAATATGGTATGTTTGGGGTGTTAAAACCAATACACCTATTTTCTATCCAAAAGTCAACATTTTTGTTGACCAATGAGGTGAATAGTGACACCAAAACCAAAAATTGGCAATTTTGCCAAAATGACCTAAGCTTTGAGAAAGTGACCAAAACTAACAAGTTTTGAATACAAAATGTGGTATGTTGGGAGTATTAAAACCAATGTACCTATTGTTTATGCAAAAGTCAACATTTTAGTTGACTAACGAAATGAATAGTGACATGAAAACTTGAAATTCAAAAATTGTGAAACTTAAAAATGCAAAATGCCCTAGTAGGCCTAATGTGATTGGTTTGGATAGTTTGGCATGCCAATAGGGTATTGTCTTAGCAGTACTGCGAAAGGCTTTATGCCCGTATTCATGGCTTTTATGCCCGTATTCATGGCTTTTATGCCAATTATGTGATATCATGGCTTTTTAGCCATACTGACTGCATACGTGGTTGACGTTCTGCGTCCCATGGTATGACGGCCCGAGGCACCGTGGTGTCCAGTGCCAACGACCCGTTATCGATCCGATCGTCCAAAGATAGGTTACTTGGGCATGGAAAAGTATAACTGTGATTGAAGTAATTATTAAAGAAAATACGAAAATTAAGTATCAGGAATGATTACAAAAATACAAAGAAGCTCAATATCATGAAGAAAATAATTAACGAAATGCATGAAGAAGTTAATATCATGAAAGATGATTAGCCTCGACTACACAATAAGTTAGTAATTATTCATTTCTTATGAACACAATAGCAAGGAAATCATTATTTTTATTTGCATATTGTATTTTCTTGTATTATTGGCACCACAAAGCTTGATGCTTAGCGCGTCGCTTTTGCAACGCGTAGGTACTGAAGATTTGGACAGAGGGCCCAGTAGACCACAGATTGGGTAAGGCCGTTCACAGTTCTGCATAGTGTCCGTGTCACCTCAACTTCGAGTTGCATTGGTAGGACACTAGGTGTCATTTTGGCATTCTGTAATAAATTTTGATTTTCTCATATGTAATGAAACTTATGTAATGTATTTTGATTTTCATGTAAATAATGCAAATTTGTGTTTGTAAATGGAAAAGTGAATATTGATCTGTAACTGGTACATGATTATCAAATGAGGTGAATGATTGAGAAATGAATGTGAACCGAAAAATATTGAGATTTTGATAAATGGAGTTTGAAAGTAATTGAATACGAATATATGAATATTGGAAGTGTTTTTCACAGGTTCCGAAGAACTGTTTTCTCCATTTTTAACCGGTACTCCGCCGAATTTTCTTTAAAATTTTCAGAACCTTAAATAAATTATAATTTCGATAAATGGCTTAAATAAATTATATTTCACAAGTTATATTCAAAAGGAAGAGTAAAAATGAATTAAGATAAAATAGAGTGCTCGGCACACTGAGTGGCATAACTTGCTCGGCTACACTGTAGTCGGGTAAGGGGTGTCACATGGGCAGTCTAATTTATTAAAATAAGTTATGAATATTAGCAATTAAAAATGCTAGAAAGTAAATAAATGAGAAGAAGTTCTGAAATAAATTAGATTAACTTCAAAAATTTGTTCCTTAGTATGATTTGAAGTAAATTAAACTAGTTATAAAAATTTTAAATATTACAAAATGATTGTAAACAACTTAGAAAGTATCAAGGAAGTGATAAAAAGACTAGTAGAAGAATTATAACTTAAATAACATTACAAATGTGATTTTCATAAGAATATAAGTATAAGTATAAATTTTAGATTTATTTGTACATTATATAAATGATTATTGTAAACTTATGAAAGAAGTGATTCTAGAGAGCAACATCAATGACGAAATATATATTGTACGAAAAATTTTATATAAACCCAGTAAAATTCTTGAGTATAGAAAATATGCTCCAATTATTTTTACTTGTTATATTATTTCCTTATTATATTATTGCACCACTAAGCAGCAATGCTTAGTGCGATGGATTTGTTTCCTCGCGCAGATACTGAAGTTAAAGCCCAGCAAATACCAAATAGAGATTTTGGAATTCTGATCTGCAAAGTGTTCAAGGTTGTCACCTCCTCAGCAATGCATGTAGATAGGGCTCATATAGATCATATTATGTATTTTGTACATTATAATTAGTTATTATTTGTAATGTAAACTATGAATTGTATGTTTAAATATAGATTATGAAACTGTAATTAATTTGTAGATCATGTAAATTATGAATTTATATAATCAGTCTGTAAATCATGTAAATTAATGAAACTTGATAACTTATATATATAAATTGTGCATGAATGGAAATGCATGAAAATGAATATGAAATTGAGATATATGAATGAGATGTGAATAATGAGAATAATTGATGAGATTTTTATTGTAAAATATTATTGAAATTTTCAAATAGGTGAATAGTAAAACACGTCAAACGATAATAAAATAGGGGAAACTCCATTAGTTTCTCCATCGAAAAATAATCGATATTAAATATAACAAGAACAAAATTTTTAAAGAAATAAAGTAAGATAAGTTAGGGTGCTCCGGAACCGAAAGTAGCACGCCTTGCTCGGCTATACTGTAGTCGGGTGAGGGGTGTTACATTACTATTTTCTTTCATAGGTATCCTATGCATACAAATGGAAGGGCTAATTCCCTTTAGGTCCTCTATTTTGTACCCAATGCTCTTCCTATGGGTTCTCATTCCCTTAAGAGTTTTTATTCCTCTTGCTTAGTTATACTAGCACTAATTATCACAGGGTAAGTAAAATTTAGGCCATGAAATGCGTACCTGAGTGTGGAAGGAAGAGGTTGAAGTTCTACCTATTCTGCTACCTCTTCGGGTATTGACATGGTTGGAGTTCGCTTTAATTTCTTCTACTTGAAGTGCTTTATGGTAGTGGTGGGCTAGCTTCTAATGATTGTGCAACTACAATAATTTCTTTATTTTCATCTTGTTTAGTGCTACTATGCACAATGCAAGCTTCTAAAGGGTCTTCTGGATATCTCTTGTTGAACTCCTCTTTGACTAGCTTATCAATTATATCAACCCTTAAACACTTATCTATGTCTAGCTTTTGTTTCATGGCTTAAAATAGGTTGAATTCCACTTTTTCTTCTCCCACTTTAAGAGTCAACCACGAGTTTTTAACATCTATTATAACTGTTCCAGTTACTAAGAAAGGTCTTACTAAAATTATGAGAATTCCAACATCCTCTTTCATTTCCAGAAAAACAAAGTCAACTGAGATAAAGAATTTACCAACCTTTATGGGGATATTCTCTGGGATTCCTATTGAATACTTGACAGATCTGTCTGCCAGATGTAATGAAATTATAGTCGGTTTGAGTTTACCAACGTTCAGCTTTTGACAGATAGATAGAGGCATCATACTAACACTCGCTCCCAAGTCACAAAGGGCCTTGTCAATGTTCATATTGCCAATTAAACAAGATATTGAGAACCTTCCAGAGACTTTTAGCTTTGGGGGTAGGTCGTTTTGCAAGATTACACTGCATTTCTTTGTAAGGGCTACTATCTCATAGTCATCGACCTTCCTTTTATTTGAAAGTATCTTTTAAGAACTTGGCATATGATGGCATTTGAGATAGAGCTTCTGTAAAAGGAATGTGGACTTAGAAATTTTGTAAAACCACAAAAAATTTGCCAAATTGCTTGTTCGGCTTAGCTTTATGGAATCTCTAAGGAAAATTTTATGGTAGTTAATAGGGCTTAGGTAGCTCCTTTTTCTCTTCTTTCTTTTCCTCCTCCTTTTTTTTGCCTTGGTCCACTTGTGTATCCTCTCCTTTTGCTTGAGTGTCAGTTTCACCAGAGGCTTTTTCCATTGCTTTCTGGGTTAGTTTTGGGTTTTAGTCTTCTAGCATCCCACCACTCCTAAAGGTAACAACCTTGTAGTGCTCTTTTGGGTTCATATCTTACTGACTAGGTAGTTTACCAATGGCTTTACTTGAGAAACTAGCTTATTGAGTAATTTGGTTCTCAAGCATTTTATTGTGTGTAGCCAATTGGTCCATTCTAAAAGTTAGCTATTTAATCATCTTATTTGTTATTGTTGAACTATTAGAAAACTATCCATCATGGATTCTATAGTTAACTTTGATTCAGGCTGCTGAGGTTGAGAAAGTGGTCATGGTTGAGTCATATTCTAAGCTTTATTTTGAAAGCTTAGTGGTGCTGGTCTATATTCTTGTTGTATGTTGATTGACTAATTATATTGGTTCTGCGAGTTTGACTGTGAGAAATTTGGGTAATTCCTCTATCAAAGGTTGTAGGTGTTTAAATAAGGATTGTGAGGTGCCTTTCGATTGAAGTTCCTATTGTCATTCGCATAGTTCACCTGTTCTATGGATGGTTCGCTATATTTTGAACTCAGGTGTTATTCTCCATAGTGTTCACAGGTATTACTATTAGTTCCAGTTGTATAGATGCAAGCCTCTTTGAAAGCTAGTCAAGAATTAATCATGCTAAAAGCATCTAGTTCTAATACTCCAGTTGTTCTCCTTGTGTTCCTTTTTCATTTGACCACTCATAGTTATGATATGTAACTCTCTCTAGAAGTTCAAGAGCTTCTGTGGTTGTCTTCTCCATCAGAACTCCACCGGCTACTGAATCTATTATGCTTCTTATTGAGGGTAATAAACCATTATAGAAGTTCTGAATTAAGAGTCAATCCTAAATGCCATGGCGTGGGCACTCCCTTTGAAGGTCTTTATACCTTTCTCATGCATTATAGAGTAATTCAGTGTCCCTTACTTGAATGTGTTTAGCTTAATTCTAAATTTAACAGTCTTCTCAAGTGGGAAGTATCTTGCTAAAAACGTTTGTGAAAGGTATGCCTAATTGGTGAATGATCCTGCTAGTTGAGATAGCAACCACTTTCTTGCTTTGTCTCTAAGAGAGAATGGGAATACTCTGAGTCTAATTGCATCCTTAGAAACACCATTCATCTTGAATGTATCACGTAGAGTAAGAAAGCATTGGAGGTGATATTATGGATCTTCCGTTGGTGACCCTCCAAATTGTTGTTATTGAATCATCTGGAGCCATTTCGGTTTAAGCTCAAAATTATTAGCATCTATTGCAAGTCTTATGACACTCGGTTAGAATCTTTGGATAGTTAGGACTCCATACTCCCTTAAGGGTCTTGGGTTATTATCCGCCATGATTGAAGATTTAGTTTCTTATTGCTTCTTTCCTTTCTTGATGGCTCTTAGAGTTTTGTCTATCTTCGGATCTGATTCAAATATATCTTCAAGTTTAGTTCTGGTCATAAACTAAAATGAAGGCCTGAAATAGAAGTAAGGTATTCAAAATAAAATAACTAACAAAAAGTTAAATAAAATAACTTGTCTAAATTAGCTAAATTATCTATCATTTAATATCAACAATAGTTCCCTAACAACAGCACAAAAAAATTGTTATGTAGAATCCTGCAAAAGCACGAATCGTTAAAAAGTAATAATGTGATGAGTGAGTATCATTCTCATGAGGAACAAGGTGAGTACTAAACTAAACAACAATTTTAACTATCTAGACTACCGAGTGTGATGGTAATAAATTTTAAAACTAAAATAACTGAAAACAATAAAGTAAAGGTAAACAAAGCAGAATTGACTAAAGAAAGCAATTAATGAGATCATTTCCAGAATTAGGGGTTCACACTTCAACCTACTATAGCTCTAATCTCATTTATTCAATAAATTGGAAAGTTGCTACTTTGAGGGAAATAATTCCTAAGTTATCTTAAGTCCTCTCTCAAAGCACACAAGGTGTATCTCAATTAACATGAACACTACTTTCATGGTGATCAATCTTAATTAAGATCCTTTAAGCTTTTTGATTAATTATGCATTCCACATAGAATTTCAACCAATCTACAAGTCAAAAACCCTAAGTTCAATATTTTGTCTTTCTAATATTAATCTTCACCTTTCAGTCCTTCAATTAATATCTAAAATCATAACTAAGTGGAACTCTACACATAGCATGCATTAAGATCACAAGAAATTGAATCAAAGAACAAGACTCCCAATTTATTAAATAAAATCAATGTAAATCTATAATAGAATTAAGAATGCTACATCCCTAATCCTAGAATTAAGAAAACTAATCACTCATGGTGAGTTTATCAATCAACATAAAAATAAGATATCAATGATAAAGCATTCGAAGAAATAAAACAAAGAACCCCAAGTAGAAGACTTTACAGCTTTGAACTTGTAGAACTTCGGTTATGAATCTCTCCTTTGAATCTTGTGCAAATCTCTCCAAATTATTGAAAAACTAAGTAAGAATTTAAAGAACGAAATCCATGGCTTGTTCCTAACTTCTTGTATATATATCTGGCATAAAAACCTTCAATTCGAAGTCTTGGAGGCCTTTGAAGCTTATCTTAGTCATGCGATAAAGAATTGGAGTTAATTTGAAGTCTAAGCTGGAATATTTTACACGGCGTGTGCTTCACTATATGGGGCAGGGTGGTAATCTTCTGGAGCTCTTAAAAAAGCTTTCAAAAATAATTTGCAAAAAGTTACATGGGCCATGGCCCATGTACTTGCTCTCCTCAACACTTCTCCTGACAGACTGTTACATGGGCCAGGACACTCAATGCATGACCTGTGTAATTCTCCACAGTGTATAATATGTTCCTTTTGACTTTCCAACTTATTTGAATGTGTTCTAAACCATAGAACTACGTAAATTGACCTCATAAAATATAGAAATCATGGAATTAAGCCAGAGTAACTATAAATCCTAAAAAGCAATGAAACTAACAAGAAATCATACAATTAACTAACTAAATGCTCATGCAATGCAATAAAGCACCTTAAAATATCTATATAATACAATTGTATCAGGGATTTAAATGAGATTCTAGTATTCTAGAGATGTTAACTGTTAGTAGTATGCCTTAAAGCATATCTTGAAATTGTATCTTGTAAATATTTATTCCCTTTTAATTGCATATATTATTTTCTTTTAACTTTAAATGGTTTAAATTTAATAGAAAATATCCTTTAGTAACTTATTAGATGTTTCATTCTTGAAGTGTTAAGAATATGAGTGACGGAACATTTTGGTATAAGTACTATAAATTATGATTTACAGTTTTGGATACTTCAGAGGATAAGATTTATCTATATAAACTATCATATTGGTTTGTTCCCATCGATTAGTATGCGATACTAATGATATGGAATGGTGAGTCTCATGCCATATAACAAACAAAGTGGGCACTTATAAAATAAGTAGGTCAAACCAATGATGTAAGATGATATGTACATGGAGTTTACTCTTATCCATACATAATCATCTAGATCATAATAGTGCATATAATCCGTTGACCTGAGATAACATAGTTATCTTGTATTTAGGTGGTCTGAGTTTGATATTGCTTTCATGCTTGTACTAGGTATGAGTATATGGGGATGTGTTGGCTCCGACTACTTATATATGGAGATAGGTGTTTAATCAAGATGGGATCCGTTATCCTAAGTAAATAGGAATAAAATCTTATGTTCATTTCATTTGTTCTTGATAAGCTAAGTTCCTAGCCAAGATAGACAGACTTAGTCAGAAAAAGGTTTCTGATTGGAAAGTCCTATTAATCAAAAATTAGAATTAAAATAAGGACATATGATTCTAAGCAATAAGAGTTTAACATAAATCATAGCTCTAGCTAAAATCAAGATTTTGTAATGGAGAGATTTTAATGCGTGGTATGTGTAATCAAGGTTCATGAGTTAAGGATTAATTCATAACTAATTGGATAGTCATGGTATACTATGCTAGGTGTCAACAATAATTTATGAGGACTAAAAATGAAAAACAAAAAAGGGAATTTCATTTTAAGTATGGAATAGTTAAAATAATATTGAAGAGTTAATATTATTCTCATTGCCAATTAATAATAAACCTAGTAAGTCACACACAAAAGAACAATATCATTAAAGCAAAATTAATTTGATTAATTGATTAAATGATTTAGTTAATTAATCAAATTAATAATTTTTTTAATTTGCAATTAGATTGCAAAGTCCCTAACATGACTTGAAACTAAATTCATCAATGGAAGTAATCAAATTAATATTTAAAAGGTTTAAATGTAAACTTGATTAATTATTCATAAGGAAAGAAATTAATTTGGTTAATTTGACTTTAGTCAAAGGAGAGAGAAAGTGGTGGCTTTTCCATATATTAATTAATTAAAATTTTAATTTCTTAACTTGACAAATTGACTAATAAAGATTAGAAAACACATTTTCTTATGAAATTAAGTATGGACACTTGTAAAGTTAATTATAATAAAGGAAATTAAATATTTAAGAGAAAGAAAAGAGGAAAAGGATAATTTTTCTCTTCTTCTTCTTCCTTTGGCCGAACCATTTCTCTCTCCCAAAAACGAAATTTTCTTCTTCCTTATATGCTTAATTGAAGAGGTAATTAAAGTTGTAACTCTTAAATTAAGGGTATAGAGATAATTTCTATACACTTTCATGAGACAAAAACCTAGAAAACCCTAATATTCACCTTCTCCTATTCTTGGCCGAATCAAAAGGAAGAATCAAAGGGATTTTGGTTCATTCAAGGAAGTTTTGATCAAGTTGTTTGTGTAGACAAGGTAGGGGATCAATGATTGGTGGTCTTCTCTACCTGGATTAGGTGTTAGAATTTGATTCTGTGCCTTTAGGATAAAATCCTTAAACTTAATCTTGGTAATTTTATGGCTTTAGTTTCCTAATGGCAATTAGGCATGTTAGCAATTGATTTACGATGTATTATAACTAAGATATGCATTTTTGCAATAGAATGAAAAGTTTGTATATTGCATGAAATGCTAGGAATGAAAAATTTTAAAATTGCTAATTTTGCACCCTTTGGTGCATTATTCTTTCATTAACAACACCCACTTAATTAATAACCCAATACAAATCTTAAAAATAATGTTTTGAAATACTAAATCAATTAAATAAAAAAGCAACTCAATCTTCAATGCAAACATAAATTGAGATAGCCAAAATATGTCTTATCCACACTTCAATGGATTATGAATAAGAGAAAAAAGGGGTATTACAGATGGGTGTGTAGCTGGAGATGGTTGCCTTGCCGAGGACTTTGTAATGCTTTGATCTTTTGCCACACCACTCTTCAAGACATTTGGAATAACACACCCAAATTAAGCTCACAGTCAAGTGAGAGAGAACTGAATGAAATTGGTCTTATGCATCAATGTTGGAAGCTATAGCCTTGAAGTCAATATTGTGTGTGCTTTGTAATACTGCTGAACAACAATGAAAGGGGAGGCCACCTAGAACTGAGAAGCAACTGATATGGGTTGTATAAGTTGTCAATATCACCGAGCTCAAGAATATGGGATGTGTTGGTTGAGCTATAGAGGCAAGGTTCTGATTTGAATGGAGTTGTAAATGGTTTTGGGGAAGTTTTTCCTCTAATTAAAGATGGAAGGATTAAGAGAATAAAGTAGTGATGTTCGGCAAATATAGTAGGTTTAGGATAATTTTATAACCTTAATTTTTTTTATTATATTTTTCTTCATACCTTATCCACATCAATGAGCTTAGTATTCACATTCTATTATTTGGGGATTGTGAGGATATCTTAATACCACTTTTAAGAGTTGAAGTACGTAATAGAATATTTTCAACGTTTAGGATGTTATGAGGGTTTTTGTATAAAGTTCAGAGGTAAAATGATGCATTTAGCCTATAAAAAAATAGTAACAAAAATTTTAGAATTTTCTCTCTTCTATATTTGTATTCACTATCATATTTGTTTTTGCTATTTTTTTTTTAATAGGATATAAAGGTTGTTATACTTTTATGAAATTGGTTTTAGAGATTTTATTTGGATTTATTGATAATTATTTATAATTATAAAATTATTCATTTAAAGATATTAAAATCAAGTTGTAACTTAAATAGAACAAATGTACAGATATGTCTATCATTTATTATCCTCTCACTGTTAATTAGTTTGCAGTTTGGTGATAATAAAAGAAGCAACCATCTCATACTACACTACTATGATTTTGATTTGACAAATATATTGCAACTTTATAATTATGCATTGTAATTATGCATTTTATATTATTACTTTATACATGTACATTGGTACTGCAATCAGATAACATTGCAAATTAAGTTAGAAACAAACAATTAACAAAACAAATTAATTTATGCTGTTAATTGTTAACAATTTAATTGTAAAATTTTGTTTTATTAATAAAACAATTCTTATATATAAATTTTATGTTTAAGTAGTTATCTTATATTTAAATAATTATATATGTTATAAAATATTAAATTGATAATAATATGCTTTTCCGCCAATTAATTTAAATGAAAATTTATTTTAAAATATAATTTTTAAGAATACTTATAAATCATAACTTGAGACGATATACGTACAATTTTATATTATAAAATAAATTATATTAGATCATAAAAATGAACTTTCTATATAATTTTTGGGAGCTTAACGGATATATTTTATAGGTGGGTTTACCTATGTAAATAATAGGTAGTTTTAGATCTCTTTAAGACCTTAAAGGGGATCTAAATTGCATATCTAGGTAGTTATATTAGTTGTTTGTGAATAGCTTTTCAAAATGCTTCCTCTGGAGAGGGTATTCGTATGCTGAGGACGGTGTTGTTCAATGACCTCAAGATAAGTTGAAGGTTGATTCAGCTTTGCCTGTTCCTTTCTTTGCCAATATCATTAGCTTTCATTGGAATTTTTGAACTAAACCATACCATTGTTCTTCAGTGACACCAAGTGAGAGTTCCTATGGGAGGTGATGCTCTTGTGCAAGAGAGTCGTTCTAATCCGACTGTGCTCCTTATCAATCTAGCATGAAAGTCATCCCTGCTATGACTATTTTGGTTATATTTATATATTGCTTTGCTATGGATTGCTTAGTTGAGTCTCTCTATGTCGATGTTGTCGTTGAGGTTGTTTGCTGCATCTTGGCTTCCTCTTTTGATGTATTTGGGTCAAGGTGGTGGCAATCTAGCAATTATGACATGGTTATATAGAGGTGTTGCGATTTAGTGTCCTTAAGCAAATTAAAACTTTATAAAAACTCATTGGGGCACTTGGAAACATAAAAAAAAAAAAAAAATTAACTTGCACATAATTAGACACTCTTCAACCTTCATACCAATTCCCACTTTCAAGGCATAAAGCCCTCAACAACTACCTGCTTAGAGCTTCACCCCCTTCATGGTGCTTCAACTAATTATTCCTCTATGCAAAGCCATTAATAAGTCACAAATAATCTATTTTATCAGGATAGACTTGAGAAATACTTACTCTCCCAAATTTGCCTCTATTATGATAATTGTGATGAAGTGACTCAATTCCAACTCCATAGGTATATCTCAATTTTCTATCTCTACTAATATAGCATAAACTTTTCAAAAGATAAAAAGGTCTTTAAAAGGGTTGTAATGGGGCTAAAGGGATAATGACTTAGTTGCCAATGAAAGGTTTTTCAGGAATGCAAATATGAGGATAGCATGTATGCATAAAATATCAAGTATACTAAGTTTATTCTATTGTTTTTGTATGGAGAGGAGGGGCTTTTAGTTTTTTATAGTGTCAAGGATGCTTCCATGATACTTATCTTCGGGACTTCTTCTTCTTCTCTTCTTCTCTTTTTTTCTTTTTTTATATCCCTTTTGTTCTCTCTCCCAAACTCATTGCTTTTGCTAGGTTAGAAAGGCAAATTTTTCTTTGATTTTAATTACACACTTGCACTCTTTTTTGAGTTCTACATCCTCTCTATCTTTTTATTTTTTTTTTTGCACTTAATATGCTTTTTACTTATGCATTTAGCTTCCTTAAAAGGGTAGGGTAGGTGTTTAGGCTAAGGGCTAAGTAAATAATATGGGTATGCAATAAATTCTAAGGGATAAATATAAGCTTCAAGTTAGCTACAAGGGCTATATATTTTAATTAAGGGTGGCTAAGGCTTTGTGAGGTTATATCAAAGAATGTCTTAATCATCTCTTCATCAAGCATATATTAGGATTTCGCCTTGATAGGTCCAAGAGACATGTTTTAGAGCTGCTGAGGCATTTTTAGGTTTGCTTGTATGTCAAAAAATTTCTCCTAATTTTGCAAGTGCAATGTGACAAATTAATAGCTATGAAGGGGTTTAACTAGTTTAACTCCACTTAGGTAATTTAACTTTTCACAAACAACATATTAAAGCCTTTTTGCCTGTCCATTTACATTCATTCCTCTTTCCCAGAGAGTCCAATCATTAGCTCATCAAAGTTTTAGTTACAATTCTAAGTTAAAAGCCTTTTGAAAAAGTCAGAATTTTCAAAAGTTGTAAAAATTTTTTAGATTTTTGATACACAAATATAATATAGACAAAATAAGGTAATGAAATGCAATATATGAATGCAATGCATGAAATGCACCCCCAAACTCAAATTTGACATTGTCTTTAATGTCATCAAGATATCATAATTAAGTCAAGAGCAACATCATAAATGTAATAACAAGGAAAAGCTAATGGATATAGAATACTCCCCTTTGAAGTATGCCTTCCCTTGAAGATTTGTGAGTTTGATCTCCATTGCTCCTTTCAAGTGCTTCTTGAACCTACAAAGTGAACAAACATCGAAATCAAGTTTGGGAGGGTGATAAAACAAAAGAAATAGATAAATGCAAAGATTAAATTTAAAACTTGGGTTGCCTCCGAAGAAGCGCTAATTTAAGGTCATTAGCTTAACCCCTTTCAGAATTACTAATCAAAAAGTTATTTTCACCCATAGTAGTTGTCATGTAACACCACATATGGGTCTTGATTTGTGGTACCCTCAAGATTAGCAAGATCTGAAACAAGATTGCACATAAAATGAATAACACATGGCTTAGAGTTATATGCTTGAGAAGAGGACTACTTTGGCTCATGGAGGACATGTGATGATGTAAGAGGCGTCCATGATAGAAAGGGGTTTTCTGGTGGTTTATGTGTAAGAATCATTAATGAACATAAATTAATAGTCTCATTAATTTCCTCATCTACCACCTTCATCTTTGATTTGTCTTCATGTAAGGACTCTTCCAATGAACCACCAACAATAAAGCAGTTGTTTTCTTCAACTTTAGGTTTAATTTCTTCTTCAAATAACTCTTGTTCTTCTAGGATATCTACTGGTAAGTCATTTTCATAGGAATTTTATTCTTGAGGTTCAACTTCTTTCATAGGTTCAAATTCCAATGAATTTTCTTCATTCTCCCAACTTTGTTCATTTGTTTCCTCCTCATAGAGTGATAGCTCATTGTTCATCATAAGGTTGTCAAGATTTTCCAATGGAGCTATCGCCTCTTCAAGTCCCACTCTCTTCTTTAATTATAGCTCAAATGGTTGGTGTGGAATGTTAGGTTGGTAAATGTATGGGGGATATTGATGACTCCAACCCTGCAGTGAAGGATCCCAATACCAATGGTAATCAAAATCTGCCATGTCATTCAACAAGTGAATGGCATCCTCATGGTCTCTTTGAAGAACATGATCACCAGTAGTCCAAGCTCCATAATCTACCCAATTCCTTGTTACTTCATTCAAACCATTATAGAAATTGAGAGTGAGTTCATAATTTGAAAGATTATGATTGGCAAATTGCTCTACCAATTCATTAAATCTTCTCCAAGCATCGTGAAAAGGTTCATTGTTGGTGAAACATCTTAATGATCGTCACAAGAAAAAAAAGTAAAAATAAAATTAGATAAGAAATAAACTACAAAAGAAATAAGAATGTCTAGAGTAATCAAATCACTAATCATTCAATATCAAGTACAGGACCCTGGCAACGGTGCCAAAAATTTATTTGTTGGTTTTTCAACCACCGCAAGTGCACGGATCGCTAACAAGTAATAAAGTAATGAGCAGAGTATCGTTCTCACGAGGATCGTGTTGAGTACCAAAGTATAGTGATTTTAATTATCTAGACGATCAAATTATAGAGAAATAATAATTATATCTAAATTGAAAGAAATAAAATCTAAATAATTAACTAAAATAAAATACTAATGGACAAAGGCATTCTAGAGCTAGGGGTTCACACTTCAACCAATTATAGAATCAATCTGATTCATTCAATAAATGGGAGATTATTACTTTGATGGAAATTAATCCTAAGTTATCTTAAGTCCTCTCTCAAGGCACTCAAGATGTATTTTAATTAACATAAACCGTACTTTCATGGTGATTAAATTAATTAAAACCCTTTAAGATCTTTGATTAATTTTAGAACTCCACAAAGGTCATCAGCCTATCTCTAAGTCAGATTTCTTAGGTTTAAAATCCCAATTTTCTAATATTAATTTTCACCTTTCAGCCCTTCAATTAATATCTGTAATCAATACTAAGTGGGTACCAACACATAGCATGCATTAAGATCACAAGAGATTGAATCAAAGAATAATACACAATGTATCAAATAAAATCAAACCAGATCCATAATGAAATTGAGTGCTACACCCTAACCCTAGAATAAAGAACCTACTCACCCATGGTGAGTTTTATAATCAAGTTTATAAAAAGATAAAGAGAAGACATGAGAAGAATATAGAGTGAAAGAACCCAGAAGGAGACTTGTAGCCTTGGACTTTTGGAACTTCAGCTGAAAATCCCTTAGAGAAATCTTACAGATCTTATTTTCTCCCTTGCCTCCCTTGAAGTTGATGTGCATTCTTGAATATAAATAGGCTCCCCTTGAATGTAAATTCTGTTCTTGGATGTAAATTCTCTCTTCCCCTCAATTCCTGACTTGTTATATTTATATCTGATGTAAAAACCCTAATTTCAGAGTCCTAGAAGTATTAGGAGTCCATCTGAGTCGAGTTGGAAGCAAGAAAAATCGCATCAGAATTAATGTCAGGGGACTTTACATGGGCCGTGTAGTGATACACACCCCGTGTAAGTTTCTACCACTTCATTTTTCAAGTTTTCTTCAGTCCAGAGAGTTACACGGGGCAGGATACACGGCCCGTGTACTGCTTCTGGCCCTGTATTCTTCACGTTTTGACCTCCAGATCTCTTCCAAACTCATCTTTGATTCTATAACCACATAAAAACACCTGATAAAATATAAAAATCAATGAATTGAGTTAGATTAACATGTTTGCTAAAATAATAATGAAAACATATAAAAATAAACATAAAAGGATACTAAATGCTAACAAAATGCAATGCACGTTAACCTTAAATGTCTATATAATTTGATTCAATCATTTAGCCTTGTATGTTAGCCCAATTGATTGCATGGAAGCTACTAAAGGTAAGTGTTTCCTTGGTTCTATATTCAGTTGGACTAGGTTGTTAGGTTTACTTAAGCTGGATTATTGACTTAAATTTTATGTAGGACCATGTTGTTCAGATATATATATATATATATATATATATATAATGTTCTAAGTTTTTTTTTTTTAAATATGCAAAATTGCATTTAAAAGCCCATACGAAAACTTATAACGGGATCAAATATTCAAGAATAGAGAAGCCCAAGCAAGAGATAGTAGCAAACCCAACCCCTATCTAAACCAAGCTCATCCCACAAAAAAACTCATCTTTAACCTATAAACCTAGGTATACAACGGAGAGCATAAACAAGTTGGCACACAAGCAACCACATCTTGAGATTTTCACTATAAATTTTGCTTAAACAAAGATTGAAGCCAGCAACCTTTGTCACACCTTACCCCTCTGTAAGGCATAACATAATCCCGTAGTATACCTAATGAATTACCGACTCCATATACTGATAAACCATTAAATATACTATAAGAAATTTTGAAACAATTTTCTTATTTTTTGAAAGAGGTGAGCTTCTCTAGCAGGTATTAAAAATATTAATTGAAGTTTAAAAACTAGTTAAAATTTTTGTCCATTTTTATTTTTCTGTAAATTTTGAAAAAATTTTGGCAGAGTGCAGGCTGTATTAGATAAAACCAAAAATTTTATCTATAGAAAATACTTTCAATATAACACTTCATCAAATCACAACTACCATTAAAACTCAAGTCAACATAATTTTCCCCAATCTCCACAATTTAAATCAATTTTCAACTCAAATATTTCAGAAAGAATATTAAATAGTTTTCACTCACATTCCATTCAAGAAACATTAATTTACATTCATCAGTCTAATTTACATCAGAAAATCCAAGATAACATTATTACCAAATCTGTACAACTGCTCATGACCAATTTACAAATGTACATACAGTTACATACATCAAAATAAATATGTACAATCAGGTTATAAAATTATACCTGACAAAAGGTCCAGAAGTAGCTCTGAAATCCTCAGCAGCTCACTCCACTGCTCAACTAGTCTCTCTATCTGCGACAGCAATAAACAGCCATCGCTGAGTACTATGACTAAGTGGTGCACAACATACTAAAATAACACCTTATGCATAAATCAAATCACGTTTATTCCAATATGGTACTGAAAATTAAAACAAATACAAAACACAATTTATAATTTTAGTCAAAATAGTCTCATTTCGGAAGTCACAAAATAATTTCATAAAAACACACAGTTATATCATGCCATCAGTACAATGTTCATCTCAATAGCAGGAGGCATATGAGGAATCTCAAGGCTAGCTAGCTCAAACTATGGGTACCCATTCAATTTCTTCCTCTACTAGCACACACCTCAACACTTCAGCTAGAGAGGGAATTCAAAATTCAAAACTAATTCCTCCCACTAGGCATGCTAGTGAGGCATTCAGATATATGATCATGATATTGTGGTTTCAAAACTATCTTAACATTTTACTAAATATTTATTGACAATTCAAACATACACAATTAAATTTCTGACAATTTAAGTCAAAAGCATAATATTCATTTCATTCACAAATTTACAATAAAAATAAATTACAATTTATTCATCAAAACAAATTATCAAAGAGAATTTACAGAAAAATTTTATGTTGTGCACAAACCTTGTGCGAGTTGCCTCTAGGCCTTAATTTGATGTCTTGGGTTCTTTCCCAATATTCTTTTCAACTGAAACACATAATTTTACAGTGTTTCAATATCATAATGTATAATAAATTCAATAACAAATTCATAATTACTTATGTCTAGCTTTAATATGCTTAATTTAACGTTCTTTGAATTTTGTATTTTGAGTTTACTATTCACGATACTATTCAAGTCAAATTGTTGACTTTCTTATGCTTAATAGGTATGGGAATTTCAATTTCACCCACATACCATATGTTGGTTGCTTAATTTGTTGATTTTGGCTGCCCCTTAAATTTTTAGGTCTCCTAGGCACAATTTCAAATTTTTAATTTTGATGTCCTGTTTTGCACTATTCCATTGGTCATGTTGTTGTGGGACCTTGGCTAAGTGTTCTTCATAGAAGTTGTTTCTTATTATCTTAACTTTATTCTCCTTTTTGAATCACTCTATTTGGAGTTTTGTAGCCCCAGATATGGCCATTTAAACATGGCTGGCTAGATTGGTTTACCCTAGATTTCTGGCCACCTAATTTGGTTCTGGCAGTTTTGGACTACTAAATTTAGGTGGCAAAATGACTGAGTTATGGGAAGAATTTGGGTTGTGTTCTTCATGAAAATTGTGGTGCTATGTCATACCTTTCCAATGCCATAAAAATCAGGTCGTTTGGACCTGTATAACCCTAGTTATGGCCAAATGAACAAACATTATTCATTTGGTCATTTTAGTACAGTGGCAATGCACTCCACCCGTGTTTGACCTAATTATTTACTATGTTAATGTCATTTTCTGGGCATGGTTCCTAAATGAAAAATGGGCCATTATGTGTCTATTTTCATTCCCAATTAGCCTAACACCAATTGGGTTGGTAAATTTTCAGTTTTAGTCCCTGAAAGAGACCTAGGTCAAGCTGACAGAATAGTGACCCTAACTAATCCGAATTGCACTTGGTTTCTACCAATTCAAACATACCACAAATGGTCATAATTGACCATTTCTCACTTCAATTAGGGTCATTTACACCAATTGACCATTTCCCAAATTTCCCCCCTAATTTTTAAGAGGTTAAGAACCCTAATTACACAATTTTGAAATCTAATGAAATTAAAGTGTATATTCATTATCTACATGCTTAATTCAACCTAATTGACCATTTAAGTCCATCAAAATCTTGCAAATCAAGTCCCCCCCCCCTATAGCTGGCCAAAATTTCTATTTGGTCCTTCCATGATAGTTTTTGTTTGAATTTAAGTTCAATTCTAGGTTAACTTAACTAAGAACATGAAAATTTAACAAAAGATGTCAAGTTTAAGTACTAACCTTTGTTTGATCTCTACTTCTTCAATTTCTTCCTTTTTCTTCCTTTCTTTCCTTCCTCAATCTTTTTATCAAGGGAAGAAAACAAGGTCTTATAAACTAATTATGGGAGAAATTAGGGTTTAATGGGGGATTTGAAGCTTGGTGCAAGCTTTCATGGTGGTTTAGAAATAAAGGTGAGAGAGGTGAAGGCCGTCGAAAATGAGTGGGAGAGAAGATTAGTGTTTGGCTTTTTAATTTTTATGTATTTTGTTTTAATTTTATGTATTTGACTTGGTCAAATAAATTGGGTAAATTAAATTTGAATTATGATGTCATAAATATGAGGTAAACATGATGTAATAAGTAATTTTCCTCACTTTTCTTTTCTTTTTCTTTTTCATTTATTTTTCCTTGTTTCTTTAATTTAATTCTTGACTCTGGAATTTTCATTTCTCCTATTTTATTAGACAGCTAGGTTAGAAGTAAGTTCTAGGGGTGAATTGACCAAATTGCCCCTCGCCAGTTCGATCCGGTTTGCAAGTAATTCAATATTTCTTCCGAATCTCTGATCTAATTATTTGACCTACTTAACAATTATTTTCTATGATTTTCTCTTTTCCACTGTGTTCGCAATAGTCCTAAGGAGCGCGGCATCATATTTTTCGGTTCAAAATTCGAGTTAAAACTGACCTCGCAGTCACTTCCCGGGAAGGTCACCCATCGTTGTGACTCTCGGCTCATTTAACCTTTTATGTTCTGTTTTTCTTATTTATACTTAACTATCTGGCAATCACTAATTATTTACATTCAAGGCTTATCTAGCTGTCTTAGATGTGATTCTAATTCCCTTAATTGTCCGGGCCGACACCGATCACCGAAACAGTGAAATATACCAGGCTCTGCAAATAGGGGTGTTACAATTCTCCCCCCCCCCCTCCCCCCCCTTTTAAAATAAATTTCGTCTTGAAATTTTACCTGGTATTAGTCTCTGAACAGCTGTGGGTGTTGTTTCCTCATATCCTCCTCTCGTTCCCATGTAGCTTCTTAGCCCGAATGATGGTTCCACAACACTTTTACCAACGGTATTTGCTTGTTCCGTAGCTGCTTTACCTCCTAAGCAAGAATCTCTGTGGGTTCTTTTTCATGTGTGAGGTCTGGATTTACTTCAATTTCTTCCACTGGTAACACATGAGATGAGTCATCCTCAACAAAGACACATGAAAGACGTTATGTATCTTCTCCAACTCTAGAGGTAGTGCCAAATGGTATGCCAAAGGACCCACTCTTTCTAGAACCTCATATGGCCCAATAAAACGAGGACTTAGTTTCTCCTTTCTGCCAAATCTCATAATTTTCTTCCAGGGGAAAACTTTAAGGAATACTTTCTCACCCACTGTATATTCAATATCTATTCTTTTCAAATCAATGTAGGACTTCTGACGGTCTGATGCAGCTTTGAGTCAATCTTTGATCAGTCAGATTTTCTCCTCTGTCTGCTAAACAATTTCTGGGCCAATCACCTTTCTTTCACCCACTTCATCCCAACACAGAGGATTTCTGCACTTTCTGCCATATAAAGCTTCATATGGAGGCATTCCAATGCTTGATTGGTAGCTGTTGTTATAAGCAAACTCAATCAGAAGCAAGTGTGTGTCCCAACTGCTCTCAAACTCAATCACACAAGCCCATAGCATGTCCTCCAAGATCTGAACTACCCTCTCAGACTGGCCATCTCTCTGTGGGTGGAATGCCGTGCTAAAGTTCAATCTAGTCCCTAGGGCTCTTTGAAGATTACCCTAGAATCTAGAAGTGAACCTAGGGTCTCTGTCTGATACAATTGATACTGGCACTCCGTTCAGTCTCACAATCTCATCTATGTATAATTTGGCCAATCTCTCTAGACTATAGTCCATTTGAACTGGTAAAAAGTGAGCAGACTTGGTCAATCTATCCACTATGACCCATACTGCATCATGACTCTTCTGTGTCCTCGGAAGTCCCATCACGAAATCCATTGTTATTCGTTCCCATTTCCACTCAGGTACTGATAATGGATGTATTAAACCAGCTGGTACTTGATGCTCTGCCTTCAATTGCTGACAAGTTAGGCATTTGGAGACAAAATCAGCTACATCCCTTTTTATACCCATCCAACAGTAATGCTCCTTTAGCCCTCTATACATTTTAGTGCCACTAGGGTGCATAGCAATAGGAGACTCATGTGTTTTCCTTCATAATGATCTGTCTCAAGTCAACATCATTAGGAATGCACATTCTGCCCTGGTGTAACAGTAGGCCATCATCTCTCATAGAAAATTCAGGTTTCTTGCCCTGCTGAACTTCTTTCAGTAGCTTCAGATATTTTTCATCATTTTGAGCAGCCATTCTGATCTGATCAATCAATACTAGCTGTACATGCCATGCAACTACTGTCTGCCCCTCATCATTAATCTCTAAGCTGGCATGCAATGTCTCAACTCATGTACCATAGACAAAGGAGAAACTCTTAGACTTGCCATAGTCTTGCGACTTAAGGCGTCAACCATCACATTAGCTTTCCCTGGCTGATAGTTTATCAGACAATCATAGTCTTTTATCAACTCTAACCATCTCCTCTGTCTCAAATTCAACTCCTTCTGAGTACCCAAATACTTCAAACTTTTATGATCTGTGTAGATGTAACACTTTTCCCCATATAAGTAGTGTCTCCAAATCTTAAGAGCAAACACAATAGCTGTAAGCTCCAAGTCATGTGTCAAATAGTTTCTCTCATGCAGTTTCAGCTGGCATGATGCATAAGCAATGACATTTCGATCTTGCATCAATACACTACCTAACCCATTGTGAGAAGCATCACTATAAACTATGTATTCTTTACCCGGGGTAGATAAAGTAAGGACTGGAGCTTCAGTCAAACACCTCTTCAACTCATCAAAACTCTGCTGACATTGATCTGTCCACTGAAATTTCACATTTTTCTGAAGCAGTTTGTTCAATGAAGATGCCAACATGGAAAACCCCTTCACAAAACGGCAGTAGTATCTAGCTAACCCCATAAAATTGCAAATCTCTGTGACATTTCTGGGTGACTTCCAATTAAGGACAGCTTCAATTTTACTAGGATCTACCTTAATGCCTTCTGCTGATACTATATGCCCCAAGAAAGATATTTCCTTCAGCCAAAATTCACACTTCGATAATTTTGTGTTTAGTTGTTTCTCCCTCAAAGTCTGCAGTACAATCCGCAGATGTTTATCATGCTCCTCTGCGCTTCTCGAATAGACCAATATATCATTAATGAATACCACCTCAAACTAATCGAGGTATGGTCTAAAGATAGTATTCATTAGATCCATAAATAAAGCTGGAGCATTGGTTAACCCGAATGGCATGAACAGGAACTTATAATGACCATATTGAGTTCTGAAAGCAGTTTTAGGAATACTCTGCTCTTGTACTTTCAACTGATAATAACTCGATCTCAGGTCAATTTTGGAGAACATAGCTGCACCCTTTAACTGATCAAATAAGTCATCAATGCGGGGCAATGGGTATCTATTCTTTATTATCACCTTATTCAACTGCCGGTAATCAATACATAAGCAGAGAGTGCCATCTTTCTTCTTAACAAACAACACTGGCGCTCCCCAAGGTGACACACTAGGACGAATAAAGCCCTTATCAAGCAATTCTTGCAACTGCACCTTCAACTCTTTCAATTCTGCTGGTGCCATTCTGTATGGTGTTGTAACACCCTCCCGGTAGCAACTCCGCACAGTCTACTGTTCTGGTGACCGGTGTCGGTCCGGACAGCTAGAACGTCCGGAAAAATATTTAAACTAAAGCGAGGAACCATAATTAACTCAAATATTAATAAGAAAAATTTAGTAAAAATGTTAGAAATAAAATACAACTAAATCAAATGAGCCGGTGCCCAAGCGATGGGTAACCAGAGGGAAGTTGGTTTCGCAACGAGGAGCCCTAGACTGGGAAAATTATAAAATAATTTTTGGGACTCCAGAGAAGGATTACTGAGGTTCCTATGGCATTAGAATGCCAAGAAAATACCTAGAAAAATTTTTCAATCGGTACAGACAATTTTGACCCGTTAAGCCAAACAGAGGGCATTTTGGTCATTTCGCCTTCAGAGGTGATTTTTAGCCGACTTGTCCAGTTAAGTAAATAATTAATATGATATAAAATATGAATAAACATTACTAAAAATGAAATTGGAAATGAGTAGTGGATAAAAGAAAAGGAAAATGAAATAAAAAGCAATTTATGACATCTTGATGATGTCATTTAAAAGCCATAACCAATCACAATTAAGTAACCATTTGACTAATTAATAAAAGAGATAAATAAAGACCAAGAAAGACCAAAAACAAGCAGCCATCTTCTTCTTCAAAACGTGATCCTCTCCTCCATAACCCTCCATGGAAGTTTTCTTTAATTACTTCCATTTTCCCATGAATTTGCACTATAAAACCCTAAGTCCCTTCACTAAAAGCTTGTCTCTACCTCTTGGGAAGTGTTTGGCAGCCTAGAAAGTGAAGGAAAGTGAAGTTTTAGCTTGGAGAAATCTGCCCTACAAGACGTTTAAGTGAGGTTAGTGCCTACTTATATATATACTTCTTTGATTCCATGTTAGAAGCTTGAAATAAGTGAGAAATTGTAAATTAAATGAATAAAAGTTAAGTGTATGCATCCCTTGAATTTTCAGCAGCCCTAGGAAGGAATGAGTTTGATTGTATTAATGGACTTAGAGTGAATTGGAGATTATGTTTAAAGTGTATACATATATATATATACAAAGAATGAAAGAGTTAACTAAAGAAATTGTGAAAACCATGACTTTGAGCTAGGGTTTAGGAGTGAAAATTTGACTTTGCTTATGAAATTGTTAAAGAACATTCTAATGGTCAATTAGTGACCATTTGAGGTAAGTTGACCATAATTAGGAGTGAATTATTGCATAGCAAAGTGGAATGGGCAGGCTGCCCAATGAGTGCAGCAGGGTGGCTGAGATTTCAGTCCACTTGGACTGCCATATCTTTGGCTGTGTACGTTCAATTGGTGTTTGGCCAATTGGACATGAAACTAGGCTTATAATGGCACATTTTTTTCTGAAGAAACCATGCCCAAAAGACCAAAGCAAGAGGACCAAAAGTTGGCCCCAATCCGGATACCCTGCAAACAGCCCCTGCAGAATGACCAAATAAACAGTAACTATTCATTTGGCCATAATTCACTGTAGAAATGGTCAATTGATCTGAAATTTTTACAGAAACAAGTTAAGACATAGACAAACAACTTTCATGAAGAAACCTACCCCAAATTATTACCATAACCTAATCAAATCATTGAGCAAAGTGAAGTTTATTGTACTGAGATTTCCAGAATTTTCATTTGAGCAGTAATGTTTGGATGGCTATAACTCTCTCTAGAAAACTCGGATTTAGGCGATTCTTGAACCGATGGAAACCTAAGGCATGGTAGAACATTTCATATGAAGAAAGTTAGACCAAATTATGAACTTAACTTGGTCAAATTACTGACCAAAGTTGGACCAAAATCTGCCAAAACCCAAAATTTCAGCAGGAACAGTACACGTGAACAGTAAACTTATTTTGGCCATAACTTGAGCTACAAAACTCCAAATGGAGTGATTCAAAAAAAGAAATTCAACTAGACAAAATAAGGAACATTTTCTATGAAGGAAGTTTTATCAAATTCCAACAGTAAATCGACCAATGAAACAGTGCAACTTCGGAGCACCAAAACCGAAAATTGGCAATTTTGCCAAAATGACCTAAACTTTGAGAAAGTGACCAAAACCAACAAGTTTTAAATGAAAATGTAGTATGTTGGAAGTGCCAAAGTCAATGTACATATTTTCTATGCAAAAGTCAACATTTTAGTTGACTAATGAAGTGAATAGTGACATGAAAACTTGAAATAAGCTTGGAAATGGATTTGGTAATTGATTCCAACAAGTTTTAAATGCAAAATGTGGTCAATCGGGAGAGTTAAAACCTATGTACCTATTGTCTATGCAAAAGTCAACATTTTTGTTGACCAATGAGGTGAATAGTGACACCAAAACTTGAAATTCAAAATTTGAAATTAGAAATACATCTAGGGGACTTTAAATTGCAATTGGCAATTAATACTAGTAAATGTAAAACTCAAAATGTGGGATCTTGATGTAATTAGAATTAATATATCCATTAAGTATAAAAAGGTCAACATTTTGGTTGACTAGTATGGTGAATAGTAATCAAAATGATTAGTGAATTAAGATGAAGACCTAGAACCAATTCTAAGCTTAAATGCTTAGAATTGTATGACAAATATGGACTATGCATCCTAGTCAAAATTGTTAAAAAGAAATTAGGCCATAAATTTGAAATCCATGAAATATTCATGGATTATTTGAAACATGAAAAATAAGTCACCTAATTGATGTGAATAGATAGTTAGGGCATATATGCCCATCACAAATGGAATTCATAAAATATTAGTAACTCAACTTGAAATATAAAATTTGTAATTACATAAGTAGATTCTTGAATGTATAAATGAGAAAGGAAAAATGTTTTGAATACAATGGTACATGTGAACCATTGTTTAGAATTGTGATCAATATGAATAAGATAATGAATGGATAAATAAACCATATTAATGTATGAATGAGACATTAGTTCTCATTATTGTAAAGAGGAGAAGTATTTTGAGTACAATGGTATAAAAGAATAATTGATGTGAATTGTAATCATATAAATGATCAAATGAATGTATGAATTATGATTGAAATTTATCATGAAATAATGAAGTCATAAAGCACAATATATTAACATTTTAAAGTATTAAATGCCCTAGTATTCCTAACAAGATTGGTTTGGATAGTTTGGCATGCCAATAGGGTATTGTTTTAGCAGTACTGCGAAAGGCTTTATGCCTGTGTTCATGGCTTTATGCCCGTATTCATGGCTTTATGCCTGTATTCATAGCTTTTATGCCCGTATTCATGGCTTTTATGCCTGATTATGTGATATCATGGCTTTTTAGCCATACTGACTGCATACATGGTTGACGTTCTGCGTCCCATGGTATGACGGCCCGAGGCACCGCGGTGTCCAAAGGCCAACGACCGTTATCCATCCAATCGCCCAAAGATAGGTTACTTGGGCATGGAAAAGTATAACTGTGATTGAACTGATTATTAAAGAAAATACGAAAAATTAAGTATCAGGAATGATTACAAAAATACAAAGAAGCTCAAGATCATGAAGAAAATAATTAACGAAATGCATGAAGAAGTTCATATCATAAAACATGATTAGCCCTCGACTAAACAATAAGTTAGTAATTAGTCAATTCTTATGAACACAATAGCTAGGAAATTATTATTTTTAATTGCATATTATATTTTCTTGTATTATTGGCACCATTAAGCTTTATGCTTAGCGCGTCGCTTTTGCAACGCATAGGTACTGAAGATTTGGACTGAGGGCTCAGTAGACCACAGATTGAGTAAGGCCGTTCACAGTTCTGCATAGTGTCTGTGTCACCTCACCGTCTGCAGTGCATTGGTAGGACACTAGGTGTCATTTTTGTATTTTGTAATTGATTTTATTTTCTCATGTGTAAATGAACTTATGAAATGTAATTTGATGTTCATGTAAATAATGAGAATTGTGTTTGTAAATGGAAAAGTGAATGTGTATCTGTAATTTATATATGATTGTCACATGTGATGAATGATTGAGAAATGAATGGTTAAAAAATGTTGAGATTTTGATAAATGGAATTGAGATGATTGAATATGAAAATAGAAAGTGTTTTTCACAGGTTCCGAAGAATGGTTTTCTCCATTTTTAGCCGGTATTCTGCCGGATTTTCTTTAAAATTTTCGGAACCTCAAATAAATAAAAATTTCGATAAATGGCTTAAAATGAATTATATTTCACAAATTATATTCAAAAGCATGATATAAATTAATTAATATAAAATAGAGTGCTCGGCACACTGAGTGGCATAACTTGCTCGGCTACACTGTAGTCGGGTAAGGGGTGTCACATTTAGTGGTATCAGAGCGCGGTTTAGGCGTTTCTGGACCTATATAGATTGCATATCATGCATTGCATTCATAAGAGTCGAGGTGACGCTATTGCAGATCTGTATTTCCTGTTTATTTTAGGTTAAGGTATGGAATAAGAGAGTGAAGAGACAATGAGGTAGTGAATGGAGATGAGAAGGAGACTGTATTTAAGATGAAAAAGGATGAGTACATAACTGTTTGAGGATAGGATTGAGACTAAGGAGAAAGTGAAGTAGGATAACACGGAAAGGTGAAGAAATAAAGAGGTATTAGCTCCTTGGCTGTTTACATTGGGTAAATTTCGAGGACGAAATTTAAATTAGAGGGGAAGAGTTGTAACACCCTCCCGGTAGCAACTCATACCATCGCTCTTGACGGTGTCGGTCCCATGACTAGAACGTTCGGAAAAATATTTAAACTAAAGCGAGGAACCATAATTAACTCAAATATTAATAAGAAAAATTTAGTAAAAATGTTAGAAATAAAATACAACTAAATCAAATAAGCCGGTGCCCAAGCGATGGGTAACTAGAGGGAAGTTGCGGTTCTCGCAACGAGGAGCCCTAGACCCGGGGGAAAAATTATAAAATAATTTTTGGGATTCCAGAGAAGGATTACTGAGGTTCCTATGGCATTAGAATGCCAAGAAAATACCTAGAAAAATTTTTCAATCGGTACAGACAATTTTGACCCGTTAAGCCAAACGGAGGGCATTTTGGTCATTTCGCCTTCAGAGGTGATTTTTTGCCGACTTGTCCAGTTAAGTAAATAATTAATATGATATAAAATATGAATAAACATTACTAAAAATGAAATTGGAAATGAGTAGTGGATAAAAGAAAAGGAAAATGAAATAAAAAGCAATTTATGACATCTTGATGATGTCATTTAAAAGCCATAACCAATCACAATTAAGTAACCATTTGACTAATTAATAAAAGAGATAAATAAAGACCAAGGAAGACCAAAAACAAGCAGCCATCTTCTTCTTCAAAACGTGATCCTCTCCTCCATAACCCTCCATGGAAGTTTTCTTTAATTACTTCCATTTTCCCATGAATTTGCACTATAAAACCCTAAGTCCCTTCACTAAAAGCTTGTCTCTACCTCTTGGGAAGTGTTTGGCAGCCTAGAAAGTGAAGGAAAGTGAAGTTTTAGCTTGGAGAAATCTGCCCTACAAGAGGTTAAAGTGAGGTTAGTGCCTACTTATATATATACTTCTTTGATTCCATGTTAGAAGCTTGAAATAAGTGAGAAATTGTAAATTAAATGAATAAAAGTTAAGTGTATGCATCCCTTGAATTTTCAGCAGCCCTAGGAAGGAATGAGTTTGATTGTATTAATGGACTTAGAGTGAATTGGAGATTATGTTTAAAGTGTATACATATATATGTACAAAGAATGAAAGAGTTAACCAAAGAAATTGTGAAAACCATGACTTTGAGCTAGGGTTTAGGAGTGAAAATTTGACTTTGCTTATGAAATTGTTAAAGAACATTCTAACGGTCAATTAGTGACCATTTGAGGTAAGTTGACCATAATTAGGAGTGAATTATTGCATGGCAAAGTGGAATGGGCAGGCTGCCCAATGAGTGCAGCAGGGTGGCTGAGATTTCAGTCCACTTGGACTGCCATATCTTTGGCTGTGTATGTTCAATTGGTGTTTGGCCAATTGGACATGAAACTAGGCTTATAATGGCACATTTTTTCTGAAGAAATCATGCCCAAAAGACCAAAGCAATAGGACCAAAAGTTGGCCCCAATCCGGATACCCTGCAAACAGCCCCTGCAGAATGACCAAATGAATAGTAACTGTTCATTTGGCCATAATTCACTGTAGAAATGGTCAATTGATCTGAAATTTTTACAGCAACAAGTTAAGACATAGAAAAACAACTTTCATGAAGAAACCTACCCCAAATTATGACCAGAACCTAATCAAATCATTGAGCAAAGTGAAGTTTATTGTACTGAGATTTCCAGAATTTTCATTTGAGCAGTAATGTTTGGATGGCTATAACTCTCTCTAGAAAACTCGGATTTAGGCGATTCTTGAACCGATGGAAACCTAAGGCATGGTAGAACATTTCATATGAAGAAAGTTAGACTAAATTATGAACTTAACTTGGTCAAATTACTGACGAAAGTTGGACCAAAATCTGCCAAAACCCAAAATTTCAGCAGGAACAGTACACGTGAACAGTAAACTTATTTTGGCCATAACTTGAGCTACAAAACTCCAAATGGAGTGATTCAAAAAAAGAAATTCAACTAGACAAAATAAGGAAAATTTTCTATGAAGGAAGTTTTGTCAAATTCCAACAGTAAATCGACCAATGAAACAGTGCAACTTCGGAGCACCAAAACCGAAAATTGGCAATTTTGCCAAAATGACCTAAGCTTTGAGAAAGTGACCAAAACCAACAAGTTTTAAATGAAAAATATAGTATGTTGGAAGTGCCAAAGTCAATGTACATATTTTCTATGCAAAATTCAACATTTTAGTTGACTAATGAAGTGAATAGTGACATGAAAACTTGAAATAAGCTTGGAAATGGATTTGGTAATTGATTCCAACAAGTTTTAAATGCAAAATGTGGTACATCGGGAGTGTTAAAACCAATGTACCTATTGTCTATGCAAAAGTCAACATTTTTGTTGACCAATGAGGTGAATAGTGACACCAAAACTTGAAATTCAAAATTTGAAATTAGAAATGCATCTAGGGGACTCTATATTGCAATTGGCAATTAATACTAGTAAATGTAAAACTCAAAATGTGGAATCTTGGTGTAATTAGAATTAATATATCCATTAAGTATAAAAAGGTCAACATTTTGGTTGACTAGTTTGGTGAATAGTAATCAAAATGATTAGTGAATTAAGATGAAGACCTAGAACCAATTCTAAGCTTAAATGCTTAGAATTGTATGACAAATATGGACTATGCATCCTAGTCAAAATTGTTAAAAAGAAATTAGGCCATAAATTTGAAATCCATGAAATATTCATGGATTACTTGAAACATGAAAAATAAGTCACCTAATTGATGTGAATAGATAGTTAGGGCATATATGCCCATCACAAATGGAATTCATAAAATATTAGTAACTCAACTTGAAATATAAAATTTGTAATTACATAAGTAGATTCTTGAATGTATAAATGAGAAAGGAAAAATATTTTGAATACAATGGTACATGTGAACCATTGTTTAGAATTGTGATCAATATGAATAACATAATGAATGGATAAATAAACCATATTAATGTATGAATGATACATTAGTTCTCATTATTGTAAAGAGGAGAAGTATTTTGAGTACAATGGTATAAAAGAATAATTGATGTGAATTGTGATCATATAAATGATCAAATGAATGTATGAATTATGATTGAAATTTATCATGAAATAATGAAGTCATAAAGCACAATATATTAACATTTTAAAGTATTAAATGCCCTAGTATTCCTAACAAGATTGGTTTGGATAGTTTGGCATGCCAATAGGGTATTGTTTTAGCAGTACTGCGAAAGGCTTTATGCCTGTGTTCATGGCTTTATGCCCGTATTCATGGCTTTATGCCTGTATTCATGGCTTTTATGCCCGTATTCATGGCTTTTATGCCCGATTATGTGATATCATGGCTTTTTAGCCATACTGACTGCATACATGGTTGACGTTCTGCGTCCCATGGTATGACGGCCCGAGGCACCGCGGTGTCCAGTGCCAACGACCCGTTATCGATCGATGCCCAAAGATAGGTTACTTGGGCATGGAAAAGTATAACTGTGATTGAACTGATTATTAAAGAAAATACGAAAAATTAAGTATCAGGAATGATTACAAAAATACAAAGAAGCTCAAGATCATGAAGAAAATAATTAACGAAATGCATGAAGAAGTTAATATCATAAAACATGATTAGCCCTCGACTAAACAATAAGTTAGTAATTAGTCAATTCTTATGAACAAAATGGCTAGGAAATTATTATTTTTAATTGCATATTATATTTTCTTGTATTATTGGCACCACTAAGCTTTATGCTTAGCGCGTCGCTTTTGCAACGCGTAGGTAATGAAGATTTGGACAGAGGACTCAGTAGACCACAGATTGAGTAAGGCCGTTCACAGTTCTGCATAGTGTCTGTGTCACCTCACCGTCTGCAGTGCATTGGTAGGACACTAGGTGTCATTTTTGTATTTTGTAATTGATTTTATTTTCTCATGTGTAAATGAACTTATGAAATGTAATTTGATGTTCATGTAAATAATGAGAATTGTGTTTGTAAATGGAAAAGTGAATGTGTTTCTGTAATTTATATATGATTGTCACATGTGATGAATGACTGAGAAATGAATGGTTAAAAAATGTTGAGATTTTGATAAATGGAATTGAGATGATTGAATATGAAAATAGAAAGTGTTTTTCACAGGTTCCGAAGAATGGTTTTCTCCATTTTTAGCCGGTATTCTGCCGGATTTTCTTTAAAATTTTCGGAACCTCAAATAAATAAAAATTTCGATAAATGGCTTAAAATGAATTATATTTCACAAATTATATTCAAAAGCATGATATAAATTAATTAATATAAAATAGAGTGCTCGGCACACTGAGTGGCATAACTTGCTCGGCTACACTATAGTCGGGTAAGGGGTGTCACAGGTGTTATGGAGATTGGGTCCACACCAGGCATGACATTAATCTCAAACTGCACCTCTTTTTTCGGAGGCAATCCTAGCAATTCATCAAGAAACACGTCCGAAAAGTCGCATACTATATGGATGTCCCTCAATGCTGGACTCCCCACTTGGGTGTCTATCACATGTGCCAAGTATGCTTCACACGCTTTTCTAATCATCTTCCTAGCTAGTGTAGCCGAAATGATGTTTGATGGCAATAACTGCCTCTCCTCGTGTATTACCACATCACCATACAAAGGGAGACCAAAAGTGATTGTCTTCACTCTACAGTCAATTATTGCATGATGCCTGGCTAACCAATCCACGCCCAAGATGATATCATAATCTCTGAAGGGCATTTCGATCAAATCTGACAGCAAAACATGTCCTTGGATCACTAAAGGACAATCTCTATATATTCGGTTGATTCGGACCTCTTGTCCTAACGGACTAGTTACTAGCACTTCAAATCCATTTTGGCACACGGAACCGCAAGGGAACTAACGATGCTAGCATTAACATATGAGTGGGTAGAACCCGGATCAAACAACACAAATACATCTTGATCAGAGATAGAGAATGTACTGGCCACAATGTCAAAAGTTTCAGTTTCTTCTCACTATCTCATAGTGTAAACTCTAGCCGGAGCATTCCCTTGTTCTGATTGGTTAATGGTACCCTGACTGCTAAAAGCATTGCCTCTACCTCTACCTCTTCCTCTGCTAACCGGTTGTGAACCGCTAGTAGCAGAACTCTGAATGGATCCTTCTGCAGTAGTAGGAGCTGGCCCAAATCTACCGGCACTGGTGCAGTCCTTGGCAAGATGGCCCATGCCTCCATAGTTAAAAACAAGCTCCTATAGCCCAATAGTAAACACCACCATGGGTTGTTAGTAGTATGCCCTAGAGCATATCATTTAGTATGTATCTTGTACATAATTTTATTAATAAAAGGCATTTCCACTTTTCCGTTTACATAATATATTTATGTGTAATAGAAAAGGTCCATTGATATTTTGTTAGAAATATTATTCTTAAGTTGTTAAGAATATGAGTGACAATATTTCTAGCACAAAGTATCATAAATAGGTTCACAATCGAGGATACTTCATAATAAGGACATGACTTATCTAGAAAGATTGTATTCATGTTTGTTCCCAAGTTATTTATATGAGATATAAATAAGATGGAATGGTGAGTCTCATGCCATATAACAAACATGATAGGCACTTATAAATGATAAGTAGGCCGAACCAGTGACACTTATGACAAGCACATGGAGTTTACTCTTGTCAATGTTTTATCATAAATCATATCAGTGCACATAATCTTTAGACCTGAGATAGCACATTTATCTTGTATATAGGTAGTTTGAGTTTGATACTGCTTTCATACTTGTACTGTGTATGGGTATATGGGCATGTGTTGGCTCCTACTAGTTATATATGGAGGTAGGTGTTGATCAAGATGGAATCTGTTCCTCTAAGTAAATAGAGATAAAATCCTATGTTCATTTAATTGTTCTTGATGTTTCAAGTTCCTGGCCAGGACAGATAGATTTATTCAGAAAAGAGTTTCTGATGAGAAAAATCTTTTAATCAAGAACTGGAATTAAAAGAGAACATAATATTCATAGCAAATGGAGTTTGACATAAACCATGACTCCAGCTTGAGTTGGGATTTTGTAACAGAGAGATTCTAGTGCGTGGTAACATATGATTATAGGTTCATTTAAGGTAAATCTTATTACTAATTGGGTGGCCATGGCATGCTATGCTAGGTGTTAACCATGGTCTATGAGGTTCATAAAATGATTTAGAGAAATCATTTATGGTAAGAAAGAGTTCTGATGATATTAAGAGTTGATATCATGTCTCATTGCCAATTAGTGATGAGCCTAGTAAGTCACACACATACACAAGTTATCACCTATTTAAATATGATTTAATTAATTAATTAAAGAGTTTAATTGATTAATTAAATAGGTTTGGTTTGCAATTAAATTGCAAAGTCCCTAGCATGACTTGAAACCAAATCTAGATTATTGGATGTGTAGTATAAATTAAATTTATATTTAAAGTGTTTAAATATGAATTTAATTGATGAGAAATTAATTAATAGAGATTAATTAATTAATTTATATTTGATATAAATTAATTAGAAGAAGAAAATAATTATTTTGGGTTAAGAACTCAAAATTAAGATACAGGGGCATTTTGGTCATTTCACAGTGTGACACGTGGCACCATGAGATGGTGACACATGGCATAACATATAAGTTTGCCAAATGTTTTTTTAATCATGTAAGATGATTAAAATGAAGATTAAATATAGGTTTGACACTTGGCACAATGTGATTGGGTCACTTAAACCTAGAGCTAATCAAAAGGTGACATGTGGCAAGGGTTTAATGTGTTAACCTAGCTATTTAAGTGTTGTTATGAGAAAATAAAACACAACCAGCAGCCACACTCCTTTGTCACGCCACTTTGAGGGTTTTCTTCTCTTCTTCTTCATCTCTTATCAATTCAAAGAGATTAGCCATCAATCTCTTGAATTAAGAACACTAGAAATTGTTTCTAGTGTCCTGTTTACATCTTTAATCTCTTAAAAGGCAGAACTTGATTTTCTAATTAATAGAAAAAGCTTTAGAAGCTATTCAAGGGCTGCCATAGGTGTTCTTGGTGTGGACAAGCTAGAGGGACAACATCTGGTGTCACAAGACGAATCTCAAAGCGCAGACACATTTGCAGTGCATCAAGAGGTTAGTGTAATCGTTCTTGATTTAATCTAGGGTTCTAAAATTAATCTGATTAATTTTAAAATCTTAAATGGAAAATACAGATCCAAAAACATATTAAAAGAGTTTTAATATGTTGTTTATCATTGAAATCAAATAGATAAAAATAAATCTTGCATGATGCATGTGGCCCTAGGTGAAAAATTTTGAATTCAATGGTATAAACTTGTGTTTTTCACGCTTCCGTTCCTTCAGGTCTTACCACATGTCTCACAGGGGCAGGGAGGATAAGAACTCCTAGAAATCTACTGACTAGCCCAAAGGGGTTTCTGCCCAGAAAATCTACCTCTACTAGACCTTCCACCTCTGCCTGATCCCCCAAATTTGTTTCTTTTTCCAGTATTGCGACTAGAACTTTGATCCACTGCCTTTCCACTTTTCTCTTTTTCTGATTTTTCTGTCTTCTCTGTTTTCTCTTTCATTGGTGCCGCTTTTGACTCAATTCTTTCTACCTCTAGTGCTTGGGAAATAAGTTCAGAGAAATTACTATATTTAAAGCTAACCATTTGTACTCTTAAACTAGGCTTCAAGCCAGTTTCAAACCTCTTGCACTTTTCTCTACTGGTAGATAGGAGACTCCCTGCATAGTGGCTTAAATGGGAGAACTCCCTTTCATACTCTGTCACAGACCGATTCCCTTGCTTCAGACTTAAAAATTCTTGTAGCTTCTGATCCACATATGCATCTGGGATATATTTCTATCTGAACTCTCTGATGAAGTCGTCCCAGGTCAATACTGGAGGTTCCACTAAGCTGTAGTTGATGGCCTTCCACCAATCATAGGCATCCTCTTGTAGTAAAGACACTGAATACTCAAACTTCAATTTATCTGAGCAGTGCAGTTTCTTGAATACTCTATCCATTCTCTCCAGCCACTGCTCTGCCTCTAGAGATCTACTGTACCCTTGAATTATGTAGCCCCATATTTCAATAGCTTATCATATTGTCTGGCTGGAGCTTGAGGTTGCACTACATCTGTTGGAACATTGCAGCCATTTGCTGGGCAAATTGTGCAGAAAACTGTGACATTTGTAGGGCCGGTGCCACTAAACCACTAACATTTTGGAGGGTTGGGGCTTCCCCTTGGGCCTTAGCTTTTATTGACTGCTCAACTGAGTAATCCCCTTCTTCCATTTCAAATTGGGGTGAGGATATCTCCTGGAAAAATAACACAAGGAGATTTCTCTCTGTTAGTTCATATTTATGATATAATGCACTATATGTAACAAATAAGGACATTGAGCAGTTGTACTTATCGAAGAAAATATACAAATTCATAAGTCAAAACATACTTTAAAAATTTGCTCTGATATCACTAAAATATGTCACACCTTACCTCTCTATAAGGCATAACATGATCTCGTTGTATACCTAATGAATTACTGACTCCGTCTACCGATTACCCATTAAATATACTACAAGGGATTGTAAAACAATTTTCTTACTTTTTGAAAGAGGTTAGCTTCTCTAGCAGGTATTAAAAATATTTAATTGAAGTTTAAAAAGTAGTTAAAATTTTTATCCATTTTTATTTTTTCATAAATTTTGAAAAAATTTCGACAGAGTGCTGGCTATATTTGAGAAAATCGAAAATTTTATCTGTAAAAAACACTTCCAATATAATACTTCATCAAATCACAACCACTATTAAAACTCAAGTCAACATAATTTTCCCCAATCTCCACAATTTAAATCAATTTTCAACTCAAATATTTCATAAATAATACTAAATAGTTTTCATTCACATTCCATTCAAGAAACATTAATTTACATTCATCAGTCTAATTTACATCAGAAAATCCAAAATAACATTATTACAAAATCTGTATAACTGCTCATGACCAATTTACAAATATACGACAGCAATAAACATCCATCGCTAAGTACTATGACTCAGTGGTACATAACATACTAAAATAAAATCTTATGCATAAATCAAATCACGTTTATTCCAATATGGTACTGAAAATGAAAACAAATATAAAACACAATTTATAATTTTAGTCAAAATAGTCTCATTTCAGAAGTCATAAAATAATTTCATAAAAACACACAGTTATATCATGCCATTAGTACAATGTTCATCTCAATAGCCAGAGGCTTATGAGGAATCTCAAGGCTAGCTAGCTCAAACTATGGGTACCCATTTAATTTCTTTCTCTACTGGTACACACCTCAATACTTCAGCTAGGGAGAGAATTCAAAATTCAAAACTAATTCCTCCCACTAGGCATGCTAGTGAGGCATTCAGATATATGGTAATGACACTGTGGTTTCAAAACTATCTTAACATTTTACTAAACATTTATTGACAATTCAAACACATACAACTAAATTTCCAACAATTTAAGTCAAAAGCATAATATTCATTTCATTCACAAATTTGCAATAAAAATAAATTACAATTTATTTATCAAGACAAATTATCAAAGAGAATTTACAGAAAAATTTTGTGTTGTGCACAAATCTTGTGCGAGTCTCCTTTAGGCCTTGACTCGATGTCTCAGGTTCTTTCCCGGTATTCTTTTCAACTGAAACACATAATTTTACAATGTTTCAGTATCATAACGTATAATAAATTCACAATTACTTATGTCTAGCTCTAATATTCTTAATTTAACGTTCTTTGAATTTTGCATTTCGGGTTTACTATTTACGATACTATTCAAGTCAAATTATTGACTTTCTTATACTTAATAGGTATGAAAATTTCAATTTCACCCACATACCACATTTTGGTTACTTAATTTGTTGATTTTGGTTGCCCCTTAAATTTTTAGGTCTCCTAAGCACAATTTCAAATTTTCAACTTTGATCTCCTATTTTGCACTGTTCCATTGGTCATGTTGCTGTGGGAATTTGGCTAAGTGTTCTCCATAGAAGTTGTTCCTTATTGTCTTAGCTTTATTCCCCTTTTTGAATCACTCCATTCGGATTTTTTTAGCCCTAGATATGGCCATTTGAACATGGCTGGCCGAATTGGTTTAACCCAGATTTTTGGGCACCTAATTTGGTTCTGGCAGTTTTGGACCACTAACTTTAGGTGGAAAAATGACTGAGTTATGGGTAGAGTTGTTCTTCATAAAAGTTGTAGTGCTATGTCATACCTTTCCAATGCCAAAAAAATCAGGTCATTTGGACCTGTATAGCCCAAGTTATGGCCAAATGAACAAATATTGTTTATTTGGTCATTTTGGTACAGTGGCAATGCACTCCACCCGGGTTTGACCTAATTGTTCATTATGATAATGTCATTTTCTAGGCATGGTTCCTAAATGAAAAATGGGCCATTATGTGTCTATTTTCATTCCCAATTGGCTTCATACAAATTTGGTTGGTAAATTTGCAGTTTTAGTCCCTGAAAGAGACCTAGGTCAAGCTGCCAGAATAGTGACCCTAACCATTCTGAATTGCACTTGGTTTGTACCAATTCAAACATACCACAAATGGTCCCAATTGACCATTTCTCACTTCAATTAGGGTCATTTGCACCAATTGACCATTTCTCAAATTTTCTCCCTAATTTTCAAGAGGTTAAGAACCCTAATTACACAATTTTGAAATCTAATGAAATTAAAGTGTATATTCATTATCCACATGCTTAATTCAACCTAATTAACCATTCAAGTTCATCAAAATCTTGCAAATCAAGTCCCCCCTATAGCTGGCTGAAATTTCTATTTGGTCCTTTCATGATAGTTTTTGTTTGAATTTAAGTTCAATTCTAGGTTAACTTAACTAAGAACATGAAAATTTAACAAAAGATGTCAAGTTTAAGTACTAACCTTTGTTTGATCTCTACTTCTTCAATTTCTTCCTTTTTCTTCCTTCCTTTCTTTTCTCAATCTTCTTCTCAAGGGAAGAAAACAAGGTCTTATGAACTAATTTTGGGAGAAATTAGGGTTTAATGGGGGATTTGAAGCTTGGTGCAAGCTTTCATGGTGGTTTAGAAATGGAGTTGAGAGAGGTGAGGGCTGCCGAAAATGAGTGGGAGAGAAGATGAGTGATTGGCTTTTTAATTTTTATGTATTTTGTTTTAATTTTATGTATTTGACTTGGTCAAATAAATTGGGCAAGTTAAATTTGAATTATGATGTCATAAAAATGAGGTAAACATGATGTAATAAGTAATTTTCCTCACTTTTCTTTTCTTTTTCTTTTTCATTTATTTTTCCCTGTTTCTTTAATTTAATTCTCGACTCTGGAATTTTCATTTCTCCTATTTTATTAGACAGCTAGGTTAGAAGTAAGTTCTAGGGGTGAATTAACCAAATTGCCCCTCGCCAGTTCGATCCGGTTTGTAAGTAATTCAATATTTCTTCCGAATCTCTGATCTAATTATTTGACCTACTTAACAATTCTTTTCTATGATTTTCTCTTTTCCACTGTGTTCGCAATAGTCCTAAGGACTGTGGCGTCACATTTTCCGATTCAAAATTTGAGTTAAAATTGACCTCGCAGTCACTTCCCGGGAAGGTCACCCATCGTTGTGACTCTCGGCTCATTTAACCTTTTATGTTCTGTTTTTCTTATTTATACTTAACTATCTTGCAATCACTAATTATTTGCATTCAGGGCTTATCTAGGTGTCTTAGATGTAGTTCTAATTTTCTTAATTGTCTGGACCGACACCGGTCACCGGAATAGTAAAATATACCAGGCTATGCAAATAAGGGTGTTACAACCTTTACCAGCAACCCAAGGAGCAACAAAATCGCTGATCAAAGCACACATCTCAAACTCAGCACTGACCTCGCATCTTCTCAACATATCCATGAAAACATAGATCTACTATAACAAGGGGGGTTGGTGCAAAGCTCTTGTACATAAATCCGAACAGGAAGACCTTCTCAGCCGTGGTCCAGAAGTAGAACTTAGAGTTGCGGTATAGCCAAAGTAAGGAAACCCTCTCATCACGTAAAACTAACCCCACCTTTCACCAGCACCAAACTCTCCACGTACTAGGTCTTCAACAAGCCCTCTCATTGGAGGCCAACCTGTATGCAAAACACATACCAATACAAGCAACACAAAACCCCCATATACAGCCTAACCCATCTTGCAAAGGGCTATCCTGAACCAGGCCACAAACAAAAAATTAGAGATCTAGAACAGACCTTGTAACACCGTCACTGCAGCAACTTTGTGCATTTCACTGTTTCGGTGACCGGTGTCGGTCCGGATAGCTAGAACGTCTAGAAAAATATTTAGACTAAAGTGAAAAATCATAAATAACTCAAATATTAATAAGAAAAATTTAGGAAAAATTTTAGAAATAAAATACAACCAAGTTAAATGAGCCGGTGCCTAAGCGATGGGTAACCTAGTGGGAAATTGCGGTCTTCGCAGCTAGGAGCCCTAACTAGGGAGAAAATTCATGAAATAATTTTTGGGACTCCAGAGAAGAGTCATTGAGGTTTCTATGGCATTAAAATGCTAAGAAAAGGCTTACAAAAAAATTTTCAATTGGTATAGACAATTTTAGCTCATTAAGCTAAACGTATGGCATTTTGGTCATTTCGTCTTTAGAGATGATTTTTGGCCAACTTGTCCAGTCAACTAAATAATTATTATGACATAAAATATGAATTAATATTTGTGAGAAAATAATTAAAAATGAGTAAAAGAAATGAGAAAAGAAAATAAAATATAAATTGAATTATTACATAAGCAATTATGTCATAACGCATAAAAGAAAATTTTCAACAAATTATAAATTCTAACCAATGGGAAATGGACAAGCCAATTAAAAAGAGATAAACACAAATGAATTGGGGTAAAAATGAAAACAAAACTCTGCAACTTATCTTCCCATATCAGTCGGCCTTTTCTCTCACTCCTCTCACCATGGTTGATCAAACTTCTCACTAGAAATTCTTGATAAACCACCCAAAAAAAAATTTAAGCTTCCTTCACAAAACCTCTTCCTCACCCCTTAAACTCTCTCTAGCCAGACAAAAGAAGAAGGAAAAGGAAAGTTTTGCAAACTTGGGAGTTAGCTCTAACAAGGTTAGTGCCCAATTCCTTTTTTCTTTCTTTCAAATTTCTTGTTAGAATGATAAATTAAACTAGGATATGTGAAATTCCATCAAAAAATAAACATGTTGAAGTGTCACCCCATTTTCGGCAGCCATGGACTTATGAGGGTTTTGATGATTTCTTTGGATGAAATGAGTATAGAAGCTGCCCTTGATACGAACTTAACACTTAGCATATTGAATTGTAAGTTAATGGAAGAATAGAGAAATTGAGAACTTAGGGTTTTGAGCAAATTGAGGTTTTGCTCCTATAATGGTGTAGGAACATTTTAATGGTCAATTAGTGACCATTTGGTAAGTTTTAAACTTAATATGAAGTGAATTGAGTCATTGAATGTTGGAAAGGGTAGGCTACCTTGTGTGCTGCAGTTTAGACTCTTGGAGTCTAGTGTGTTTGGAGAGCCTTAACTGAACTTGTGTAGCTCCAATTGGAGGTGAAACTAGATACATAATGCCACAACTTTGGTGAAGGAACCCTGCCCACAATACCAACTAAGTGGCCCTAAAAATTGATCTAATCCGGGTGACCAATATGTTGTCCCTGGAAAATGACCAAATAAACAGTGTTTATTCATTTGGTCATAACTCAGTGTACAAATGTCTATTTGACCTAAATTTGATATCAATGGAAAGCTTAGACAATTTAGGACAACTTTCATGAAGATCATAACTCTATGTTCTGACCATAACTAAATGAAATTGTCCATCAAAATTAGGACATCAAAACTACCAGAATTGATTCTGCCCAGAAATTCTGGAAAAATTACAGTCCAGCTAGTTATGGTATTTAGGCCATAACTTGAGCTAGAAAACTCCAAATGGGGTGATTTAAAAAGTGAAATGTAACTAGACACAATAATGAACAACTTTGATTGAGAACACTTAGCCAAATTCTCACTATAGAATGGCCTATTAGAACAGTGAACTCTAGCTCCCAAAAACTGAAATTTTGATTTATTTTCCATTGGTTAGAAGTATGGATTGGCAACTAATTCCAACACTTTTGGGAACCAAAATGTGGTAAATTTATGTGATTAGGACTCATGTAACTATTATGCATTAAAAAGTCAATAATTTGACCTAAATAGTAAAATGAATAGTAACCTTATATGTAAAACATGAAAATTCAATCAATAACTTTGTAATGTGCCCTAGTACACCTAGTAAGATTGGTTTGGATAAGTGGGCATGTCAATAGGGTTCAGTTAGCAGTACTGCACATGGCATTATGCTATTCTGTGATTTTATGGCTTTTAGCCATTTTGATATCAGTGTGATACTTGGCCTTGTGCCTAATGTTTATTATAGCTTATTAGTTGTTCTATTGCACACCGGGAGATACATACGTGACCGATGGTGTGACGGCCTGAGGTACTTGGTACCTAGTGCCTATTTACCCATTTATCCAGTCCAGTGATCCAGTATAGGTTACTTGCGCAACCAAAATTGGAAGTTGATAAATTTAATGAAATAATTGATATAACAAGTGCCAAATAAATAGACTACAAATAATTACAAAAAATTTGTCTGCATAAGACATCAATATATACACTGCATAATTATTTTCTTTTAGTTCTTTTTATTTTATTATTAGCACCACTAAGCATTATTGCTTAGCGCATTGTTTTTTTCCATGCGTAGGTTCTGGAGAGACTAGGTGAGGCCGTTCACAATTTTGCATAGTGTCTGTGTCACCTCACAGACTTCAGTGCATTGGTAGGACACTAGGTGCCATTTTGGTATTTTGTACTGTTTGTATTTTGTAATTAAATTTTTATTTCTCATGTATAGTTGAAACTCATATAATATATTTTGGTATGAATGCAAATATTTGTAATTTGTATTTATAAATGAAAATTAAGTATTTATTTATGATTTGTACATGATTATCATGTGAAATGAATAAATGACAAATAGAAGAATTTTTGAGAAATGGTTGAGAAATATTGAGATTATGTTGATATAATGGAGTTTGAGAATGATTGAAAATGTATTGGAAGTGTTTTTCACAGGTTCCGAAGAACTGTTTTCTCTATTTTTTGTCGGTACTCTGCCGGATTTTCTATAAAATTTTTGAAACCTCAAATGAATTTATAATTTCAATAAATGACTTAAATTAGTTAGATTTCACAAATTGCACTTCATAACCATGAAGAAATGAATTAAGGAAGCATAAAAATAATTGAGATAAAATATGGTGTTCCGGTAAACCGTGTGGCAAATCTTACTCAACTATACTGTAGACGGGTAAGGGGTGTCACATTTAGTGGTATCAGAGCACTAGTTAGGTGTTTCTGGGTCTAGATCGAGTCCATATCATGCATTGCATTTGTAAGAGTCAAGGTGACACTAATGCAGATCTGTTTAGTTTTCTTATTTTGATTAGGATATGGACCCCACTTCTTAGAGGACAATTGAGGAGGAAGTGGAGAGTCATGCTCCACTGCAGTGAGGCGGGAGGCGGGGAAGAACGCTCCACGGTGCCAGTGAACACACCTTTCGGCCTCTACAGGCCATGTTCCAGCAAATGGCCTAGTTTTTTAGACAAATGGCAAGGGTAATCTCACCACCACCACCACCTCCATAGCAAAAATCTCATTTGGAGAAACTCAGGAAATTTGGAGCAGTGGATTTTTTTGGCAAGAGAGTAGATGATTCTGTTGTAGTTGAGAACTGGTTGAACAGAATAGGAAGAGTTTTAAACAACTCCACTGCACCCCTAAGCAAAACCTAGAAGCTGCTGTATCTCTACTGCAAGATGATGCATATCAATGGTGGGATACAGTGTCCAGTGAAGTGCAGCCAGAATAAATAACTTAGGACTTTTTCCTCTCAAAGTTCAGAAAAAAGTATGTGGGTAGTTTATATCTAGAAGAGAGAAGAAAAAAATTCATTAACCTGAGGCAGAGACAGTTGACAGTGGCAGAGTATGAAAAAGAATTTGTTAGACTAAGCCGTTATGGAAGGGAGATAGTACTTAATGAGGCCGAGAGGTGTAAAAGATTTGAAGAGGGGCTAAATGACAATATAAAGATAATGATCACTGCCTTGGGAATCACAGACTTCACCAAGTTAGTGGAAGCTACAGTAAAAGTTGAGAAAGTCAGAATAAGTGAGGAGATCAGGAGAGAGAGAGACAGCAGAAGAGGGGCCCAGGTCAGTCTAGCTCATCTCCTGCACCTGGGAAGAAGTTTAAAGGTCTAGCTGCTCAGAGTTCAGGTCATCCTCAAGGTTAGGGTCAGTCCCAGGGGCCTAGGCCACAGTTCACACCTAGGAGAGGCCAGTCCACACCATCAGTGGGCAGCTCTCCAGGGATGGTGTTCAGGGGACCAGCCCCAGCATCTTCTGCTGTCCACATTGCCTGAAGTGGCATAAGGGGGAGTTTTGGAGAGTGATGGGTACCTGCCTAAGGTGTGGGTTGACAGAGCATCAGTTAAGGAACTGTCCATGCAGAACTGCCACAGCTATTCTAGAACAAGTAGATAGACCTGGCCATGCACCTCAAAGGGGTAGGAAGTTCGGTAAATCTGAGGCAGTTGGTCTATCATAGAGACCTGCATCTGAGCCAGCCGAGAGGCCAGAGGCTAGAGCACCTACCAAAGCTCATGCCATGAGATCTTAGGAGGAGCAAGATGCCTCGAACGTTATAAGGGTTACATTCTCCATCTACAACACATTTGTGCATGCATTAGTGGATCCAGGATCCACTCATTCATACATCTGCATCAACCTACCCATAGAAAAGGGGATACTAATAGGGGAGAGTGACCAAGACATTCTGGTCACTAATCCATTAGGCCACAGTGTGGTGGTGAACAAGGTATACAAAGGCTGCCCGTTAAGGATTCAAGGGTATGAATTCTTGACAGACTTGACTTGATGTGATTTTGGGAATGGACTGGTTGTCACGTCATTAGGCAATAGTTGATTGTAAATTAAAGAGGATTTCCTTAAAAACTCCTGAGGGTAATGAGATTACAATTGTGGGGGAAAGGACAGATTTCTTGTCCAATGTCATCTCAGCCACAGTTGCAAGAAAACTGATGAGAAATGGTTGTGAAGCCTACCTAGCATATGTGGTGGATACTAGGCAGGCTAAGCCAGATCTGTGTGACATACCCACAGTAAGAGACTTCCCAAACGTGTTTCCTGAAGAATTGCCCAGCTTGCCACTAGAAAGGGAAGTCAAATTTGCTATTGAAGTACTGCTGGGTATAGCACCAATCTCTATTGCTCCTTATAGGATGGCATCGACGGAATTGAAGGAATTGAAAATCCAGTTACAGGAGTTGCTGGATAAGGGGTTCATATGCCCCAGTGTGTCACCATGGGGAGCTCCAGTGCTATTTGTAAAGAAGAAGGATGGGACTTTGAAATTATGCATCGATTCTCGGCAATTGAATAAAGTGACTGTGAAGAACAAATATCCGTTGCCTAGAATTGATGATTTGTTTGATCAGTTGAAGGGAGTAGGAGTATTTTTCAAAATTGATCTCAGATCAGGGTATTATCAGTTGAGGGTGAAGCATCTAAATGTGCCAAATACTGCATTTAGGACCCGGTATGGGCATTATGAGTTTCTAGTGATGCCCTTTGGCCTAACAAATGCACCAGCAGCATTCATGGACCTTATGAACCGTATCTTCCATCCACACCTAAATTGGTTCATAGTGGTCTTTATTGATGATATTTTGGTGTATTCCAAGACCAGGGAAGAACATGATGAGCATTTGAGGATTGTCCTGCAAACCGTGAGAGAAAAGAAGCTGTATGCTAAGTTGTCCAAGTGTGACTTCTGGTTGAATGAGATTGCATTCCTTGGACACATAGTGTCAGCTGATGGGATTAGAGTGGATCCCAAGAAAATAAAAGCAGTGATGGAATGGAAGACTCCCAAAAATACAACTGAGGTCAGAAGTTTCTTGGGGCTAGTTGGGTATTACAGAAGATTTGTGAAAGGGTTCTCTTTAATAGCTGCTCCAATGACCAAATTGTTACACAAGAATATCATATTTGACTGGAATGACAAGTGTCAGGCCAATTTTGAGAAATTGAAGGCTATGTTAATAGAGGCACTAGTGTTAACACAGCCAGTGTTGGGAAAGGACTTTGTGGTCTACAGTGATGCCTCGCATAATGGGTCAGGGTGTGTATTGATGCAAGAGGGAAAGGTGGTCGCCTATGCTTCCAGACAGCTGAGACCACATGAACAGAACTACCCTACCCATAATCTAAAACTTGCAGCAATTATCTTCGCACTAAAGATATGGAGGCACTACTTATATGGTGAAAAGTGTCATATTTATACAGACCACAAAAGTTTAAAATATTTGCCAACTCAGAAGGAACTCAACCTTAGACAAAGGCTATGGATTGAGTTCCTGAAGGACTACGACTGTGTGATATACTACCATCCTGGGAAGGCAAATGTAGTTGCTGATGCTTTGAGCAGAAAATCCATCACAGCTTTGAGATCATTGAATGCCCGTCTATCCTTGACTCGAGATGGAGCTATTTTGGCTAAGTTACAAGTGAGGCCAAACCTGCTACAACACATTTTAGATGGGCAGAAGGTAGATGAGAAGTTAATGGCTATTATGAGCAAAATTCTAAAAGGGAAGGCAACTGATTATGAGGTGAAAGCAGATGGGTGTCTGTATTACAAAGGAAGGGTATGTGTACCAGATGATGGGGAATTAAAAGCCAGTATTCTAAAAAACGCACGCATCAGTGTTTATGCTATGCACCCAGGAGGTATAAAAATGTATCATGACCTGAAGCTTCATCATTGGTGGCCTGGTATGAAAAAGGACATAGCTGACTATGGCAGAACATCAAGTTCCATTGGGTTTGCTACAGCCTATACGCATACCTGAATGGAAATGGGATCAAGTCACCATGGATTTTGTAAGTGGTCTACCTCTCACCTAGAAAAAGCATGATGCAGCATGAGTGATAGTAGATAGATAAATGAAGTCAGCACACTTTCTGCCAGTTAGGACTGAGTACTTACTAGAGAAGTTAGCAGAATTGTATATCAGTGAGATAGTTTGACTGCATGGAATTTCACTTTCCATTATATCTGATCGAGACCCAAGGTTTACATCGAGATTTTGGAAGAAGTTACACGAATCCTTGGGTACACAACTCCACTTTAGCACAGTTTTCCATCCTCAGACGGATGGGCAATCAGAAAGAGTAATCCAGGTAAACATTAAAATTGTGACACCCCTTACCAGTCTACAGTGTAACCGAGCAAAATATGCCACACAGTGTGCTGGAGCACCAATTCATATTTCCATTACAATTTACCCTTTTTAATTCATTTATTCACAATTTTTTATCAATCTGAATTTTTCGCAAATTTTATAACAAATCCAGCAAAGTGCCGACTGTAAATTGGAAAAACAATTCTTCTGAATCTGTTAAAAACACTTCTAATATAATTATAATTTCAATCTCAGTCAACCACTAACATATTTTCAACAATTTCTCAAATGGCCACAATATCTCAAAATTCAATTCGTTTCATATCATACTCACTTCAATAAGAAATACTCAAATTTATTACTGAATATGGTTCATAGATAATTACATCAAAAGCATAATTACATGAGTTTATAATATACATTACAAAAGTTTACAAAATACAATATACCAAAAGTAACCTAATGTCCTACCAATGCACTGCAAATGTGAGGTGACTCTGGATTCTGTGTGCAGATCTGAAAGTTCACCCGGTCTGAGGTCTGCTGGACTCCCCAGCTATGTCTCCAGTACCTGCACGTGGCAAAAGTGACGCGCTAAGAAATTCTACTTAGTGGTGACAATATAAAATAAAATAACTAAAATAACATAAATATGCAGAATGTATGTTTACATTTTAGGTAGACATAATTTCTGGCATTTATTGTAGTATTATTCGATTAAAATTTGATAAGATTTATTTTCATTGCCTGAGTAACCTATACTAGTCGACTGGACTGGATAAACGGGTAAACTGGCACTAGGTACTAAGTACCTTGGACCATTACACCATCGGTCACATTGTGTCTCCCGGTGTACAATAGAATAGCTAATAAGCTGTAATAATTATCAGGGATAGAACCCAAGTATAACAACTTAATCAACATAGCCAAAGGCTATTTTATCGTAGAATGGCACATGAGGCCATATGTCACACCTTACCCCTCTGTAGAGCATAACATGATCCCGTAGAATACCTAATGAACTACCGTACTTCACCTACCGATAACTCATTAAGTACCCTACAAGGGATTTTAAAACAATTTTCTTATTTTTGATAAGTGGTGAGCATTTTCTAATAAGTATTTAAAACATTTAGTTAAAATTAAAACTAGTTAATATTTTTGGTCCATTTTATTTTTCCGCAATGGATATCTATTCTTTATAGTCACCTTATTCAACTGTCGATAATCAATACACAAGTGGAGAGTGCCATCCTTCTTCTTAACAAACAACACTGGTGCTCCCCAAGGTGACACACTAGGGCGGATAAAGCCCTTGTCAAGCAATTCTTGCAACTGCACTTTCAACTCTTTCAATTCTACAGGTGCCATTCTATATTGTGTTATGGAGATTGGGTCCACACCAGGCATAACATCAATCTCAAACTGCACCTCTCTTTCTGGAGGTAGTCCTGGTAATTCATTAGGAAACACATCTGGAAAGCCACATACAGTAGGGATGTCCCTTAGTGCTGGGCTCCCCACTTGGGTGTCTATCACATGTGCCAAGTATGCTTCACACCCCTTTTTGATCATCTTTCTGGCTAGTGCAGCCGAAATGATGTTTAATGGCAGTAAATGCCTCTCCCCATGTATTACCACATCACCATACAAAGAGAGACCAAAAGTGACTGTCTTCAGTCTACAGTCAATCATGGCATGATGCCTGGCTAACCAATCCATGCCCAAGATGACATCATACTCTCTGAAGGGCATTTCAATCAAATTTGACAGAAAAACATGTCCTTGGATCACCAAAGGACAGTCCCTATAAATTCTATTGACCCGGACCTCTTGTCCTAATGGACTAGTTACTAGCACTTCAAAACCAATTTGCACACATGGAACAGCAAGTGAACTAACTATGTTAGCACTAACATATGAATGGGTTGAACCCGGATCAAATAACAAAACACATCTTGATCAGAGATAGAGAATGTACTAGCTACCACATAGAAAGTCTCAGCCTCTTCTCACTGTCTCATTGTGTAAACTCTGGCTGAAGCACTTCCTTGTGCTGATTGACCAACTATGCCCTGACTGCCTGAAGCAGTGCCTCTACCTCTGCCTCTTCCTCTGCCAACAAACTGTGAACCTGCAGGCGAGTGCAGATAGATCCTCGCAGTGTAGGAGCTGGACCATATCTCGGAGACGGAGCACTAGTGCAGTCTCTTACTAAATGAACCTTGCCTCCGCAGTTAAAGCAGGCTCCAGTGGCCCAATAACACTCCCCCCCATGAATCTTGTCACTAGTCTTACAGGAGCGGGCAGAATGTGAACCCCTGCTCAACTACTGACTAGACCTAGGGGGTCTCCGTCCGGAAAATCTGCCCCTACCAAATCTTCCACCTCGACCCCTGCTGGGTCCACTAAACTTCTTCTTCTTCCCAGAAGTCCCACCAAAACTCTGTTCAACTGATTTTTCCCCTTTGTCTTTCTTTGATTTTTCTTTTACTGGGGTTACTTCTGATTCAATTCTCTCCAGCTCAAGTGTTTGAGACATAAGTTCTGAAAAATTGTTGTGTTGAAATCCCACAACTTGCATCCTTATGCTGGGCTTTAAACCCGTCTCAAATCTCTTGCACCTTGCCTTGCTGGTGGAAAGGAGACTCCCAGCATAATGACTTAAGCGGGGGAACTCCCTCTCATACTCTGCGACTGTTCTGTTGCCTTGTTTTAGACTCAGAAACTCTTGTAACTTCTGATCAACATATGCATCTGGGATGTATTTCTGTCTGAACTCTCTGATGAAGTCATCCCAGGTGAGCACTGGTGGTTCAGCTAAGCTGTGAGGGATGGTCTTCCACCAATCATACGCATCCCTTTGCAGTAGCGACACGGAATACTCAAACTTAGTTCATCTCGGCAGTGCAGCTTCTTAAATACTTTGTCCATTCTTTCAAGCCATTGCTCTGCCTCTAAAGGGTCCACTGTACCCTTAAATTCTGCAGCCCCATACTTCAATAACTTGTCATATTATCTGGCTGGAGGCAGTGGTTGTGCCACAGGTGGTTGGGGTGGAGCTTGAACAGGCATACCCCCAGCCATTTGTTGAAACATTGCCACCATATGTTATGCGAACTGTGCAGGAAATTGCGGCATTTGCGGGGCTGGTGCTACGGATCCACTGACATTCTGTAAAGCTGGGGCTTCCCCTTGTGCCTCAGCTTCAACAGACTGCTCAACTGAGCGATCCCCTTCTTCCATCTCAGTCTGAAGTTAGGGTATCTCCTGAACAAGTAACACAAGGAGATTTCCCTTCGTTAGTTCATATTTATGATGTAATGCACTGTATATAACAAATATGGACATTGAGCAGTTGTACTTAACAAAGAAAAGACACAAATTCTAAAGTTAAAACATACTCCAAAAATTTGCTCTGATGCCACTAAAACATGTCACACCTTACCTCTCTGTAAGGCATAACATGATCCCGTAGAATACCTAATGAACTACCGTACTTCACCTACTGATAACTCATTAAGTACCCTATAAGGGATTTTAAAACAATTTTCTTATTTTTGATAAGTGGTGAGCATTTTCTAACAAGTATTTAAAACATTTAGTTAAAATTAAAACTAGTTAATATTTTTGGTCCATTTTATTTTTCTGCAAATTTTATAGAAATTTTGGCAGAGTTCTGTCTATATTTTGAGAAAACAGTTCTTCAAATAACTGTAAAAAGCACTTCTAAAAAATTTTCTCAACCACTACTTCAAATTCTCAATCAATCTCAAACCTCAAGATTCCACAATCAATATTTCTGAATTTCCAAAATTCAATAATCCTTAAAATACTAGCAATTCATCTCATTCAAATTAAATAAAATAGTTCCACTCATATTTCATTAGAGACAAAACAATTTATATATATATACATCATTACAAAATTTACATCAAATGAAATTCAAACTAAATTTTTGTTACAAACTTCATACAAACTTTGTACAAGCTGCTCAAGACCGATTTACATGTCCATACATTTATGTGCAATACATACATCAAAATAAATATTTACAAGCAGGGTATAAATTATACCTGATAACTTCAAGCTGATAAATCCTCAATCCTCAGAAGCTCAGTCTGCTGCTCCTCTAGTCTCTATATCTACGACAGCAATAAAAGCTATCGCTGAGTACTAGGACTTAGTGGTGCACAACATACTAAATAATCTTTATGCAGAACTTAAATCACATTTATTCGAAAATTTGACTGAACATGAGAATTAAATACAAATCATGCATTATGAGATTTTAATCCCAAACAATTTCATTTTGAAGTATCAAATCACATTTCATAAAACCCACAGTTAGATCATACCATTCGAAACAAATAGAATCTCAATAGCCAGAGGCTAAAGAGAAATCACATCACAAGGCTAGCTAGCTCAAATATATGGATATCCATTCACATCCTCTTCTACTGGCACACCTCAACACTTCTCCAGAGAAGGAATCAAAATTCGAAACTAATTACCCCCACTAGTCATGCTAGTGAGGTGTTCAAATATATGGTCATGACACTATGGTTTCAAAACTTATCTTAACAATTTGCTAAACATTGTCATTTCAAATATACACAATAACTTTCACAATTTAAATCAAAACATCATAAATAAGGTCACAATAAACTTTCAACAATTCAAAGCAAAAGAAAAATGCATATTTCATTCACTTTATCAATGAATTTTAAAGCATAATGATGTTGTGCACAAACCTCAAGCGAGTCGCCTCTTGGCCTTGACTCGGTTCCTCGGGTTCTTTCCCGGTATTCTTTTCAACTGAAACACACAATTTTACAGTGTTTTAGTACCATAACTTAGCATAAATCCAAAAATAAATTTAACTTCACCTTTACCTAGCTCTAACGTGCTAAATTCGACGTTCTTGAAATTTTGTATTTTGGGTTACTATTCACTATACTATTCAAGTCAAATTATTAACTTTCTAAGACTTAATAGGTATGGGAATTCCAACTTCACCCACATACCACATTTTGGTCACTAAACTTGTTGGTTTTGGTCATTTTCTCAAAACATAGGTCTTTTAGGCAAAATTGTAAAATTTTCAGTTTTGGTGTTCCTAGTTGCACTGTTCCATTGGTCATCTTTCTGTTGGAATTTGTCAAAACTTTCTTCTTAGAAAATGTTCCCTATTGTCTTAAGTTTATATTTCTTCTTGAATCACTCCAATTGGAGTTTTGTAGCTCAAGTTATGTCCAAAATATGGTTACTGTTCATGCTGCAGATTTTAGTTCTAGCAGATTTATTGATCCAATTTCGTTTAGCAATTTGATCAAGTTAAGTCCATAATTTGGTCTAATTTTCTTCATATGAAATGTTCTAATATGCCTTAGGTTTCCATCGGTTCAATAATCGCTTAAATCGGAGTTTTTTAAAGAGAGTTATAGCCATTGAAACTTTACTGTTCATATGGTACATCTGCAGTCCTGCAGATTCAGTGATCCAAATTTGCTCAGTAATTTGATTGGGTTAATGTCATAATTTGGGTTGGTGTTCTTCGTAAAAGTTTTAGGTCTATATCCCATCTAACAATTGGTAAAATTTTAGATCATTTTGACCTGCCTAGCTCAAGTTATGACCAAATGAACAAACATTGTTCATTTGGTCAGTTTATACAGGGTAGCCTGCAATTTTCCAACTTTGGTCAATTTGTTCACTAGGTTTTGGTCACTTCATGCTTACTAAATGAAAATTGTGTCATTTAGTGCCTATTTTCATTCCCAATGGGTCCCATACCAATTGGACTTGTAAAATTTCATTTTTGGTCTCTCAAAGAAAATTTTGGTCATGCTGCTTCCCTCCGAATTTGGCTTTAATTCCAACACTTCTAACACACTTAATTAGGTCACAAATGAGCATTTTTCACTTCACATTAGGTCAAAGACACCATTTACCACTTCCTCACATTTTTTTTTCTCTAAACCCTAATGTCCAAAACCCTAAGTTGCCAATTTCTTGCATTTAGCTACTTTCAAACTCTTTAATCATAACCACTCACTAATTCAAGGTTCATATACCCATTCAAGTAAATCAAACCATGCAAATCACCCTCCCCCTCATGCTGGCCGAAATTTTAGTTTAGTCCCTCAACAAATTTTTCTTTTCACTTTAAGTTTATTTCTATGTTCTTGATGCTATACATACACTAATTAAACTAAAAAATTAAAGTTTGCATTACTAACCTTAGGTGAAGTCTTTGATCTTCACTTCCTCTAAATTTTCTTTAATTTTTTGATGACAAATCTTCCTCTCAGGTGACCAAATCAAGTTTTTGTGAAGCAAGTAGGGAAGAAATTGAGATTTAGTGAGGGTTTCAAAGCTTGAGTGCAAGCTTTAATGGAATTAGCAATGATGAGGGAGAAAGAGATGGGAGGCAGCAAGGGATAAGAAGAAGAAGGCTTTTTCATTTTTTTTTTCTTTTATTTTGTCTTTTTATGTCTTAGGAAGACCCAAAAATCCAATTAATTAAATTCACAAATTCTTATTTTTATGGCATCATGCATGATGTCATCACCTTTTAATTTTTTCATTTTCTCTTCTTTTTTTTTTATTAGTTCTTTAATTTAATTCTCAATTCTAAAATTTTCTTTTCTCTGATTTTATTTGACAGTTAGGTCAGGAGTCAGCTCTCGGGGTCAATTGACCAAATTACCCCTCGCCGGTTCATCCTGGTTTGCAATTAATTCAATATTTCTTTCGGCTCCCTGACCTAATTATTTGACTGACTTAACATTTCTTTTTCATGATTTTCTCTTTTCCACTATGTTCGTAAGGCGCAGTGTCACATTTTACGGTTCAAAATTTGAGTTTAAAACGACTTCGCAGTCCTTCCGAGACGGTCACCCATCGCTGTGACTCTCAGCTCGTTTAACTTCTTATGTTCTGTTTTTCTTATTTATACTTAACTAATTGACAATTACTAATTATTTGTGTTTATGGATTATCTAGTTGTCTTAAGTGTGGTTCTAATCCCCTTAATTGTCCGGACCGATAACGGTCACCGGAACAGTGAAATATACCAGGCTATGCAAATAGGGGTGTTACACCATAAAACACAGAATGGCATGAAGCCATATGCAGTACTGCTAACAAAACCCTATTGGCATGCCAACCTATCCAAACCAATCTTGCTAGGTGTACTAGGGCATGTTACACTCATAATTTATTCAATTCTTGAAATTTAAGTTTAGGTGTTACTATTCATTTCATTAATCAATAAAAATGTTGACTTTTGCATAGACAATAGGTACATTGGTTTTAATACTCCCAACATACCACATTTTGCATTCTAAAATTGTTGGTATTAGTTGCCAATACCATTTCTAAGCTTAATGTTAGTTGTTCAAAATTTTCAGATTTCAAGCCTTGTATTTACTATTCCATTAGTCATTTTTGCAGTGGGAATTTGACAAAGTTGTCAACATGAAAGTTGTTCCTTATTGTGTCTAGTTACATTTCTTTTTTTTGAATCACTCCATTTGTTGTTTTGTAGATCAAGTTATGGCCTAATTACCATGACTGGCAGGATTGCCAACTTCCCAGATTTTCTGGACTGACCAAATCTACAGTGTTTTGTATGGTGAATTTAGGTCACCTTGTGAACATGTTATTGTCAAAATCTGGGTTAGGTTTCTTCAATGAAAGTTTTAGGTCTATGTCTCAGATATTTTCTGGTAAAATTTCAGGTCAATTGGACCTTTCTACACTAAGTTATGACCAAATGAATAAATACTATTCATTTGGTCATTTTGCCCAGGCAGAATGCTGGTCACCCAGATTAGGGCAATCTTGAAGTCAACTTGGTTTGGTTTTCTGGGCATAGTTTCTTCACCAAAGTTGTGCCATTATGTGTCTAGTTTCATGTCCAATTGGCCTTGCACCAATTGAACCTCTACAACTCTAGTTATTGCCGCCCAAACCTGTTGGACTCATACCCAGTCCTGCAGGTCACTAGGGGTAGCCACACTAACTTCAATTCCCACTAAAGAAACCACTTCATTTCTTATTCATACATAATCAAATGGTCACTAATTGACCATTAAAACTTAATTTCACAATTACATGATCAAAGTCTCAATTTCATACCCAAACCCTAACTCAATTATCTCAAATCATGCATTTAACTCGCATTTCATTATTCCACTCAAGAGACTAATACTAAGGGCAGCCATACTGCCATTTTAGTTCTATGAAATCCTCAAAACCTTACCACATCCAAGGCTGCCGAAAATGTAGGATGGGCATACACATGATATTTATTAAATTTCTTTGTAAAATTACACTCAATTATACTCCTTCAACATGAATTGAAAGAGAAAAGGCAAGTTAAGTCACTAACCTCTAATGTAGTAAATTTCAAACTTGCTAGAGTTCTTCGTTTACACTTCCTTTTGCTCCCAAGAGCTTCACCAAGATGAAATATCAAGGTTTTATGTTGCTAAGTTAGGGTTTTGTTGAGAGAGGACTAAGGGAAGGGAGCTTTGTTAACTTGAAAATGGAGGAGTAAGAGAGAGAGTATGGGACGGCAAGAAGAAGAAGAAGAGAGTGGCTGCTGAAATTTTCTAGAATTTTACTTCTTTTCCTCATCTTTTAATGTATTATAATTTTCTTTCATTAATTTGATTGGCCATAGCTTTTTAATTACCTCATGCTTACATAAGCATGAAGTAATAAATCTCCTTTATTTACAATTTCTTTTCTTTCTTTTCCTATTCATTTTTAAATAATTTTTCATAAATATTTGTTCATATTTTATGTCATATAATTCACTTACATAAATGGACAAGTTGGTCAAAAATCATCTCTGAAGATGAAATGACCAAAATGCCCTCCGTTTGGCTTAACGAGCTAAAATTGTGTGTACCGATTGAAAATTTTTTCTAAGCCTTTTCTTGGCATTCTAATGCCATAGAATCCTCAATGACTCTTCTCTAGAGTCCCAAAAATTATTTTATGTAGTTTTTCCCAGGTCTAGGGTTGCTGGAGGCCTTCACTGTCACTTCCCCTTTGGGTTACTCATCACTGGGGTTTTGGCTCGTTTAACCTTAGTGCATTTCATTCCTAAAAATTTTCCTTGATTTTTATGAGCATTGTTTAGTTTATTTATAACTTCTCACTCTAGTCTATTTATAATTTCAAACATTCTAGCTGCCCAAACTGACAATTGGTTGCCAGAACAGTAGACTGTACGGACTAGCTAAAGTGAGGATATTACAACTCTTCCCCTCTAATAAAAATTTCGTCCTCGAAATTTACCTAATGCAAACAGTTGAGGGAACTGTTGCCTCATCATCTCTTCGCTTTCCCAAGTTGCCTCCTCAGTGTTGTGTTGCCTCCAAAGTACTTTCACTAGTGGAATCTGCTTATTCCTCAATTCTTTCATTTTTCGAGCTAGGATCCATATGGGTTCTTCTTCATATGTCAAATCCGGTTGGATTTCAATCTCTTCCATGGAGATGACATATGAAGGGTCTAAGCAGTATCTTCTTAGCATAGACACATGGAATACATTATGGATTTTATCCAGTTCTGGTGGTAGAGCTAGCTGATAGGACACTGGTCCTACACGTTCAATAACCTCATATGTGCCAATGAACCTAGGGCTTAACTTACCCTTTCTTCCAAACCTCAGTACCTTCTTCCACAGTGAGACTTTGAGAAACACTTTGTTGCCAACTGCATACTCTATCTCTTTTCTCTTCAAGTCGGCATAAGATTTTTGTCTATCTGAGGCAACCTTCAAATTTGCTTTGATTATCTTCACTTTCTCCTCAGTCTGTTTCCCCAGGTTTGGTCCCACCAGCTTATCTTCGCCCAATTCAGTCAAACATACTGGGGTTCTACACTTCCTCCCATACAGTGCTTCATATGGGGCCATTTGAATGCTAGCTTGTTAGCTATTGTTATATGCAAATTCTGCCAGTGGGAGATATCTATCCCAAATCCCCTCAAATTCAATGACACGACTCCTCAGCATATCCTCCAGGATCTATCACATAATTCATATTGTTACTATCATTTCAATTTATTAATTGTGAAAATTCAATTAGTTTTTTAGGTTTACCTGGATTACTCATTCCGACTGTGCATCCATCTAAGGATGAAAAGCCGTGCTAAAGCGAAGTTGTGTGCCCAAGGTTTCTTGCAACTTTTTCTAGAATCTCGATGTAAACCTTGGGTCTCAATCAGTATGATGGAAAGTGGGATTCCATGTAGTCTAACAATCTCACTGATATACAATTCTGCTAGCTTCTCTAGTGAGTAGTCAGTCCTAACTGGCAAAAAATGTGCTGACTTCGTCAATCTATCCACTATCACCCATACTGCATCATGCTTCTTTTGGGTGAGAGGTAGACCACTAACAAAATCCATAGTGACCCAGTCTCATTTCCATTCATGTATGCTTATAAGCTGTAACAATCCTGATAGAACTTGATATTCTGCTTTAACTTGCTGACATGTCAAACACTTAGTCACATAGTCAACTATATCCTTCTTCATACCAGGCCACCAATAATGAGGCTTCAAATCATTATACATTTTTGTGCTTCTCGGGTGTATAGCATAAACACTAGTGTGTGCTTGTTTTAGAATACTAGTCTTTAGTTCTCCATCATCTGGTACACACACTCTTCCTCTGTAGTACAAACACCCATCTGCTTTCACCTCATAATTAGTTTCCTTTCCCTCTAGAATTTTACCCACAATAGCCATTAATTTTTCATCTGTCTTCTGCCCATCTTGTATCTGCTGTAGCAAGTATGGCCTCACTTGTAACTCAGCCAAAATAGCTCCATCTTGAGCTAAGGACAGACGGGCATTTAGTGATCTTAAAGCTGTGATGGACTTTCTACTCAAGGCATTAGCAACTACATTTGCCTTCCCATGATGGTAATCTATCACACAATCATAGTCCTTCAGGAACTCAATCCATCGCCTCTGTCTAAGATTGTGCTCCTTCTGGGTTGGCAAGTATTTTAGACTTTTGTGGTCTGTATATATGTAGCATTTTTTACCATATAAATAATGCCTCCATATCTTCAGTGCGAAGATAATTGCTGCTAACTCCAGGTCATGAGTAGGGTAGTTCTGTTCATGTGGCCTTAACTACCTAGAAGCATAGGCGACCACTCTCCCCTCTTGCATCAATATACACCCTAACACATTATGGGATGCATCACTGTAGACCACAAAGTCTTTTCTTGACACTGGCTGTGTTAACACTGGTGCTTCTTGAAGGAACGGAAGCGTGAAAAACACAAGTTTATACCATTGAATTCAAAAATTTTCACCTAGGGTCACATGCATCATGCAAGATTTTTTTTTATCTATTTGATTTCAATGATAAACAACATATTAAAACTCTTTTAATATGTTTTTTGATCTGTATTTGCCATTTAAGATTTTAAAATTAATCAGATTAATTTTAGAACCCTAGATTAAATCAAGAACGATTACACTAACCTCTTGATGCACTGCAGCGTGTTTGCGCCTTTGAGATTCGTCTTCAGGACACCAGATATTGTCCCTCTAGCTTGTCCACACCAAGAACACCTATGGCAGCCCTTGAATAGCTTCTAAAGCTTTTTCTATTAATTAGAAAATCAAGTTCTGCCTTTTAAGAGATTAAAGATGTAAACAGGACACTAGAAACAATTTCTAGTGTTCTTAATTCAAGAGATTGATGGCTAATCTCTTTGAATTGATAAGAGATGAAGAAGAAGAGATAAAAACCCTCAAAGTGGCATGAAAAAGGAGTGTGGCTACTGGTTGTGTTTTATTTTCTCATAACAACACTTAAATAGCTAGGTTAACACATTAAACCCTTGCCACATGTCACCCTTTGATTAGCTCTAGGTTTAAGTGACCCAATCACATTGTGCCAAGTGTCAAACCTATATTTAATCTTGATTTTAATCATCTTACATGATTAAAAAAAAATATTTGGCAAGCTTATGTGTTATGCCATGTGTCACCATCTCATGGTACCACGTGTCACACTGTAAAATGACCAAAATGCCCCTGTGTCTTAATTTTGAGTTCTTAACCCAAAATAATTATTTTCTTCTTCTAATTAATTTATATCAAATATAAATTAATTAATTAATCTCTATTAATTAATTTTTCATTAATTAAATTCATATTTAAACACTTTAAATATAAATTTAACTTATATTATACATCCACTAATCTAGATTTGGTTTCAAGTCATGCTAGAGACTTTGCAATCTAATTGCAAACCAAACCTATTTAATTAATCAATTAAACTCTTTAATTAATTAATTAAATCATATTTAAATAGGTGATAACTTGTGTATGTGTGTGACTTACTAGGCTCATCACTAATTGGCAATGAGACATGATATCAACTCTTAATATCATTAGAACTCTTTCTTACCATAAATGATTTCTCTAAATCATTTTATGAACCTCATAGACCATGGTTAACACCTAGCATAGCATGCCATGGCCACCCAATTAGTAATAAGGTTTACCTTAAATGAACCTATAATCATATGTTACCATGCACTAGAATCTCTCTGTTACAAAATCCCAACTCAAGCTGTAGTCATGGTTTATGTCAAACTCCATTTGCTATGAATATTATGTTCTCTTTTAATTCCAGTTCTTGATTAAAAGATTTTCTCATCAGAAACTCTTTTCTTAATAAATCTATCTGTCCTGGCCAGGAACTTGAAACATCAAGAACAATTAAATGAACATAAGATTTTATCTCTATTTACTTAGAGGAACAGATTCCATCTTGATCAACACCTACCTCCATATATATCTAGTAGGAGCCAACACATGCCCATATACCCATACACAGTACAAGTATGAAAGCAGTATCAAACTCAAACTACCTATATACAAGATAACTGTGCTATCTCAGGTCTAAAGATTATATGCCTCGATATGATTTATGACAAAACATTGACAAGAGTAAACTCCATGTGCTTGTCATAAGTGTCACCGTTCGACCTACTTATCATTTATAAGTGCCTATCATGTTTGTTATATGGCATGAGACTCACCATTCCATCTTATTTATATCTCATATAAATAACTTGGGAACAAACATGAATACAATCTTTCTGGATAAGTCATGTCCTTATTATGAAGTATCTTCGATTGTGAACCTATTTATGATACTTTGTGCTAGAAATATTGTCACTCATATTCTTAACAACTTAAGAATAATATTTCTAACAAAATATCAATGGACCTTTTCTATTACACATAAATATATTATATAAACAGAAAAGTGGAAATGCCATTTATTAATAAAATATGTACAAGATACATACTAAATGATATGCTCTAGGGCATACTACTAACATTCTCCCACTAGCACTAGAGCCATTCATTACAATATCTTAGACCTATCTTCTCACGATGTCGGTCTAACTGAGTCTGTGACATAGGCTTAGTGAATGGATCAGCTGGATTTTCAGCTGATGCTATTTTCTGCATGGCTAAATCGCCTTGCCCAACTATATCTCTAATAATGTGGTAGTGCCTTTCTATGTGTTTGGATTTTGGGTGAGACCTTAGTTCCTTAGCCTGTATGACTACTCCATTGTTGTCACAGTGTAATGGAACTGCTGACTCAATGGAAGGAACTACTGTAAGTTCATCACAAACTTTTTAATCCAAGCGACTTCCTTTGCGGCATCGATGCGACAATATACTCGACCTCTGTAGTGGAATCTGCAATCGTGCTCTGTTTGGAACTCTTCCAACCGATCGCACCTCCATTACAAATGAACACATATCCAGAGGTAGACTTTCTATCATCGATATCTGATTGGAAATCAGAATCAGTATAACCATCCAATTGCAAGTCTCCACCTCCATAAATCAAGAATAAATCCTTAGTTCTTCTCAAGTACTTAAGAATATTCTTGACAGCTATCCAGTGTTCCAAACCTGGATTGGATTGATACCTGCTAGTCAAACTAACAGCATAAGCGATATCCGGCCTAGTACACAACATTGCATACATTAAACTTCCAATAGCCGAAGCACATGGAATCCTGGCCATCTTATCTCTTTCTTCAGGTGTCTTTGGAGACATCTCTTTAGAAAGATGGATACCATGTCTCACTGGTAACAATCCTCTCTTGGAATCAAGCATGTTAAACCTCTTTAACACCTTTTCCAAGTATAGACTTTGGGATAAACCAATTATTCGTTTCGAAATATCTCTATAGATGCGAATCCCAAGAATATAGGTTGCCTCCCCTAAGTCTTTCATGGAAAATGTATTTGACAACCATACCTTTATAGTCGTCAACATACCTGTGTCATTACCCATCAACAGTATGTCATCCACGTATAAGACAAGGAAAGTGATAGAACTGTCACTAACCTTCTTATATACACATGGCTCATCCTCATTTTTTGATAAAACCAAAGGATTTAATGGCTTCATCAAAACGGATGTTCCAACTCCTCGAAGCTTGTTTCAACCCATAAATGGATCGCTTTAGCTTGCATACCTTGGAACCATTTTGGGATTCAAAACCCTTAGGTTGTTCCATGAAAATGTTTTCTTCAATGTATCCATTGAGAAAAGTTGTTTTGACATCCATCTGCCAAATCTCATAATCATAGTACGCAGCTATTGCTAATAAAATCCTAATTGATTTAAGCATGGCAACAGGCGAGAAAGTCTCCTCATAGTCGATTCCTTGCCTTTGGCGAAACTCTTTCGCTCCTAGCCTTGCTTTATAGGTCTCTACCTTTCCATCAGAACCAATTTTCTTCTTCAAAACCCATTTGTTCCCTATAGGTACAATACCTTCAGGTGGGTCAACAAGATCCCAAACTTGATTCTTATACATGGAATCAATCTCGGATTTCATAGCATCAATCCATTTTGAAGAGTCTATATCTGATATAGCTTCTTCATAGGTAAGTGGATCATCTCCATGATCTACTTCTTCATGAGTAGACAACTCTTGCTCTTCTTCATGAAGAAAACCATATCTCACTGGTGGGTGAGATACCCTGGTTGTTCTACGAGGAACAGCTGTAGATGTTTCATCAACGGGTATAGGTTGACTAGATGGATCTATATCCATCGATGCATTGGTTGGTCAGAATTCTCCAATTCTAACTCTATTTGCCTTCCTTTGCCTCCTTCTTGGACAAATTGTTGTTCAAGAAATGTGGCATCTCTACTTATCACAACTTTTGTGAAGTAGGCAAATAAAATAATATCCAAAACTATCTTTTGGATATCCAACAAATCGACCTTTTTCTGATCTGGTCTCCAATTTATTAGTGTTCAGCTTTTTGATATAAGCTGGACAATCCCAAATCTTAACATGCTTAAGACTTGGTTTTCTTCCATGCCATATCTCATAAGGTGTGGAAGAAACTGATTTTGATGGAATCCTATTCAGAATATACAAAGCTGATTCTAATGCAAATCCCCAAAAGGAGATTGGCATATCAGTATAGCTCATCATACTACGTACCATATCCAATAGGGTACGATTTCTCCTTTCAGATACACCATTTAGTTGTGGCGTTCCTGGAGGAGTCAGCTGAGAAACAATGCCATGCTCTCTCAAGTATTCATCAAATTCAGTACTCAAATATTCACCTCCACGATCTGATCGAAGAGCTTTAATATTCTTTCCTGTTTGATTTTCTACTTCAGATTTAAATTCTTTGAACTTTTCAAAAGATTCATGTTTGTATTTCATCAAATACAAATACCCAAACCTTGATTTATCATCAGTAAAGGTAATAAAATAATGAAAGCCCCCTCTAGCCATTTCTTTAAATGGACCACATACATCACTATGTATTAGCTCCAAAATATTTTCAGCTCTTAGCCCCTGTCCAACAAAGGGTGATCTAGTCATTTTTCCCTGAAGGCAAGATTCACAAGTTGGAGTAGGCTCAGAGTCCAATAAGGATAGAATCCCCATTTTCTCCAATTTTGTAATCCTATCTTCTGCAACATGACATAACCTTAAGTGCCAAATATATTTTGAACTTGAGTTGGTTTTCACCACGACATTGCATTCATTTAGATTGGTATACTCTGGCCAGTGGAAACACTTTCTTACTGGCAATAGAAACACTTTCTTACTGGCAATGGAAACACTTTCCTATTGGCAATGGAAACACTTTCCTTTGCCTTCATCAGCTTTAGTCTTCCTTTTCTGTTTAGCTATTTTCTTAGAAGGACCAGGAATCTGAGGTTTCTTTTTCTTATTGCCCTTCTTCTTGTTGGACTTTCCAGCAGAAGAAGATGCAACCAAAGCTACCTCTTTTCCTTTATTGCCTGGCATATTCTTTTGGGCAATAACCAGCATGTTGAGTAAACCAGCTAAGGTGCATTCCTATCTAGTCATATGGAAATTTGTCACAAAATTCCCAAAAGACTCAGAAAGGGACTGAAGGATCAAATCCGTTTGTAGTTGGAAATCCATGTTAAAGTCAAGATGTTCCAACTGCTCAATCATCCGAATCATCTTGTGGACATGATCCCCAACATTCTGTCCCTCAGACTTCCTCATACGGAATAGTTGTCTAGATATCTCATACCTAGCATTCCTGCTGTGCTCACCATACAACTCTTGTAGGTGAAGGAGGATCTCACTCGCACTCTGCATGTTCTCATGTTGCTTCTGTAACTCATTACTCATGGAAGCAAGCATGTAACACTTAGCTCTCATATCATGCTCCTTCCACTTGTCCAAAGTTTCATGTTCCTCTTGTGTGGCCTCTGGAGGTAAGGGACCAGGAACATTTGAATCTAGAACATATCCTATATGTTCAAGGTTCAGGACAAGTTTCAAATTTCTTAGCCAATCAGACAGATTAGGTCCTGTCAACCTATTGTGATCAAGTATGCTTGCAACGATATTGGATGGTGGTGGTTGTTTTTTGCTCATTTTTATCAGAAAATTAACTGTAGAAAATAACCAGATTAATTAGTAAATGTATCATATAATTAACCAAAATGATTATGGTCTTTTAATCAAATTGGTCCTCCCACTAACTTATCGAATCCTACACTTCCAAAGTAGAAAACGGAAATCCTAGTTGGATGGATTCCTAGTGGGTGATTGAATTCTTATAATTCTATTGATCATCCTCAGGTACATCCATTATTGGAATTACAATAAACTATAAGTGAGCAACTCTTTGCCCATCACATCTCATGTGAGGTTCAATCCTTTACCTAGCCCCTAAAGCTCAAAATCTCAGGTACATCCATTATTGACTTATCTTGCATTAGTTAAGTTGATCCCATTGAGCCAGTAATTATGCAAATAATTTTAATGTCCTCAGGTACATCCAATATTGGCCACTAAACCATTTACATATTTACAACATCTCATGCTTAACAATTATTCTTAAGAAAATCTCTTAAATAAATTGCATCTTATGCAACTATTTAAAATTTCTTAAAATAATTGCCCCAATGGAGGGCCTATGTTATAATTACTTTAATTATAGCGTTTCCAACTTAATCATTTGTTTGGAAGATTTTATGGTCATTCTATTTACTATTAAGGTCTCACTTTGCACATTATCCATTTAGCATGCATATATCATATAATTGCATACATTCCCATACATCTCATGCATTCATGGATAAGCAGTAAATATGGTATGATCATGGACTTTCTAAGGGATTCAATTCTGAGCCACCAAGAATTGAATCAGGGCATTCCTAGGTGCATTTCATTCATTCATTTTACAAGAGTTGCTGAAGGAGTACATAATCAACACTTGCAATCCAATATTACATAGTAATCCTTGGCATACCAAGGCGAATTTACAAGAACTTAAATAAATAAAATTACAACCCAAAAATTATTACAAACTTAATAATACATGCCCAAAAAAATTAAAATAAATTAATTAATTTACAATCCCAAAGAAATATAAAATAAATAAATCCAATCACATTGGTCTTTTATAGTCCATGATCATCCATCATGCATATCACTATTTAACAATTAAATAAAACATACATACTTAAATTAAATTGAATATCTCATATTCAACTTAAAAATCCAGATTTGAATATGATTCAAATAAATTTAAAAATTCAGATTTGAATCTCATTCAAACAAATTTAAAAATTCAGATTTGAATCACATTCAAACAACTTCAAAAATTCAGATTTGAATCACATTCAAACATTTTTTAAAAAATCAGATTTGAATCACATTCAAACATTTTTTAAAAAATCAGATCTGAATTTTATTCAATCAATTTTATAAAATCAAATTTAAATATGATTCAAACAACTTTAAAAATTCAGATTTGAATCACATTCAAACAACTTTTAAAATTCAGATTTGAATCACATTCAAACAATTTTTAAAATTCTGATTTGAATCATAATTTAATTGTGTGATAAAAACTACTAATTAAACACTTTAATTAGTCAAAGAATAGGCCTTAAATCATACAACAATTGCAGAATTAAAAGCCAAACCTTAAACCACCCAATGGAAGCCAAACCATGCACACCATTGATGGTATTTTTTCAAGTATGCCGCCAACTTGCTTTGCAACCAGCAATGAACTTTTGATCTCATGATCAAACACACAATTAAATCATATAATCAACAATCTAAATGGAAAATATAGTGGCTCTAATACCAATTGAAGGAACGGAAGCGTGAAAAACACAAGTTTATACCATTGAATTCAAAAATTTTCACCTAGGGTCACATGCATCATGCAAGATTTTTTTTTATCTATTTGATTTCAATGATAAACAACATATTAAAACTCTTTTAATATGTTTTTGGATCTGTATTTGCCATTTAAGATTTTAAAATTAATCAGATTAATTTTAGAACCCTAGATTAAATCAAGAATGATTACACTAACCTCTTGATGCAATCGCAATGTCTGCGCTTTGAGATTCGTCTTCGTGACACGGATGTTGTCCCTCTAGCTTGTCCACACCAAGAACACCTATGGCAGCCCTTGAATAGCTTCTAAAGCTTTTTCTATTAATTAGAAAATCAAGTTCTGCCTTTTAAGAGATTAAAGATGTAAACAGGACACTAGAAACAATTTCTAGTGTTCTTAATTTAAGAGATTGATGGCTAATCTCTTTGAATTGATAAGAGAAGAAGAAGAAGAGATAAAAACCCTCAAAGTGGCGTGACAAAGGAGTGTGGCTGCTGGTTGTGTTTTATTTTCTCATAACAACACTTAAATACCTCTGGGAAGTCTCTTACTGTGGGTATATCACTCAGGTTTGGCTTAGCCTGCCTAGTATACACCACATGTGCTAGGTAGGCTTCACAGCCTTTTCTCATCATTCTTCTTGCAACTGTGGTTGAGATGACATCGAACAAGAAATCTGTCCTTTCCCCCACAACTGTGATCACATTACCCTCAGAAGTTTTCAGAGAAATTCTCTTCAATTTGCAATCAACTATTGCCTGATGACGTGACAACCAGTCCATTCCCAAAATCACGTCAAACTCATGGAAAGGCAACTCAATCAGGTCTGCCAAGAATTCATACCCCTGAATCCTTAACGGGCAACCCTTGTATACTTTGTTCACCACTACACTGTGGCCTAATGGATTAGTGACCAGAATGTCTTGGTCACTCTCCCCTACTAGTATCCCCCTTTCTACGGGTAAGTTGATGCAGATGTATGAATGAGTGGATCCTGGATCCACCAATGCATGCACAGGTGTATTGTAAAGGGAGAACGTACCCCTGATGACGTCCGGGGTATCTTGCTCCTCCTGAGCTCTAATGGCATAGGCTCTGGCAGGTGGTCTGTTATCTGGCCTCTCTGCTGGCTCAGATACAAGCCTCTGTGATGGTCCCACTGCGTCAGATTTGCCAGATTTCCTACCCCTTTGTGGTGCAGGAGCAGGTCTGTCTGCTTGAGTTGGAGCAGCTGTAGTAGTTCTGCGTGGACAGTTCTTCAACTGATGCTCTGTTGACCCACACCTTAAGCAGGCACCAGTCACTCTCCAACACTCCCCCTTATGCCATTTCAAACAGTGTGGACATGCAGAAGATGCTGGGGCTGGTCCCCTGAACCCCATCCTTGGAGAGCTGCCCACTGATGGTGTGGACTGACCTCTCCTAGGGGTAAACTGTGGCCTGGGCCCCTGAGACTGACCCTGACCTTGTGGTTGACCTGAACTCTGTGCAGGTGGACCCTTGAACCTCTTCCCAGATGCAGGAGCTGAACTAGACTGACCTGGGCCCCTCTTCTGCTGTCTTTCCCTTCTAGTCTGCTCACTAATTCTTACTTTTTCAACCTTTATTGCAGCTTCCACTAACTTAGTGAAGTCGGTAATTCCCAAAGTAGTGATCATGATCTTTATGTTGTCATTTAGTCCCTCTTCAAATCTCTTGCACCTTTCAGCTTCATTAGGGACTATCTCCCTTCCATAGCGGCTCAATCTAACGAATTCCTTCTCATACTCAGATTAATGAACTCTCTTCTTCTCTCTTCCAGGTATACACTACCCACATATTTCTTCTTGAATTCTAAGAGAAAGAAGTCCCAAGTTACTATTTCTGGCTGCACTTCACTGGATACCGTGTCCCACCATTCATATGCATCATCTTGCAACAAAGATATGGCAGCTTCTAAATTTTGCTCTGGAGTGCAGTGGAGTTGTTTTAAAACTCTGCCTGTTCTGTTCAACCAATTCTCGGCTGCAACAGAATCATCTTCTCTCTTGCCAAAGAAGTCCACTACTCCAAACTTTCTCAATTTTTCCAGGTGTAATTTTGGTTGTGGAGGTGGTGGTGGTGGTGGTGCTGGCATTACCCCAGCCATTTGTCTGAAGAATTCGGCCATTTCTGGAACATGGCACGTGGAGGCAGAGCGTGCTCGCTTGAGTGGCGAGCAGGTTCTCCCATACCCCCAGTCTCAGCTGCTGCAGGTGGAGCATGACTCTCCACTTCCTCCTCAACTGCCCTCTGAGATGTAGGGTCCATATCCTATTCAAAATAAGAAAGACAAACAGATCTCTATTAGTGTCACCTCGACTCTTACAAATGCAATGCATGGTATGCACTCAATCTAGGCCTAGAAATGCCTAAACCGTGCTCTGATACCACTAAATGTGACACCCCTTACCCGTGTACAGAATACCCGAGTAAGCAATGTCACACGGTGTACCGGCACACTCTATTATACCTTAATTAATTTTTTTTATCATGGTTTTGAATATAACTTGTGAAATATAATATATTTGAGCCATTTATCGAAATTATAATTTATTTGAGGTTTCGAAAATTTTTATAGAAAATCCGGCAGAGTACCAGCTAAAAATGGAGAAAAAAGTTCTTCGGAACCTGTGAAAAACACTTCCAATATTCATATTCAATCATCTCAAACTCCAATATCAAAATCTCAATATTTTTCAATTTCGTTTCTCAATCATTCAGCTCATGTAATAGTCATGTACAAGTCACAGATAGATATTCACTTTTCCATTCACAAACACAATTTTCATTATTTACATGAACATCAAAATACATTTCATAAGTTCAATTACATATGAGAAAATAAAAGTTAGTTACAAAATACCAAAATGAAACCTAGTGTCCTACCAATGCACTGTGGATGGTGAGGTGACACGGACACTATGCAGAGCTGCAGGATGGACTCACCCAGTCTGCGGTCTACTGGGCTCTCGATCAGTATCTCCAGAACCTACACATGGCAAAAGCAACGCGCTAAGCAAAAATGCTTAGTGGTGCAATAATAAAATAACAGGAAATAGCAGAAAATAAATATGTATTGAATGTATATGTCTTATTTGTTTGTGTTTGTTATATTCATTTATTTCGTTAACTTTGTCCACTTTTATTCTTTTGGTTGCCCAAGTAACCTATACTGAACGACTGAACTGGATAAACGGGTAAACTGGCACTAGGTATCAAGTACCTCGGGCCGTCACACCATCGGTCACATATGTATCTCCGTGCAGCAAATGGCTAACAAGTCAGAATAATATGAGGCACGAGGCCAAGTCTCAACACAATGTCAAAATGGCTAAAAGCCATAAAATCATAGAATGGCATAATGCCATGTGCAGTACTGCTAACTGAACCCTATTGGCATGCCAAACTATCCAAACCAATCTTGTTAGGTATACTAGGGCATTTGATACTTTTGAATTCTTCAATTTTTGAATTTCAAGTTTTGGTGTCACTATTCACTTCATTAGTCAACAAAAATGTTGACTTTTGGATAGAAAATAGGTGCATTGGTTTTAACACTCCCAATGTACCACATTTTGCATTTAAAACTTGTTGGAATTAATCACTAATACCATTTCTAAGCTTAGCAATAAACGGGCAGAATTTTCAGTTTTTGTACCCCAACTTTACTGTTCCATTAGTGACTGTTACAGTGGAAATTTGAGGAAATGGTAAACATGAAAGTTGTTCCTTATTTTGTCTAGTTGAATTTCTTTTTTTGAATCACTCCATTTGGAGTTTTGTAGCTCCAGATATGGTTCAAAAACCACAGCTGGCCGGATTGCAAAACTGCAGAATTGACCATATCTACAGTGCAGTGAACAGTGAATGCCACTGCCTTGTTGGATAGGTTCTGGTCATAATTTGGGGTAGGTTTCTTCATGAAAGTTGTTTTTATATATCTTATCTTGTTTCTGTAAAAATGTGAGGTTAATTGGACCATTATACAGTGAGTTATGGCCAAATGAACAGTTACTGTTCATTTGGTCATTCTGCAGAATTTGATTGCAGGGTATCCGGATTGGGGCCAATTTTTGGTCTACTTGCTTTGGTCTTTTAGGCATGGTTTCTTCAGAAAAATTGTGCCATTATATGTCTAGTTTCATGTCCAATTGGCCAAACACCAATTGAACCTACACAGCCAAAGTTATGGCTGTCTAAGTGGGCTGGAATCACAGCCACCCTACTGCCCTCACTAGGCAGCATACCCATTTCAGTTTGCCATGCAATAGTTCACTCCAAATTATGGTCAACTTACCTTAAATGGTCACTAATTGACCATTAGAATGTTCTTTAACAATTTCATAAGCAAAGTCCAAGTTTCACTCCCAAACCCTAGCTCATATTCAAGGTTTACACAAATTACCTTAGTTAACTAACTAATTCATTATCCTTATGTTTATATACTTTAAACATGATTTCTAGTTCACTCCAAGTCCATCAAAAACACTCCATCTTGTTCCTTCCTTAGGGCTGCCGAATTCCATGGGGTATATACACATAAATTTCATTCATTTGATTCACAAATTCTTACTTATATTAAGTCTTTAACATGGAATAAAAGAGGTATAAGTGTAAATAGGCACTAACCTCTTGTAGGGTAGAATTTTCCCAAGCTTTACTTCACTTTCTTTCCTTTTTTAGGCTGCCTAGAGTTTCTTTAGAGTGTGTGGATAAATTTTAGTGAAGGTGACTTAGGGTTTAGTAGTGGAATTTCATGGGAAATGGAAGTAATTAAAGGAAATTTTCATGGAGGGCTATGGAGGAGAGGTCACGGCTTGAGGAAGAAGAAGAAGAAGAGCATAATTTTTTTGGTCTTCTTTTGTCTCTTTTATTAGTTAATTAGATGGTTGTTTAACTGTGATTGGAGCGAGCTTTTAAATGACATCATAATATGTCATAAATGAGCCTTTTTTCTCATTTTCTATTCTTTACTTCTCTACTTATTTTCAATTTAATTTTTAGCAATATTTATTCACATTTTATTTCATAATAATTATTTACTCAACTGGACAAGTCGGCCAAAAATCGTCTCTGAAGGCGAAATGACCAAAATGCCCTCCGTTTGGCTTAACGGGTCAAAATTGTCTGTACCGATTGAAAAATTTTTCTAAATATTTTCTTGGCATTCTAATGCCATAGGAACCTCAATGACCCTTCTCTGGAGTCCCAAAAATTATTTTATGAATTTTTACCCGGGTCTAGGGCTCCTAGTTGCGAGAACCGCAACTTCTCTCTGGGTTACCCATCACTTGGGCACCGGCTCATTTGACTTAGTTGTATTTTATTTCTAAAATTTTTACTAAATTTTTCTTATTAATATTTGAGTTAATTATGGTTCCTCACTTTACTTTAAATATTTTTCCGATCGTTCTAGCTGTACGGACCGGCACTGGTCACCAGAACAGTAGAATGTACGGAGTTGCTACCGGGAGGGTGTTACATATTCACAATTTTTTATTAATCTAAATTTTTCGCAAATTTTATAGAAAATCCGGCAGAGTACCGGCTGTAAATTAGAAAAACAGTTCTTCTAAATCTATTAAAAACACTTCCAATATAATCATAATTTCGATCTCAGTCAACCACCAACATATTTTCAATAATTTCTCAAATGACTACAATATCTCAAAATTCAATTCGTTTCATATCATACTCACTTCAATAAGAAATACTCAAATTTGTTATTGAACATGGTTCATAGATAATTACATCAGCATAATTACATGAGTTTATAATATACATTACAAAAGTTTAAAAAATACAAAATACCAAAAGTAATCTAATGTCCTACCAATGCACTGCAAATGTGAAGTGACTCTGGATTCTGTGTGCAGATCTGAGAGTTCACCCGGTCTGAGGTCTACTGGACTCCCCAGCTATATCTCCAGTACCTGTGCGTGGCAAAAGTGACGCGATAAGCAATTCTGCTTAGTGGTGACAATATAAAATAAAATAACTAAAATAATATAAATATGCAGAATGTGTGTTTACATTTTAGGTAGACTTAATTTCTGGCATTTATTATAGTATTATTCGATTAAAATTTGATAAGATTTATTTCATTGCCTGAGTAACCTATACTAGTCAACTGGAGTGGATAAATGGGTAAACTGGCACTGGGTACTAAGTACCTCGGACCATCACACCATCGGTTACATTGTGCCTCTCGGTGTGCAACAGAATAGCTAATAAGCTGTAATAATTATCAGGGATAAAACCCAAGTATAACAACTCAATCAACATAGCCAAAGGCTATTTTATCATAGAATGGCACGTGAGGCAATAAAACACAGAATGGCATGAAGCCATATGCAGTACTGCTAACAGAACCCTATTGGCATGCCAACCTATCCAAACCAATCTTGCTAGGAGTATTAGGGCATGTTACACTCATAATTTATACAATTCTTGAGATCTAAGTTTAGGTGTTACTATTCATTTCATTAGTCAACAAAAATGTTGATTTTTGCATAGACAATAGGTACATTGGTTTTAATACTCCTAATATACCACATTTTGTATTCTAAAATTGTTGGTATTGGTTGTCAATACCATTTCTAAGCTTAATGTTAGTTGTTCAAAATTTTTAGATTTCAAGCCTTGTATTTACTATTCCATTAGTTATTTTTGTAGTAGGAATTTGGCAAAGTTATCAACATGAAAGTTGTTCCTTATTGTGTCTAGTTACATTTCTTTTTTTGAATCACTCTATTTGATGTTTTGTAGCTCAAGTTATGGCCTAACCATGACTGGCCGGATTGCCAACTTCCTAGATTTTCTGGACTGACCAAATCTATAGTGTTTTGTGTATTAACTTCAGGTCACCTTTTGAACATGTTATGTTCAAAATTTGGGTTAGATTTCTTCATGAAAGTTGTAGGTCTATGTCTCAGCTATTTTATGGTAACATTTTAGGTCAATTGGACCTTTCTACACTGAGTTATGACTAAATGAATAAATACTGTTCATTTGGTCATTTTGCCCAGGCAGAATGCAGGTCACCCGGATTAGGAAAATCTTTAAGTCAACTTGGTTTGATTTTCTGGGCATGGTTTCTTCACCAAAGTTGTGCCATTATGTGTCTAGTTTCATGTCCAATTAGCCTTGCACTAATTGAACCTCTAAAACTTCAGTTATTGCTACCCAAACCTGCTGGACTCATACCCAGTCCTGCAGGTCACCAAGGGCAGCCACACTAACTTCAATTCCCACTAAAGAAACCACTTCATTTCTTATTCATACATAACCAAATGGTCATTAATTGACCATTAAAACTTACTTTCACCATTACATGATCAAAGTCTCAATTTTATACCCAAACCCTAACTCAACTATCTCAAATCATGCATTTAACTTGCATTTTATTATTCCACTCAAGAGACTAATACTAAGGGCAGCCATATTACTATTTTAGTTCCATGAAATCCTCAAAACCTTACCACATCCAAGGCTACCGAAAATGTGAGATGGGCATACACATGATATTTATTAAATTTCTTTGTAAAATTACACTTAATTATACTCCTTCAACATGAATTGAAAGAGAAAAGGCAAGTTAAGTCACTAACCTCTAATGGAGTAAATTTCAAACTAGCTAGAGTTCTTCCTTTACACTTCCTTTTACTCCCAAGAGCTTCACCAAGATGAAATATCAAGGTTTTATATTGGTAAGTTTGGGTTTTTTTGAGAGAGGACTAAGGGAAGGGAGCTTTGTTAACTTGAAAATGGATGAGTGAGGGAGAAAGTATGGGATGGCAAGAAGAAGAAGAGAGTGGCTGCTGAAATTTTCTAGAATTTTACTTCTTTTCCTCATCTTTTAATATATTATAATTGTCTTTCTTTAATTTGATTGGCTATAGCTTTTTAATTACCTCATGCTTACATAAGCATGAAATAATAAATCTCATTTATTTACAATTTCTTTTCTTTCTTTTTCTATTCATTTTTAAATAATTTTTCATCAATATTTGTTCATATTTTATGTCATATAATTCACTTACATAAATGGACAAGTTGGTCAAAAATCATCTCTGAAGACGAAATGACAAAAATGCCCTCTGTTTGGCTTAATGAGCTAAAATTTTGTGTATTAATTGAAAAATTTTTCTAAGCCTTTTCTTGGCATTCTAATGCCATAAAATCCTCAATGACTCTTCTCTAGAGTCCCAAAAATTATTTCATGAAGTTTTCCCCAGGTTTAGGGTTACTAGCGACCTTTACCGTCATTTCCCCTACGGGTTACTCATCACTGGGGTTTCGGCTCGTTTAACCTTAGTGCATTTCATTCCTAAAAATTTTCCTTGATTTTTATGAGCATTATTTGGTTTATTTATAACTTCTCACTCTAGTCTATTTATAATTTCAAACATTCTAGCTGCCAAGACTGATATTGATCACCGAAACAGTAGACTGTACGGACTAGCTAAAGTGAGGATGTTACAAAAACTAATTGAATTAATACAAATATTAAACTGAAATGATAATAATAACATGAAATATATGGTAGGTCCTTGAGGATATGCTGAGGAGTTGTGTCATCAAATTTGAAGAAAGTTGGGATAGATACCTCCCATTGGCAGAATTTACATATAACAACAGCTATCAAACTAGCATCCAAATGGCCCCTTATGAAGCATTGTATGGGAGAAAATGTAGAACCCCAGTGTGTTGGACTGAATTGGGCAAAGATAAACTGGTAGGGCCAGATCTGGTGAAACAGACTAAGGAGAAGGTAAAGTTAATCAAAGCCAATCTGAAAGTTGCCTCTGACAGGCAGAAACCCTATGCCGACCTGAAGAGAGAAGAAATAGAATATGCAGTTGGCGACAAGGTGTTTCTCAAGGTGTCACCATAGAAAATAGTACTGAGGTTTGGAAGAAAGGGTAAGTTAAGCCCTAGGTTCATTGGCCCATATGAAGTCATTGAACGTATGGATCCAGTGGCCTACAGGCTAGCTTTACCACCAGAGCTGGACAAGATCCACGATGTGTTCCACGTATCAATGCTGAGAAGATACTACTCAAATCCTTCACATGTCATTTCCATGGAAGAAATTGAAGTACAACCAGATTTGACATATGAAGAAGAACCCATACGGATTCTGGCTCGAGAAGTGAAAGAGTTGAGGAATAAGCAGATTCCACTAGTGAAAGTGCTTTGGAGGTACCACAACACCAAGGAGGCAACTTGGGAGAGTGCAGAGACGATGAGGCAACAGTTCCCTCAACTGTTTGCATCAAGTAAATTTCGAGGACGAAATTTAAATTAGAGATTTAACTTATTTATAGTTAGTATGTATTATTTTTTATGTTAATAATTTAATATTATTTTATTTGACTTTTCTAAGATTAATTAATGCTTATTATTATTATTATTATTATTATTATTATTATTATTATTATTATTATTATTATTATTATTATTATTTAATTGAAATGGCCAAATAAATAGAAAATATTTTACTATTGTAAAAATTAAATTTGAATGCTTTTGTTATCGTTTTTCAATTAAATAATATTTAATAATAAGTTAATTTTTTATTTAAATAATTTTTATTTGTTTGTCTATATATAGTATGTCATATGACATGTGATATACATCAAACACTCTTCTCTTACCAAGTATTTTTATTTCACCTAAATGCTCTCAAATCTTTTTGTTTTTATTTATACTATTTTTTTATAATTTTTTCTTCAAATTTATTAGATATCATTTCTAAAATTTATTTATTTAAATATATTTAATTAATATGTATTTAATTATTAATTTTTTATAAATTTCTTATTTAATATTTCTTAAACTTTTGAATACTTTATTTCATTATAATTACATATCTAATGCAATTATAACTAATATTTTAATTATCCATATTTTATTATCATTAATTTTTAATAGAATATTTTTAAATTTTAATTAAATATCTATATTTTTATAAATAAATTATCTCTAACTATATTTTTATATAGAAGTAGAATTTTAAAGATAAATTGCAAATATAATTGTATTAAAAATTTAACTACGAATAAAGATGATTATAAAAAATTAAAGTTATAGTATTAATGTCACACCCTACTCCTCGTAAGATGTAACATGCTCCCGTAGTACACCTAATGAATTACCGTACTTCGCCTACCGATAACCCATTAAATATACTACAAGGGATTTTAAAACAATTTTCGTTCATTTTTAAATTGGTGGGTAAAATTTTTTTCAGATATTAAAAACCTTTTATTTAAAGTCCAAACATAAATATAACTTTTAGATATTTAAAATCTCCGCAATTTTTACAAAAATTTTGGCAGAGTGCCGTCTGTATTTTGAGAAAACAGTTATTCAAAACCTGAAAATAAAGACACTCCCAATATATTTCTCAATCACAACTCCATTAATCAATTTCATTTCACAAATCAGCACAAGCAACTCAATACACAGTTTGAATTAAATCAAACATTAAAATATCTCATTAAAGTAACAAAATTAATATTTACAGTCATGGAAGCATTAAAAATTTAGTGGTACAAAACTTTATAAATACATAAAATCTCAAGATAACCTTACAATAAGTTGTATTTGATTACAATCCAAAAATATATTACAAAAGAGTTGGTACAACTGCTCAAAGGAAATTTCATACATATAATTACATAATTACATCAAAATCTAAAGTACAAGGGTATACCTATGATATACGCGAAGATAGTCTCACTATGTCTTTTCAGAAATCTTGCTCAGCTGCTTTATTATTCCTTTCACCTGCGACAGCATACAAAGCTATCGCTGAGTGGTGAACTCAGTGGTGCACAAACTAATAATTTAAAACTTAATACAAGTTATACTTGACAATTCATAACAAATAAAAATTTAAAATTTCTAAATTCTTCAAAATCCATGATATTCATAAATCAATATTTTCATTCATACAAATTATTCATTTGAATAACGTTTTGATCAAATAGTAACTATTTTTCTACATTTCTTTTAAATCTCGAAACAATACAAAAATATTTTGAGTCACTGATAAATTATTTATTTTAACCACAATTTATCAAACTATGCATAATTGAAAGGGTGTTGCCAACAATTCACACAGTTGAACCCATGACCCAAAATTCAAATAGATGTCGTGTTGTACACCACGACATTTCAAACTCTCCCAATAACCAAGGCTAAAAGGGAGGAACAAAGACTAGCTAGTATATATGAGTACTCATTCAAACTCTTCCCCAACTGGCAAGCCAGAGAAGAAGGAACTCACCCCATCTAGTGGAGGAGATATCTCACTAGACAAGCTAATGAGAATTCATAACATATATTGCCATGTCAACTATGGTTTCAAATCATATTCAAAACAATTTCTATTTACCAAGTGTTTACAAACCATTAACATATTGAATCATCATAAATTCATGCTAAAGGTTGGCAACACATCAAACTTAAAATTTACAATCCTCAAAACCATGCAATAAATCCTTAAATGCATAAAAAAATTTACATTTAATTTATACAATTTCATTCAACAAATTAAAATCCTTAACACAACAAAATTATAAATCATAAAATAAACTTGCTCAAATCAATTTAGAAGTGAAAAGTAACAAAATAGTTAGTTATGCACAAACCTTATACGAGTCGCCTCTTGGCCTTGACTCGATGCCTCGAATTCTTTTCCGAAATTCTTTTCTACTGAAACATACAGTTTCACAGTGTTTCAGTATCATAACTTATCTTAACTCCAAAAATAAATTAAAATCTGCTTATACCTAGCTTTAATATGCTAAACTTGACGTTCTTTAAAATTTGTATTTCGGGTTACAATTCATGACACTATTCAAGTCAATTTGTTGACTTTCTAAGGCTTAATAGGTATGGAAATTCTAATTTCACCCACATACCACATTTTGGTTACCTAATTTGTTGGTTTTGGTTCTTTTCTCAAATTTTAAGTCTTTTAGGCAAAATTTCAAATTTTTAGTTTTGGTGTCCTGTTTTGCACTGTTCCATTAGTCATGTTGCTGTTAGAATTTGGCTAAGTTTTCTTCATAGAAGTTGTTTCTTATTGCCTTAACTTTATTTTCCTTTTTGAATCACTCCATTTGGAGTTTTGTAGCTTAAGTTATAGCCATTTGAACCTAGCTAGCCAGATTGGTCTAACCCAGATTTTCTAGGCACCAACTTAGTTCTGGCAGTTTTAGGTCACCAACTTTGAGTAGCTAAATGACTTAGTTAAGGGCATAATTTGGGTTTGTGTTCCTCGTGAAAGTTGTAGGGCTATGTCTCAGCTTTCTACTGGTAAAATTTCAGGTCATTTTAACCTGCCTAGCCCAAGTTATCGCCAAATGAACAAATACTGTTTATTTGGTCATTTTTGTACAGGGCAGTGTGCCCAATTCCGGGTTTGGCTAATTTGTTTACTATGCTATGGTCACTTTCTTGGAATGATTCCTTAATGAAAAATGTGCCATTTTGTTTCTAGTTTCATTCTCAATTGACCTCACACCAATTGGGTTGGTAAATTTTCAGTTTTGGTCCCTGAAAGGGACCTTGGTCATACTGCCTATAGAATGACCATATCCAATCCGAATTTCAATTTGGTTCTAACACTTCCTACACATCATAATTGGTCATACATGACCATTTTTCAACTTAGGTAAGGTTAAACACATCATTTGGCTAATTCTCACATTTTTCTCTCCCAAACCCTAGGTGCCAAAAACCCTAACTCATAAAATTCAAACCTAATGCGTTCTAAACATCTCTCCATAGTTTACATACTTATTTTAACCTAAGCAACCATTCAAATGCATCAAATTCATTCATTCTCAACCTTACATGCTGCTGGCCGAAATTTATATGTAGTCCCTCAACAATTGTTTTTGTTTCTTCTCTTTAATTTCCAAGTTAATTTAAGTAGCTAAGCATGCATTTAAATAGAAAATAGAAAGTTAAAACACTAACCTTAAGTGAGCAGAATTTTTACCTCTCCAAACTTCTTCCTTTCTTCTTCTTTTTGTCGTCAAACTCCTTATCAAGGTTTAACTACAAGATCTAATGATGGAAAGTAAGGTTTCTATGGTGGAATTTAGAGTTTCCTCAAGCTCAAAATGAGCTTTAATGGAGGATGAAGTGAGGGAGCTTTGGGAGAAAGAAGTGGGGCGGCAACCTAGGAAGAAGAAGACCAAAATAATTTTTCTTTTATTTTGTTATATTATGTGTATTTATCATAAATTGACTTGCTCAAATAAATTCATTAATTTAATAATTATTTATGAGGTCATCCATGATGACATGGAAGGTGATGTCATAAACTTTTTCTCTTTTTTTTCTTTTTTTTTTGCATTTATTTTTCTTTAGTTCTTTAATTTAATTATTGATCCCAAAATTTTCTTTTCTCTGATTTTATTAGATAGTCAGGTCAGGAGTCAGCTCTAATGGTGAATTGACCAAATTGCCCCTCACTGGTTCGATCTAGTTTGCTAGTTATTTGATATTTCTTCCGGATCCCTGACCTAATTATTTGACCAGCTTAACAATTCTTTTTTGTGATTTTTTCTTTTTCACTATGTTCACAATAGTCCTAAGGACTGCGGCGTCACATTTTACGGTTCAAAATTCGAGTTTAAATTGACCTCGCAGTCCTTCCTGAGAAGGTCACCATCGCTGTGACTCTCGGCTCATTTAACTTCTTGTGTTCTGTTTTTCTTATTTATACTTAACTATTTGACAATTACTAATTTTTTTTTTCCAGGGCTTATCTAGTTGTCTTAGATGTGGTTCTAATCCCCTTAATTATCCGGACCGACACCGGTCACCGGAACAGTGAAATATACCAGGCTATACAAATAAGGGTGTTAAAATTAAAATTATGAAATTTGTCTTTTGAAAAATAGTATATATTTTTAATATTTATTATATTAATAGAAAATGGTGATATTTTAAAATTTTAATTTTAATGAAATGTATTTATTTTATATTATAAATTTATGTTAAGTGGTAATTATTTTTGTCAAAAAATTATTATATAAAAAAAATTAGATTAATAAAAGAAATTTACACTTAGATATAATATTTTTAAAAAATAATATAATAGAATGTTATTTTAAATTAATAATAATGTTATATATTTTTATTATTATTAAAATTAAATAATTCAATTCATTATTAGCAATTTATTTTTTTCATTATATTAATAAAAAATGTTATATTTATATATTTTTAAAATAATATTATTTTCTCATTAATCTAATATATTTTTTATAGTTTATAAAAAAAGATCAATTTATATAAATTATGAGATAAAATATAAAAATTTTATGCAATTTAAATTATTTTTTTAAATAAAGTACTTTTATTATATAGTCACACCTTACCCCTCTGTAAGGCATAATATGATCCCGTAGAATACTTAATGAACTACCGAACTTCACCTACTGATAACTCATTAAGTACCCTACAAGGGATTTTAAAACAATTTTCTTACATTTTGGAAGTGGTGAGCATTTTGGTAGAAATTAAAAACCATTTATTCAAAGTTTAAATACTAGTAAGAATTTTTGTCCATTTTAATTTTGCCGCAAATTTTATAAAAATTTTGACAGAGTTCCGTTTGTAATTGGAGAAAACAGTTCTTCAAATACCTAAGAAAAACACTTCCAAAAATTTTCCACAACTCTCATCCTCCAATAAATCTCAATCAACTCAATTCAAATCACTTCAAGGTAATTCCACAATCCAAATCAAAATTTATCATCTCAAAATATTTAACAACTCCATTCACAAGGCATAAAATATGAAATTCACATGTACAATTATTAATTTACAGAAGAAAATCCAAAAATAATGTGATTACAATTTATTTACAACTGCTCAACTTACATTGATACATACAACATTACTATATTTACATCAAAATAAACTACAAGGGTATAAAATAATACTCGTACAAAAGACCAGTGTAGGCCTCAATTCAATAGCAGCTCACTCTGCTGCTTTTTCCTTGCTCTTATCTGCGACAGCAAAATAAACTATCGCTGAATATAAAAATACTCAGTGGTGCACAATAAAAATTTAAAATACAATACATAAATCATTCATTGCCAAAACACAATTTAAATATTTCTCAATCACATTTCACAAATTATCAAAGCTCATAATAACATAATTTAGTCAAATAATTTAATAAAAACAGTGTTGCCAAAATCATACACAACTTAAGCCATGACACAAAATTTCCGATCAATGCCGTGTTGTACACCACGACAAAGCAATCTACAACCCCATTAATCGAAATCAATGAGGGAGGTGGCTAGCTAGCTAATGAGTACTCATCCGATCTCAACCTCAACTGGCAAGCCAGAGAGGGAGGAAAATGAACGATCTCAACCCCATAAATGGAGGAGGAATAATGTGATACTGTCATGCTAAGTGTGAACATAAAATCAATTCAAAACAATTTATTCAAATAATTTATTGGAAATCTGGTAAATTTTCAAATTCATATTCATAATCATAAATGGCAACACAATTCATAATTAACCCAAAAAAAATCAAATTTTCAAGAATCATATATTTAAACAATAATTACTGTGCACAGACCTGACGTGAGTCGCCTCTAGGCCTTGACTCAGTCTTTCAGAGCTTCCAAGTCTTTTTCAGCTGAAATACACAATTTCACAGTGTTTCAGTACCATAACTTAGCATAAATCCAAAAATAAATTTCACTTCATTTTTACCTAGCTTTAATGTGCTAATTTCGATGTTCTTGAAGTTTTTGTGTTTCGGGTTACTATTCACTACACTATTCAAGTCAAATTGTTGACTTTTTAAGGCTTAATAGGTATGAGAACTCCAACTTTACCCACATACCATATTTTGGTCATTAAATTTGTTGGTTTTGGTCATTTTCTCAAAGCTTAAGTCTTTTAGGCAAAATTGTCAAATTTTCAGTTTTGGTGTCCCTAATTGCACTGTTCTATTGGTCAATCTACTGTTGGAATTTGGCAAAACTTCCTTCATAGAAAATGTTCCTTATTGTCTTAAGTTTATTCTCATTTTTGGATCACCCCAATTAGAGTTTTTTAGCTCAAGTTATGGCCATTTGAACCATGGCTGCCGAATTGAAAACAACCCAGATTTTCTAGGCAAATTTGGTGCTGGCAGTTTTGGGTCACCAATATGGGGTGGCCAAATGGCTTAGATGCTGGCAGAATTTGGACTTGTGTTCTTCATGAAAGTTTTAGGTCTACATCTCATCTAACCACTGGTAAAATTTCAGGTCATTTGGACCTGTCTAGCTCAAGTTATGACCAAATGAAGAAACACTGCTTATTTGGTCAGTTTGTACAATGGCAGACTGCACTTATCCAACTTTGGTCAATTTGTTCACTAGGTTTTGGTCACTTTTTGGGCATGGTTCCTAAATGAAAATTGTGTCATTTTATGTCTATTTTCATCCCCAATTCGTCCCATATCAATTGGACTTGTAAAATTTTAGTTTTGGCCCTTCAAAGTTGACTTGGTCATGCTGCCAGTAGCATGACCATACACCCTCTGAATTTAGCTTTCATTCCTACCATTCCAACACAACTCATTTGGTCACAATTGACCATTTTTCACTTCACAATAGGTCAAACACATCATTTACTCATTTCTCCAAATTTTTGCCTCAAAACCCTATGTAACACCCCTCACCCGACTACAGTGTAGCCTAGCAAGGCGCATATCGGTGCCGGAGCACCCTAACTTATCTTACTTTATTTTTTTTAATAATTTTGAATTCGTTTAATTTAATATCATTTTTTTTCTTACGGAGAAACCAGTGAAGTTTCCCCTATTTTATTATCATTTAGCATATTTCAATATTCACCTTGTTGAAATTCAATAATATTTTAAAATAAAAATCTCATCCATGCTAATCATAATTATCTCATCAATCATTCTCATAATTTTCTCATATTTCAAATCTCATCCATACATTTCAATTTCATAATCATTTCTGTACATTTCCATTCATACTCAATTCATATGTAAACATCCTCAAATTACATAAGCAAAATTTTCAAATTTCCTTAATTTACAAAATTTACAAAATAATTGCAAAATTTCATAATTTACATGATATATAAATTAATTACATATGAAAAAGCTAATTAATTAATTTACATCGCATTCCTATTAATTATCTGTTCATAATCTACATTATAATACAATATCTATCATTTTATACAAAATACAAAATATGATCTATATGAGCCCTATCTACATGCATTGCTGAGGAGGTGACAAGCTTTGACACTCTGCAGATCAAAACTCCCAAAATTCCCAGTCAAACGTCCATTGGGTTCTAGCTTCAGTACCGGCGCGAAGGAAACAATTCCATCGCGTTAAGCATTGCTGCTTAGTGGTGCAATAATATAACAAGGAAATAATATACAAATAAAGATAGAAATAAAACGTAATTCAAATAATTAAGATTTATTTATACTTCACATGCGATTTCTAAAATTTAATATGTTTTATCCTAATTTAGTCTTCTTTGAAAGTGTTTATCTCGTCAATGTACAGTAATAATGTACAAAGAAAAATGATCTGAAAATAATAAATTTATGCTTATATTATTATATAAGTCATATTTGCAATATTTATTTATGTTATAATTTTCTTTGCTAATCTTTTGGCATTTTCTCTATACTTGCTAGGTTGTCTCAGATTATTTCATAATAAGTAAATTTTGATATCGGTCCAGTTCATTTCGATTCTTTCTAATAAATAACTATTCTAATTTATTTTAGGTCATCTTACTCATTTATTTAATTTCTAATATTTTTAATTTCTAATATTCTTAACTTATTTCAATAAATTTCACTGTCCAAGTAACCTATGACAGGCTGACTAAACTGGATAACGGGTCGTTGGCACTGGACACCGCGGTGCCTCAGGCCGTTATACCATGGGACGCGGAACGTCAACCACGTATGCAGTCAGTATGGCTAAAAAGCCATGATAACACATAATGGGGCATAAAAGCCATGAATACGGGCATAAAGCCATGAATACGGGCATAAAGCCTTTTACAGTACTACTAAAATAATACCCTATTGGCATGCCAAACTATCCAATCTGACACACATGTCTAGGTAATACAAGGGCACATAATATCATTAAATATTAATATATTGTGTTTTATGACTTTATTATTTCATGATAAATTTCATAATTTATACATTCATCATAATATTCATACATTCCTTACATCATTCATATTGATCACAATTCTCAACAATGGTGTTCATATACCATTGTACTCAAAACATTTTTCCTTTCTCTTATAAAGAAAACTAATGTTCCATTCATATTTTCATGTGATTCATTTATTCATTACAATATTTATATGAATTCATAACTCATACAAGGTGTTATTATCTTATTTGTAATGGAAACATAAATCCTAATGTAAACCTCATCCCATTTATACTCAACAATCCATCCAGGTTAATGTCATTTCATATTCAAGTGGTATTACTTATGTTTTATTAGACCTACTAGTAATGGAAATAAATCTTAACTATATACTCACATAACTTAAATGTTCATTAAGCTATTTAGGTAAATTACTATTTCTATTCTAAGTAATCCATGAATATTTCATGGATTCCAAATTTCATACCTTAATTTCCTCTACCAATTTAGTTATTATACTTTGTGTCTTTGTATTACTATTCACATTACTATTCACTCAAATTGTTGACTTTTTAATACATAATAAATTTATTGAACCTAAGTTCTCCAAGATACCACATTTTGCATTCAAAATTTGTTGGTATTGGTTGCCAATACCATTTTCCAAGCTTAATGTTAATTGGGCAAAATTTTCAGTTTTCATGCTTTGTTTTTACTGTTCCATTGGTCATTTTTGCAGTGGGAATTTGGAAAAATGTTCAAAAAAAGTTGTTCCTTATTTTGTCTAGTTGAATTTCCTTTTTTGAATCATTCCATTTGGAGTTTTGTAGCTCAAGTTATAGCCTAAAAACCATGACTGGCCAGATTGGGCAGAACCCAAAATTCTGGGTAAAATTGTTTCTGCCAGATTTGGTAACTCAAGTTTGGTTGGCAATTTGAATAGGTTCTGGTCATAATTTTGGTCAAGTTTCTTCATGAAAGTTGTTGGTCTATATCTCAACTTGTTGCTGGTAAAATTTCAGGTCAATTAGACCTTGCTACATTGAGTTATGGCCAAATGACCAAATACTGTTTATTTGGTCATTTTGCCCAGGCAGATTGCAGGTCACCCGGATTAGAGAAAACTTTTGGTCAAGTTAGTTTGGTTTTCTGGGCATGGTTTCTTCACCAAAGTTGTGCCATTATGTGTCTAGTTTCACCTCCAATTGGCCTCATACCAATTGGAGTCACACAACCTCAGTTATAGGTGAAACAATACCCTGGACTCATAGGTCCAAATTTCCTGCATAAGAGAATCACTCCCAATTTTCAATTCCACCCAACTTCCAAACTTCAATTCACATTTATAACACTTCTAATAGTCAATAATCAACCTCAACATCATCAAATTCAAGTCACAACACAAAATTCCATATTTGAGCAAACCCTAAATCAACTTGCAAAAATTTTAAATTCCAAGAGAATTTATAGCACTAACCTTATTCCTTAACTTCACTCAACTTCAATTCAACCTTCTAATCAATCAAAAACTTGAAGCTCCTTCTTGGTCCACCTTGGCTGAAATTCCTCTTGCCCCAAACTCAATTTTTTTTTTTTTGGTTTTCTTGAGTGCTTTCTACTAATTAGGCTTTAGTTTAGGGTGGGCTATAATTTTTCTGAGAAAAAATTTGGTTAAGACTTAGGGTTTTAAGGTTTGGATTTTGGGTTTTAATGGAGAATTTTAGAGAAGAAGGGAAGAAGTGGACGGGAAGAAGAAGGGAAAAAAATGCAGATTTTTGTTCAATAATTAACCTATATAATAATTAAATATTTAATGGCAATATGGTAAATAAGTAGAATGGCAAATTTGAAATTATTTTGAAGTTTATAATCATTATAATTTGACTTTTCAATAATTATTTTTAATTTTCATAATTTTAATTAATTAAATTAATTTAGCTTCATTAAATTAATAATCATTATTTTTGGTCAATATTGGACCCTCAAATTTAATTGACCAAATTTTGCTCTTATCGAGTTGTCGGTTTATCTTTCTTTCTTCTTTTTTTTACTCATTTTAAATTTAATTTTTAGCAATATTTATTCACATTTTGTGTCATAATAAATATTTACTTAACTGGACAAGTCGGCCAAAATCACCTCTGAAGGCGAAATGACCAAAATGCTCTCCGTTTGGCTTAACAGACTAAAATTGTCTGTATCGATTGAAAAATTTTTCTAAACCTTTTCTTGGCATTCTAATGCCATAAAACCCTTAATGACTCTTCTCTGGAGTCCCAAAAATTATTTTATGAATTTTCTCCCGGGTCTAGGGCTCCTAGTTGCGAGAACCGAAACTTCCCACTGGATTACCCATCGCTGGGGCACCGGCTCATTTAACTTGGTTGTATTTTATTTCTAAAATTTTTCCTAAATTTTTCTTATTAATATTTTATGACTCCTCACTCGAGTCTAATTATTTTTCCAGACGTTCTAGCTGTCCGGACCGATACCGGTCATCGGAACAGTAGAATGTACGTAATTGCTACAGTGAGGGTGTTACACCCTAGGCCTCCAAACCCTAATCACACTAAATTGTTGCATTTAATCACACTTAAGCATTTTAATCTTATTACCATTCTCATACAAGTTTACTAACACATTTAATTCATTCAAAACACATCATACCCATACATCCATGGCTGGCCAAAATTTCAGTTTAGTCCCTCACACATATTTTTATTTCATTTTAAGTTTATTTACAAGTTCTTAATGTCATACATACACTAATTAAACTAAAAAAAAATTGATGTTTGTATTACTAACCTTGTGCAGAATTTTCTTTCTTCCTTTCTTCAAATTTTTCTTCTTTCTTTTCCTTGAATCCTCTTTCCTAGTTGCCCAAACAAGGTTTAGTTATGGTAGGACAATCTTCTATGGTTGGATTTTGGGTTCTTCAAGCTCAAAAAGGAGCTTTCATGGTGGTTTTGTGAGAGACCTTTGGGAGAGGGAAGGGAGGCGGCAACTTGGGTTAGGGAAGATGACTTTTGTTTTTTTTTTTTTTTTCTTTTCTTTTCTTTTATCTTTATCACTTAAAGAAGACCAAAAATCCAAATTAATAAATAAGTTAATTAATTCCTTTATGGCATCATGCATGAGGTCATGCATGATGTCATCACCTTTTTACTTTTCCATTTTTCTTTTTTTTTTTCTATTAGTTCTTTAATTTAATTCTCAATTCTGAAATTTTCTTTTCTCCGATTTTATTTGTGATTAGGTCGAGTCACTCGGGTCAATTGACCAAATTGCCCCTCGCCGGTTCATCCCGGTTTGCAAATAATTTCATATTTCTTCCGGCTCCCTGACCTAATTATTTGACTGGCTTAACAGTTCTTTTTCGTGATTTTCTCTTTTCCACTGTGTTCATAAGAGTCCTAAGGACCGCAGCGTCACATTTTACGGTTCGAAATTTGAGTTTAAAACGACTTCGTAATCGTTCCCGAGGGGGTCACCCATCGCTGTGACTCTCGGCTCGTTTAACTTCTTATGTTCTGTTTTTCTTATTTATACTTAACTAATTGAACATTGCTAATTATTTGTGTTTATGGCTTCTCTAATTGATTTAAGTGTGGTTCTAATCCCCTTAATTATCCGGACCGACTCTGATTACCGGAACAGTGAAATATAGCAGGCTATACCAATAGGGGTGTTACATATATTCTAAACAAAATAATCATGAAAATTATTATTAATATATATATATATATATAAAGAATTAAATAAGTATTTTAATTAATTATACCATAAATTAATTAAAAATTTATTATTATAACAGATAAAAATTTATTCAAATTAAAATAAATAAAAGAGAAATTTTAATTTAAAATTAATTTAATAATAATAATTTATCTTATTTAAAATGTAACTAAAAATTAAATTAAAAAATAAAAATTATAAACTATTTATGCATAGCTTAGATATTATGCTAATTTTAATTTCCTTTAATATTATTTTATTTTAATACATATTTAATAAAAATACATTTTAATTATATATTGAATGCCGTATATATAATAAATTATTAAAAAATGAAATAAAATTTTGTTTTTGTAGTTATAATAAACAAGAAATTTATAATAATATTCAATTTTCATTATTTTCATTATTATTTTAATTTTTTTATTATAATTAGTAAATCATTAATATTATTACTTTGGCTAATATTATTCATGTTATATTGTTTTATTATGATTTAGAAAAAATTTTAAATTATATATATATATAATTAAGTTATTAACTCCCTAATTATGTATATTAAAATTACAAATTATTTAATTATACACTTTAATACTATAATAAGTAGTTATTATTATTATTATTATTATTATTATTATTATTATTATTATTATTATTATTAGAAAGCTTAATTTAATTAGAAATAGAAAAAATTAAGAGTTAATTAGGATTAATTTATTAATTATACCTAATAAACAAATATGCTAATTTTATATATGTTTCATTTTTACTTTCTGATGAAGAGGTAGTCCAGATATTTGTAAAACAAATTCAATAGGAGATAGAATTTTAAATCTATCACATTTATACTAATTGATAATTTTTAATTGAATTTATTGATTGTAATTTTTTTGTATTTGCTAAATAGTTGTAATATATAATTATTATATAATTTAATTTTATAAATAAAATCCTTAATTAATTTAATCTTTTAAAAATTAAATAATAAAAAAATATTAATTATTAAATATAATTATCATTCATTATGAGGTCTTTTAATTTTTAATTTGAAATAAATTATTTAATAGTTACTATATTAATACTATAATAAGTAACCATTATAAAATAATATATATATATATATATATATATATATATATATATATATATATATATATATTTCTGTTATAAATTTTTCATTAAAAAGTTCGAGAGATAAAATTAATAAAAATAAAATTTAAAATAATTAATAAAAGGAGTCTACCACGTGACATTCCCTTTTATATTATTGCAATATGACTATACGTAATATTCTCCTTCATAGTATTATCACATAACATTCTCTATTATATGTAAGTTATAAATTATTTAATAATTGTCTTATTAATATTATAATAAATAGCCACTATTATAAGGTAACATATAGTATATTAGTATATTACATATATATATATATATATATATATATATATATTAATTATTTCTATTATGAAATCTTTATTAAAAATTTTTTGTCACAACTGAAACTTTAATTTTCTTTAAAATATCTCTAAATTATAACTAAACATATTTAAATTTTTTGAGAAATTAATAATTGAATTTTCTTTTAAGCATATTTAATTATTAAAAGTGATACCTATTCATTAATTTGTAATTTTTTTTAAAAAAGAAAAGTCAACATTAAATTTTTTCTATATTTGTTAATAATTAATAAATATAATTATCACACATTATTATATTCTCTAATTTTTAATCTAAAATATTAATAGTAGTAAAATCAAAATTCATATTTATTTTAAAAAAAATCAATACGTAAAAATTTTTCCTCCTTTTATTCATTTAATAAATTTAATTTACTTTAATATTATTTTATTTTTATTATTTTAAAGTAATTTAATAGTAATTATTATTATTAATTAAAAAATTATTTTTAATTAATAATAATTTAATAACTTAATTAAATCTAATATGAATTTACTCCATCTCTTTTATATATATATATATATATCGTGCATATTATGAGTATTCTATTAATTTTTTTATATAATTGATTGAGTCAAACTTAACATTTAATAATTTTAAAAATAATTCTAATGAAAATGAGTTAAAATTTACTTCAAAAAATTTTATAAGTATCTATCATCCATTATTTCTGTAATTAAGCGGAGGATAGAAAAATGAAGAAATGAAAAGAAAAATAGGAAATGATAATTTATTCTGTAATTAATAATTATATATAATTAAAATAATAAAAATTAAAAAGAGTGACGTCCCCCCTTACGCAAATCGGTCACATCAAAACAATTTTGACCTGCTTTAAATATTTTATGGTAATAATACAAAATAGACACACAACGGCAGATCAGCGAAAGTGATTGATTGAGGACCAAAATGATACATATGTGCCGACTTGTTTAAGTCCCGTGACAAATCAAGTCCTCACAATCCTCGGTGATTTCTTATATATAATTTTTAATGCATTTGCAATTAAAATAAGTTAGATAATTTGTGTTATTGTTGGTATACAAGATTCATCTCTAAATCAATTTTATATTAAACATAAAATTTATATAATTTGAATTTTATACTAATGTAAATATAAAATTATTTTCATGTAAAATTGATTTTGCTCAATTAAGCATGTAAAAGTACGTATAGTGTTTTTCGTACGTATAGTATTTTTCGTACGTGTGAGTAGAATTGTGAAAATACTAGAGAACGCATATAATCCCAATTATGATTGTGATTGTATCGATCTAACTTTCAATCAGAATGATTGATAGAAAAAAATGATCAAATTTTCTCTTATATTCTCTTCGTTAAAATCTCTACTTATTCAGCTTCAAGAAAATTAAGAAAGAAACTAATTAAGAAAGCTTCTTCATTAAAATGTAAAATTGTGCTTAGAAAATTCAGGTTGTTCATTGCAAAAATTGTAAATGGTTACATTGGAAAAGTAAATTGAGCTTGAACGAAAAGTAAATTGAGAGTTTTGTAGAAATTAAAGGATTGATCGCAAAAAATAAATATGTACATTGAAAAGTAAATTAAGAGCTTGACTGAAAATAAAACTAATTGATAAAAAAATTATAAATCTGTGCAAGAAATATAAATGATTTCACAGATAAAGTAAATTGATCGCTTGAGAAAAAGTAAATTTGTGCAAAAAAATATAAATGATTACTTTGAGAGAATTAAAGAAATAGTTGCTTGATTGAAATCATTGGCAGAAAATATAAATTGAGCATTTACAAATTAAAAGGGCTAATTGCTGAAATGCAAATATGTGCAAGTAATGTAAATTGGCATTAAAAATTAAAAGTAGATTCGCAAGAATTGAAATATGAATAGAAAAGTTGTAAATTAATTGAAAGCCGAAGAACTTGATTACTGAAGTGTAAATATTTATAGAAAAATGTAAATTAATTACTTAAATTGAAAATAAAAAGGCTGAAATTGAATTTGATGCTAAACTCAAAAAGTAAAAGATTGATGAAATATTAAAAAAAAGGGCTAAACCAGAAAAAATTAAATTAAGTCATTGTGACTGTCTGTTGTTAAGAGTTGAAATTAAAGTCCTGAAATGAAACCCAACACTTTTATTAATATAGAAATTTTACTTGGTGACCAAACTACTACATCATATTTACTTGGTGGCCAAGTCTACTGCATCAAGAAATAATTAATTGCATTAAATTTTAACCCTCTACATCAGTTTCTGCACCATAATTCAGTTGTTGCAATTATTCAGAACAAAAACACGTGATTTTATCTTCAAATACTTGTCAACTCTTTGCCCCACTACTCTACTAGCTCCAGCCACCTAACCACCCATGATCTCCTTAGCTATCTTTAGAATAACCATCAATCAATACCATTATCTCCCGTAATTTTGATATTTTAGGAGACAAAAGATAATGCTTCATTATGATAAATTAATTGGAAAATTTAATTTAATATCTTGAACTGATTAATTGATTAGGCTCCAAAATATTAAAATTAAATTATGGTGTAAATAGATGTCCCCCGATATGCATAACCTGAAAATTTAGGCTATACACATGTAAAGATAAATTAAATGTTACCTTGGAAGCTCACAGTTACTTGATTTGAATTGGACTTGAAATTCTGTTGCTGCTTCCTTGGAGATATTCTTGAACAATTTAATTTATTAAATAAAAATTAACAATAATGGAAAGGCCAAAATTTCACCCAAAAATTTAAATAGGAAAACAATTTAATTTTACTAAATAAAAATTAATGAGCAATGTACTAGCTAAAATTTATTTAATAAAATCAAAATTTGAATTTTTTTTTTCTTAGGATTAAAGCTTACAATATTTTCTTAGTGTTTTTTTTTTCTTTTCTTTTTTCCTTTCTCACCACACCACTCAATATTTTTTAGGTCATAACCTATATCTCAATTCTTCTCTCAACCCACACATGAATTTGAAAATTAAAAATAAGACTAGTTTATTTTAATTTTCGGAGACTCAATCAATCTATTTCTCTCATGTAGGAGACCTAATCTAACAATTTTTTCACTTAACCAATCAAATGAGTGTAACACCCTCTCGGTAGCAACTCCGTACATTCTCCTGTTCCGGTGACCGGTGTCGGTCCGGACAGCTAGAACGTCCGGAAAAATATTTAAACTAAAGTCAGGAACCATAATTAACTCAAATATTAATAAGAAAAATTTAGGAAAAATTTTAGAAATAAAATACAACTAAGTTAAACGAGCCGGTGCCCAAGCGATGGGTAACCAGAGTGAAGTTGCGGTTCTCGCAACGAGGAGCCCTAGACCCGGGGAAAAATTCATAAAATAATTTTTGAGACTCCAGAGAAGGGTCATTGAGGTTCCTATGGCATTAGAATGCCAAGAAAATATTTAGAAAAATTTTTCAATCGGTACAGACAATTTTGACCCGTTAAGCCAAACGGAGAGCATTTTGGTCATTTCGCCTTTAGAGACGATTTTTGGCCGACTTGTCCAGTTGAGTAAATAATTATTATGACATAAAATATGAATTAAGGTTGATGAAAAATTAATTTAAAGTTAGTAGAAAAGAAAAGAAAAGAAAAATAAAGAAAATTAGGGATAATGACATCACATGATGTCATTATCTTACTCCCAACCAATCACAAGTTAACAAGCATTCTTAAAACATTTAAAAGATACAAAATGGACCAAAAATTTTGGTCATCTTCTTCTTCTTCTTCCTCAAAACGTGACCTCTCTTCCATAGCCCTCCATAAAAAAATTTCTTGCATCACTTCCATTTTCCCATGAATTTCCACTATAAAACCCTAGACACCTTTCATTAAAACTTGTCCATACCTCTTGGGGAAGTGTTTGGCAGCCTAGAAAAGGAAGGAAAGTGAAGTTTGAGCTTGGAAAATTCTTCCCTACAAGAGGTTAGTGCACTTATACACCTTAAGCTCTTTATTTCCATGTTAGTGACATGAATTGAGTAAGAATTTGTGAATTAAATGAACCAAATATATGTGTATGTCCACCATGAATTTCGGCAGCTCTAAGGAAGGAACAATGATTGAGTGTTTTTGATGGTTTTAATGGACTTAAAATGAATTAGAGATTATGTTTAAGGTGTATATACACATATAGAATGAATGAAAGTGCTTAACTAGGTGTATGGGTGAATTGAAAGGGAAAATTAGGGTTTTGGGAGTGAAAAATTAGACTTGGCTTATGAAATGATTAATGGACATTCTAATAGTCAATTAGTGACCATTTGAGGCAAGTTAATCATAATTTGAAGTGAGCTAATGTATGGCAAATTGAAATGGGAAGGCTGCCTAGAGACAGCAGCAATGAGGCTATGATTCCAGCCCATTTAGACAGCCATAACTTTGGCTGTGTAGGTCCAATTTGTGTTTGGCCAATTGGACATGAAACTAGACTTATAATGGCACAATTTTGCTGAAGAAACCATACCCAAAAGACCAAAGCAAGTGGACCAAAAGTTGGCCCCAATCCTGATACCCTGCAACAGCACCTGCAGAAATGACCAAATGAACAGTCTGTTCATTTAGCCATAACTCACTGTAGATATGGTCAATTGACCTGAAATTTTTACAGAAACAATTAAGACATAGACAAACAACTTTTATGCAGAAACCTACCCCAAATTATGACCAGAACCTATCCAACAAGATAGTGGCAGTTACTGTTCATGGTACTGTAGATTTGGTAATTCTGCAGTTTTTCCAATCCGGCCAGCTGTGGTTTTTGGACCATAACTGGAGCTACAAAACTCCAAATGGAGTGATTTAAAAAAAGAAATTTAACTAGACAAAATAAGGAACAACTTTCATGTTTACCATTTCCTCAAATTCCCACTGCAACAGTGCTTAATGGAACAGTAAAGTTAGGCTTCAAAAACTGAAAATTTTGCTTCCCTTGGTTTAAGTTTAGAAATGGTATTAATGCTTAATGCCAATAAGTTTTCAATGCAAAATGTGGTATATTGGGTGTGTTAAAACCAATGTACCTATTTTCTATCCAAAAGTCAACATTTTTGTTGACCAATATGGTGAATAGTGACACCAAAACTTGAAAATTCAAAATTTGAAATTAGAAATGCATCTAGGGGACTTTAAATTGCAATTGGCAATTAATACTAGCAAATGTAAAACTAAAAATGTGGGATCTTGGTGTAATTAGAATTAATATATCCATTAAGTATAAAAAGGTCAACATTTTGGGTTGACTAGTAAGGTGAATAGTAATCAAAATGATTAGTAAATTAAGATGAAGACCTAGAACCAATTCTAAGCTTAAATGCTTAGAATTGTATGACGAATGTGGACTATGCATCCTAGTCAAAATTGTTAAAAAGAAATTAAGGCCATAAATTTGAAATCTATGAAATATTTATGGATTACTTGAAACATGAAAAATAAGTCACCAAATTGATGTGAATAATTAGTTAGGGCTTATATGCCCATCACAAATGGAATTCATAACATATTAATAACTCAACTTGAAATATAAAAATTGTAATTACATAAGTAGATTCTTGAATGTATAAATGAGAAAAGAAAAATGTTTTGAGTACAATGGTATATGTAACACCTCTCACCCGACTACAGTGTAGCCGAGCAAAGTGTGCTACATTCGGTGCCGGAGCACCCTATCTTATCTTACTTTATTCCTTTCATATTTTGATCTCGTTATATTTTAATATTAATTATTTTTCGATGGAGAAACCAGCGGAGTTTCCCTTATTTTATTACCAGTTGACGTGTTTTACTATTTACCTGTTTGAAAGTTTCAACAATATTTTCAGAATAAAGTCTTATCCATGCTAATCATAATTATCTCATCAATCATTCTCATAATTTTCTCATATTTCAAATCTCATTCATACATTTCAATTTCATAATCATTTCCATGCATACTCAATTCATATGTAAACATTCTCAAATTACATAAGCAAAATTTTCAAATTTCCTTAATTTACATAATTTACAAAATAATTACAAAATTTCATAATTTACATCATAATACAATATCTAGCATTTTATACAAAATACAAAATAGGATCTATATGGGCCCTATCTACATGCATTGCTGAGGAGGTGACAACCTTGAATACTTCAGATACTTCCGCAGATCAAAACTCCCAAAATTCCTACCAAACGCGTCCATTGGGTTCTAGCTTGACTGCTTGAAGGAAATAATTCCATCGCGCTAAGCATTGCTGCTTAGTGGTGCAATAATATAACAAGGAAATAATATACAAATAAAGATAGAAATAAAACATAATTCAAATAATCAAGATTTATTTATATTTCACATGCGGTTTCTAAAATTTAATGTGTTATATCCTAATTTAGTCTTCTTTGAAAGTGTTTATTTGCCAATGTACAGTAATAATGTACAAAGAAAAATGATTTGAAAATAATAAATTTATGCTTATATTGTTATATAAGCACATTTGCAATATTTATTTATGTTATAATTTTCTTTGCTAATCTTTTAGCATTTTCTCTATACTTGCTAGGTTGTCTCAGATTATTTCATAATAAGTAAATTTTGATATCTGTCCAGTTCATTTCGATTCTTTCTAATAAATAACTATCCTAATTTATTTTAGGTCATCTTACTCATTTATTTTATTTAATTTCTAATATTTTTAATTGCTAATATTCTTAACTTATCTCAATAAATTACACTGCCCAAGTAACCTACGACAGGCTGACTAAACTGGATAACGGGTCGTTGGCACTGGACACCGCGGTGCCTCGGCCGTCATACCATGGGACGCAGAACGTCAACCACGTATGCAGTCAGTATGGCTAAAAAGCCATGATAACACATAATCGGGCATAAAAGCCATGAATGTTGGCATAAAGCCATGAATACGGGCATAAAGCCATGAATACGGGCATAAAGCCTTTCGCAGTACTGCTAAAACAATACCCTATTGGCATGCCAATCTATCTAATCTGACACACGTGTCTAGGCAATACAAGGGCACATAATATCATTAAATATTAATATATTGTGTTTTATGAATTCATTATTTCATGAGAAATTTCAATTATAATTCATACATTCATTTGATCATTTATATGATCACAATTCACATCAATTATCCTTTTATACCATTGTACTCAAAATACTTCTCCTTTCTATAATAATGAGAACTAATGTCTCATTCATACATTAATATAGTTCATTTATTCATTCATTATGTTATTCATATTGATCACAATTCTAAACAATGGTTCACATGTACCATTGTATTCAAAACATTTTCCTTTCTCATTTATACATTTAAGAATCTACTTATGTAGTCACAATTTTATATTTCAAGTTGAGATATTAATATTTTATGAATTCCATTTGTGATGGGCATATAAGCCCTAACTATCTATTCACATCAATTAGGTGACTTATTTTTCATGTTTCAAGTAATCCATGAATATTTCATGGATTTCAAATTTATGGTCTTAATTTTCTTTTAACAATTTTGACTAAGATACATAGTCCACATTTGTCATACAATTCTAAGCATTTAAGCTTAGAATTGGTTCTAGGTCTTCATCTTAGTTTGTTACTCATTTTGATTACTATTCACCTTACTAGTCAACCAAAATGTTGACTTTTTCATACTTAAGGGATATGTTAATTCTAATTATACCAAGATCCCACATTTTGAGTTTTACATTTGCTAGTATTAATTGCCAATTGCAATTTAAAGTCCCCTAGATGCATTTCTAATTTCAAATTTTAAATTTCAAGTTTTGGTGTCACTATTCACCTCATTGGTCAACAAAAATGTTGACTTTTGGATAGAAAATAGGTGTATTGGTTTTAACACCCCAAACATACCACATTTTGTATTTAAAACTTGTTGGAATTGATTGCCATTACCATTTCTATGCTTAAAACCAAAAGGGCAGAATTTTCAGTTTTTGAAGCTTAACTTTACTATTCCATTAAGCACTGTTACAGTGGGAATTTGAGGAAATGGTAAACATGAAAGTTGTTTCTTATTTTGTCTAGTTGAATTTCTTTTTTTGAATCACTCCATTTGGAGTTTTGTATCTCAAGTTATGGCCAAAATAAGTTTACTGTTCACGTGTACTGTTCATGCTGAAATTTTGGGTTTTGGCAGATTTTGGTCCAACTTTGGTCAGTAATTTGACCAAGTTAAGTTCATAATTTGGTCTAACTTTCTTCATATGAAATGTTCTAACATGCCTTAGGTTTCTATCGGTTCAAGAATTGCCTAAATCCGAGTTTTCTAGAGAGAGTTATAGCTATCCAAACATTACTGTTCAAATGTAAATCTGCAGAGTTGTAGGTTTGATAACTCAACTTTGTTCAATAATTTGAATGGGTTAATGGCATAATTTGGGGTAGATTTCTTCATGAAAGTTGTTTTTCTATATCATATCTTGTTGCTGTAAAAATTTCAGGTCAATTGACCATATCTACAGTGAGTTATGGCCAAATGAACGATTCATCGCTCATTTGGTCATTTCTGCAGTGTGCAGTGGTATCCGGATTGGGGCCAACTTTTGGTCCACTTGATTTGGTCTTTTGGGCATGGTTTCTTCAGAAAAAATGTGCCATTATAAGCCTAGTTTCATGTCCAATTGGCCAAACACCAATTGGACCAACACAGCCAAAGTTATGGCTGTGTAATTGTACTGAAATCTTAGTCCATTGCTGCTGTCCCTAGGCAGCATAGTCATTCACTTTGCCATGCTATTTTTCAGTCCATATTATGGTCAACTTACCTAAAATGGTCACTAATTGACCCTTATAATGTTATTTCACAATTTCATAAGCTAAATCCAAGTTTCACACCTCAAAACCCTAATTTCCATTATAAATTTTCACAACTACCTTAATTAATCACTTTCATTCCTTACATATATATATATATATATATATATATATATATATATATATATATATATATATATATATATATATTTTAAACATACTGTGACACCCCTTACCCGTGTACAGTATACCCGAGTAAGTAATGCCACACGGTGTACCGGCACACTCTAATATACCTTAATTAATTTATATCATGTCTTTGAATATAATTTATGAAACATACTTTATTTAAGCCATTTATCGAAAATATTATTTATTTGAGGTTCCGAAAATTTTATAGAAAATCCGGCGGAGTACCGGCTAAAAATGGAGAAAACAGTTCTTCGGAACCTGTTAAAAGCACTTCCAAATAATTTTCCAAACAATCCCAACTTCAATTCATCAACAAAGTCTCAACAACATTTCAATTTCAGGTCTCAACAACCTTTTCATTTCTCAAACATCCCTTTCTCAGGGTTCTCATATATAAACAACAATTAAATATTCAAATTACTTCCATACATAACCATAAATCTTTATTATTTACATGGACCTCAACATACATTACATAAATCCCAAATACATATGAGAAAATAAAAATTTAATTACAAAATGACAAAATGACATCTAGTGTCCTACCAATGCACTGCAGGTGACGAGGTGACACGGACACTGTGCAGAACTGCAGGATGGACTCACCCAGTCTGTGGTCTACTGGGCTTACGATCGGGATCTCCAGTACCTACGCGTGGCAAAAGAAACGCGCTAAGCAAAAATGCTTAGTGGTGCAATAATATAATAAAAGAAAATAGCAAGAAAATAAATGTGTATAGAATGTGTATGCTTTCTTTGTTTAGTATTGGTATATTCATTTTTTTCATTAACGTTGTTCACTTTTATTCATTTGGTTGCCTAAGTAACCTCCACTAGATGACTGGACTGGATAACGGGTAAACTGGCACTGGGTACCTAGTACTGGCCGTCACACACCATCGATCACATATGCATCTCCCGGTGTAATGTACGCTAACAATGTCGTAAGTACATCGTGCACAAGGCCAAGTCTCAATACAAAGTCGAATGGCTAAAAGCCATGAAATCACTGAATGGCATATTGCCATGTGCGATCGCTAATCGAACCCTATTGGCATGCCAAACTATCCAAACCAATCTTGTTAGGTATACTAGGGCATTTGAAACTTTTAAATTCTTCAATTTGTGAATTTCAAATTTTTAGTGTCACTATTCATCTTATTGGTCAACAAAAATGTTGACTTTTAGAATAAAAATATGTACATTGACTTTGGCACTCCCAACATACCACATTTGGCATTCCAAACTTGTTGGCATTAAGCATTTATACCATTTCAAAGTTTAAACCAACACAAGCAGAATTTTCAATTTTTGTGAGTCAACTTCACTGTTCCATTGGACACTGTTGCTGTGGGAATTTGAAGAAATGTAAAACATGAATGTTGTTCCTTATTTTGTCTAGTTGAATTTCCTTTTTTGAATCACTCCATTTGGAGTTTTTTAGCTCCAGATATGGTCCAAAAACATCAGCTGGCCGGATTACCATTCTGCAGAAATTACCATATCTACAATAACATGAACAGTGACTGTGAGTGCATGTTTGAATTGGTTCTGGTCATAATTTGGGGTAGGTTCCTTCATAAAAGTTGTTTTTTTATGTCTTAACTTGTTTCTGTAAAAATTTCAGGTCAATTGACCAAATCTACAGTGAGTTATGGCCAAATGAACAGCTACTGTTCATTTGGTCAATTCTGCAGAATCAGTTGCAGGGTATCCGGATTGGGGCCAAGTTTTGGTCCTCTTGCTTTGGTCTTTTGGGCATGGTTTCTTCAGAAAAAATGTGCCATTGTAAGCCTAGTTTCATGTCCAATTGGCCAAACACCAATTGGACCAACACAACCAAAGTTATGGCTGTGTAATTGGACTGAAATCTCAGTCCATTGCTGTTGTCCTAGGGCAGCTTACACCTTCACTTTGCAAACCTATTTTTCAGTCCAAATTGTACTCAACTTACCTAAAATAGTCACTAATTGACCATTAAAAGTTCTCTAACAATTTCCTAAGCCAAATCAAATTTTCACTCCCCAAAACCCTAATTCAAATTCATGATTTATGCCATTTACCTTAGTTAGCTACTAATGCATTACTCATATGTTTATAACTTCAAACATGGTTTCTATTTCACTTCAAGCTCATCAAAAACACTCCTACATATTCCTTTACTAGGGCAGCCGAAATTCAAGTGCTCATACACATAGGTTTTTGTTCATTTAAATTACAAGTCTTACTAAGTTCAAGTCCGAAATCCTGAAATTTAAGAGTTTTATGTTTATAGTTGCACTAAGCTTGAATGGGCAGAATTTCCAAAGCCCCAAACTTCACTTTCTTTCCTCTTGTTGGCTGCCAAAAGCTTGTTTAAGGTGTGGGGTAAAATTTTAATGAAGAGAGGTTAGAGAAATATGGTGGAAATGATGGAAATCTAAAGCTTGAAAAAGCTTTAATGGAGGGTGGCTATGGAATGGGTTTCGGCTGGCTTTTGGGGGAAGGATGGCTGCTGCAATTTTTTCTTATTTTGGTCTTCTTTTATCTCTTTTAATAGTTAGTCAAATGATAGCTCAAATGTGATTGGTCATAATTTATAAATGACATCATCAAGATGTCATAAATGAGCTTTTCTTTGATTTTTCTTTTCTTTTCATCACTACTCAATTTCAATTTAATTTCTAATAATGTTTATTCACATTTTATGTCATATTAATTATTTACTCAACTGGACAAGTCAGCCAAAAATCACCTCTGAAGGCGAAATGACCAAAATGCCCTCCGTTTGGCTGAACGGGTCAAATTTGTCTGTACCGATTGAAAAATTTTTCTAGGTATTTTCTTGGCATTCTAATGCCATGGGAACCTCAATAACCCTTCTATGGAGTCCCAAAAATTATTTTATAATTTTTCCCCCGGGTCTAGGGCTCCTCGTTGCGAGAACCGCAACTTCCCTCTGGTTACCCATCGCTAGGGCACCGGCTCGTTTAACTTGGTTGTATTTTATTTCTAAAATTTTTACTAAATTTTTCTTATTAATATTTGAGTTAATTATGATTCCCGACTTTAGTTTAAATACTTTTCCGGATGGTCTAGCTGTCCGGACCGACACTGGTCACCGGAACAGTAGAATGTACGGAGTTGGTACAGGGAGGGTGTTACAACTCTTCCCCTCTAATTTAAATTTCGTCCTCGAAATTTACCTGATGCAAACAGTTGAGGGAACTGTTGCCTCATCATCTCTTCACTTTCCCAAGTTGCCTCCTCGGTGTTGTGGTGCCTCCATAGCACTTTCACCAGTGGAATCTGCTTGTTCCTCAACTCTTTCACTTCCCGAGCCAAGATTCGTAGAGGTTCTTCTTCATATGTCAAATCCGGTTGTATTTCAATTTCTTCTGTGGAGATGACATGTGAAGGATTTGAGCGGTATCTTCTGAGCATGGATACGTGAAACACATTGTGGATCTTGTCCAGCTCTGGTGGTAAAGCTAGCCTATAGGCCACTGGACCCACACGTTCGATGATTTCATATGGGCCAATGAACCTAGGGCTCAACTTACCTTTCCTTCCGAACCTCAATACCTTCTTCCATGGTGACACCTTGAGGAACACTTTGTCGCCAACCCCATATTCTATTTCTTTCCTCTTCAGGTTGGCATAAGATTTACATGCATGTCGAGGCAACCTTTAAGTTGGCTTTGATTGATTTCACCTTCTCCTCACTGTTTCACTGTGCAGCCCTACCGATTTGTCTTCGCCCAATTCAGTCCAAAGACTGCTGAGTTCTACATTTTCTCCCATACAGTGCTTTCATATGGGGCCATTTGGATACTAGCTTGGTAGCTATTGTTGTATGCAAATTCTACAGTGGGGAGGTATCTATCCCAACTTCCTCAAACTCAATGACACAACTCCTCAAAGATATCCTCAAGGACCTGACATATATTTCATGTTATTATTATCATTTCAGTTCAATATTTGTATCAATTCCATTGGTTTCAATTGTTTACCTGGATTACTCTTTCTGATTGCCCATCCGTCTGAGGATGGAAAGCTGTGCTGAAGTGGAGTTGTGTACCCAAGGACTCATGCAACTTCTTCCAGAATCTTGATGTAAACCTTGGGTCTCGATCAGATATGATGGAAAGTGGAATTCCATGCAGTCTAACTATCTCACTGATATACAATTCTGCTAACTTCTCCAGTGAGTAGTCAGTCCTAACTGGCAGAAAGTGTGCTGACTTGGTCAATCTATCCACTATTACCCATGCTGCATCATGCTTCTTCCGGGTGAGAGGTAGACCACTTACAAAATCCATGGTGACCCGATCCCACTTCCATTCAGGTATGCGTATAGGCTGTAGCAAACCCGATGGAACTTGATGTTCTGCCTTGACTTGCTGACATGTCAAGCATTTAGTCACATAGTCAGCTATGTCTTTCTTCATACTGTGCCACCAATATCAAGCTTGGATCATGATACATCTTTGTACTTCCTGGGTGCATAGCATATACACTAGTGTGTGCCTCTTTTAGAATATTGACCTTCAATTCCCCATCATCTGGTACACACAGTCTTCCTTTGTAATACAGACACCCATCTGCTTTCACCTCATAATCAGTTGCTTTTCCCTCTGAGATTTTGCTCATAATAGCCATTAGCTTCTCATCTGCCTTTTGCCCATCTAAAATCTACTGTAGCAGGTTTGGCCTCATTTGCAACTCAGCTAAAATAGCTCCATCTCGAATCTAAGATAGACGGGCATTCAATGATCTCAAGGCTGTCATGGATTTTCTGCTCAAAGCATCAGCAACTACATTTGCCTTCCCAGGATGGTAGTCAATTACACAGTCATAATCCTTCAGGAACTCAATCCATCGCCTCTGTCTAAGGTTGAGCTCCTTCTGGGTTGGCAAGTATTTCAGGCTTTTGTGGTCTGTGTAAATGTAGCACTTTTCCCCATACAAGTAATGCCTCCATATCTTCAGTGCGAAGATAATTGCTGCAAGCTCTAGATCATGGGTAGGGTAGTTCTGTTCATGTGGCCTTAGCTGTCTGGAAGCATAGGCGATCACTTTCCCCTCTTGCATCAATACACACCCTAACCCATTATGAGAGGCATCACTGTAGACCACAAAGTCCTTTCCTGACATCGTGTGTGCTGCTGGTGCCTCTGTCAACATAGCCTTCAACTTCTCAAAACTGGTCTGACACTTGTCATTCTAGTTAAATCTGACATTCTTGTGTAATAACTTGGTCATTGGAGCAGCTATTAGGGAAAATCCCTTCACAAATCTTCTGTAATACCCAGCTAGCCCCAAGAAGCTTCTGACCTCAGTTGTATTCCTGGGAGGCTTCCATTCCAAAGATCGCTTCTATTTTCTTGGGATCCACCTTAATCCCATCAGCTGACACTACGTGTCCAAGGAATGCAATCTCATTCAGCCAAAAGTCACACTTGGACAACTTAGCATACAGTTTCTTTTCTCTCAGGGTTTGCAGAACAATCCTCAAATGCTCATCATGTTCTTCGGGGTCTTAGAATACACCAAAATATCATTAATAAAGACCACTACGAACCGATCTAAGTGTGGATGAAAGATACGGTTCATAAGGTCCATGAATGCCGCTGGTGCATTTGTTAGGCCAAAGGGCATCACTAGGAACTCATAATGCCCATACCGGGTCCTGAATGCAGTCTTGGGCACATCTACATCCTTTACCCTCAACTGATGATACCCTGATCTGAGATCAATCTTAGAAAATACTCCTGCTCCCTTCAACTGATCAAACAGATCATCAATTCTAGGCAACGGATATTTGTTCTTCACTGTCACTTTATTCAACTGCCGGTAATCAATGCATAGCCTCAAAGTCCCATCCTTCTTCTTCACAAACAGCACTGGAGCTCCCCATGGTGACACACTGGGGCGTATGAACCCCTTATCCAGCAACTCTTGCAACTGAGTTTTCAACTCCCTCAATTCAGTGGGTGCCATCCTATAAGGAGCAATGGAAATGGGTGCTTTGTGCAGTTGTCTCAATAGCAAATTCAACTTCCCTTTCTGGTGGCAAACCAGGCAACTCTTCAGGAAATACCTCTGGGAAGTCCTTTACTGTGGGTATGTCACTCAAGTTTGGCTTAGCCTGCCTAGTATCCACCACATGTGCTAGGTAGGCTTCACAGCCTTTTCTCATTATTCTTCTTGCAACTGTGGTTGAGATGACATTGGACAGGAAATCTGTGCTTTCACCCACAACTATAATCTCATTACCCTCTGGAGTTTTCAGAGAAATTCTCTTCAATTTGCAATCAACTATTGCCTGATGACGTGACAACCAGTCCATTCCCAAAATCACGTCAAACTCGTGGAAGGGCAACTCAATCAGGTCTGCCAAGAATTCATACCCCTGAATCCTTAACGGGCAACCCTTGTATACTTTATTCACCACTACACTGTGGCCCAATGGATTAGTGACCAGAATGTCTTGGTCACTCTCCCTTACTAGTATCCCCCTTTCTACGGGTAGGTTGATGCAAATGTAGGAATGAGTGGATCCTGGATCCACCAATGCATGCACAGGAGTATCGTAGAGGGAGAACGTACCCCTAATGACGTCCGGGGCATCTTGCTCCTCCTGAGCTCTCAGGGCATAATTTCTGGCAGGTGGTCTGTTATCTGGCCTCTCTGCTGGCTCAGATGTAGGCCTCTGTGATGATCCCACTGCGTCAGATTTCCCAGATTTTTTACCTCTCTGTGGTGTAGGAGCAGGTCTGTCTGCTTGTGTTGGAGCAGTTGTAGTGGTTCTGCGTGGACAGTTTCTCAGCTGATGCTCTGTCGACCCACATCTCAAGCAGGCACCAGTTACTCTCCAACACTCCCCCTTGTGCCATTTAAGGCAGTGTGGACATGCAGAAGATGTTGGGGCTGGTCCCCTGAACCTAATCCCTGGAGAGCTGCCCACTGATGGTGTGGACTGACCTTTCCTAGGGGTGAACTGTGGCCTGGGCCCCTGAGACTAACCCTGACCCTGTGGCTGAACTGAACTCTGTGCAGGAGGACCCTTGAACTTCTTCCCAAATGCAGGGGCTGAACTAGAATGACCCGGTCCCCTCTTCTGCTGTCTCTCTCTTCTAGTCTGCTCACTGATTCTTACTTTTTCCACCTTTATTGCAGCTTCCACTAACTTGGTAAATTCTGTGATTCCCAAGGCACTGAGCTGGATCTTGATGTTGTCATTTAGTCCCTCTTCAAATCTCTTGCACCTTTCAGCTTCATTAGGGACTATCTCCCTTCCATAACGGCTTAATCGAACAAACTCCTTCTCATATTCGGCCACTGACAGCTGTCTCTGCCTTAGGTTAATAAACTCTCTTCTTCTCTCTTTCAGGTATACAGTACCCACATATTTCTTCTTGAATTCAGAGAGAAAGAAGTCCCAAGTTACAGCTTCTGGCTGCACTTCACTGGACACGGTGTCCCACCATTCGTAGGCATCGTCTTGTAACAAGGATACAACAGCTTCTAAGTTCTGCTCTGGGGTGCAGTGGAGTTGTTTTAAGACTCTGCCCGTTCTGTTCAACCAATTTTCTATGCAATGAGTCATCTTCCCTCTTCTTGAAGAAATCCACCGCCCCAAACTTTCTTAGCCTTTCCAGTGTGATTTACTGTGGAGTGGTGGTGGTGGTGGTCTTGGCATTACTCGGCCATTTGTCTAAAGAAGCCGGCCATTTCTGGAACATGGCTGTGGAGGCGAGCGTGCTCGCTTGAGTGGCGGAGTAGGTTCTCCCCTACCCCCGCCTCACTCTGGTGGAGCATGACTCTCCACTTCCTCCTCAACTGCCCTCTGAGATGAAGGGTCCATATCCTATTCAAAATAAGAAAAACAAACAGATCTGCATTAGTGTCACCTCGACTCTTACAAATGCAATGCATGGTATGGACTCAATCTAGGACCAGAAACGCCTAAACCGTGCTCTGATACCACTAAATGTGACACCCCTTACCCGTGTACAGTATACCCGAGTAAGTAATGCCACACGGTGTACCGGCACACTCTAATATACCTTAATTAATTTATATCATGTCTTTGAATATAATTTATGAAACATACTTTATTTAAGCCATTTATCGAAAATATTATTTATTTGAGGTTCCGAAAATTTTATAGAAAATCCGGCGGAGTACCGGCTAAAAATGGAGAAAACAGTTCTTCGGAACCTGTTAAAAGCACTTCCAAATAATTTTCCAAACAATCCCAACTTCAATTCATCAACAAAGTCTCAACAACATTTCAATTTCAGGTCTCAACAACCTTTTCATTTCTCAAACATCCCTTTCTCAGGGTTCTCATATATAAACAACAATTAAATATTCAAATTACTTCCATACATAACCATAAATCTTTATTATTTACATGGACCTCAACATACATTACATAAATCCCAAATACATATGAGAAAATAAAAATTTAATTACAAAATGACAAAATGACATCTAGTGTCCTACCAATGCACTGCAGGTGACGAGGTGACACGGACACTGTGCAGAACTGCAGGATGGACTCACCCAGTCTGTGGTCTACTGGGCTCACGATCGGGATCTCCAGTACCTACGCGTGGCAAAAGCAATGCGCTAAGCAATAATGCTTAGTGGTGCAATAATATAATAAAAGAAAATAGCAAGAAAATAAATGTGTATAGAATGTGTATGCTTTCTTTGTTTGGTATTGGTATATTCATTTTTTTCATTAACGTTGTTCACTTTTATTCATTTGGTTGCCCAAGTAACCTCCACTAGATGACTGGACTGGATAACGGGTAAACTGGCACTGGGTACCTAGTACCTCGGGCCGTCACACCATCGGTCACATATGCATCTCCCGGTGTGCAACAGAACAGCTAACAAGCTGTAAGTAATATCAGGCACAAGGCCAAGTCTCAATACAAAGTCAGAATGGCTAAAAGCCATGAAATCACAGAATGGCATATTGCCATGTGCGATCGCTAATCGAACCCTATTGGCATGCCAAACTATCCAAACCAATCTTGTTAGGTATACTAGGGCATTTGAAACTTTTAAATTCTTCAATTTGTGAATTTCAAATTTTTAGTGTCACTATTCATCTTATTGGTCAACAAAAATGTTGACTTTTAGAATAAAAATATGTACATTGACTTTGGCACTCCCAACATACCACATTTGGCATTCCAAACTTGTTGGCATTAAGCATTTATACCATTTCAAAGTTTAAACCAACACAAGTAGAATTTTCAGTTTTTGTGAGTCAACTTCACTATTCCATTGGACACTGTTGCTTTGGAAATTTGAAGAAATGTAAAACATGAAAGGTGTTCCTTATTTTGTCTAGTTGAATTTCCTTTTTTGAATCACTCCATTTGGAGTTTTTTAGCTCCAGATATGGTCCAAAAACCACAGCTGGCCGGATTACCATTCTGCAGAAATTACCATATCTACAGTAACATGAACAGTGACTGTAAGTGCATGTTTGAATTGGTTCTGGCCATAATTTGAGGTAGGTTCCTTCATGAAAGTTGTTTGTCTATGTCTTAAATTGTTTCTGTAAAAAGTTTAGGTCAATTGACCAAATCTACAGTGAGTTATGGCCAAATGAACAGCTACTATTCATTTGGTCAATTCTGCAGAATCAGTTGCAGGGTATCCGGATTGGGGCCAAGTTTTGGTCCTCTTGCTTTGGTCTTTTGGGCATGGTTTCTTCAGAAAAAATGTGCCATTGTAAGCCTAATTTCATGTCCAATTGGCCAAACACCAATTGGACCAACACAGCGAAAGTTATGGCTGTGTAATTGGACTGAAATCTCAGTCCGTTGCTGCTGTCCTAGGGCAGCTTACACCTTCACTTTGCAAACCTATTTTTCAGTCCAAATTGTACTCAACTTACCTAAAATAGTCACTAATTGACCATTAAAAAGTTCTCTAACAATTTCCTAAGCCAAATCAAATTTTCACTCCCCAAAACCCTAATTCAAATTCATGATTTATGCCATTTACCTTAGTTAGCTACTAATGCATTGAAGGGCATTTTGGTCATTTCAACCCCAGAGTTAAATTTTGACCTAAATTTCAATTAAAATGAGAGATATTAAAATACATAAAATGAATTAAAATCATGAAATATGTAATGGAAATGGAAAATAAAAAAAAAGAAAAAGAATTAATATTTATTACATGAGCATGATGTCATAATGACATCATAAAAAGAGATAGCCAATGGGAATGTAACAAATGCTTATGAAGGGATAAGGAAGACATAAAATGAGTCAAAATTAATAAAAAAACACTCATCTTCTTCTTGCACCTCACCATGGCCGAAACCCTCTCATGGCTTTCTTCCTCCATATTTGTTTAAATTGAGCTTGAATTCTCCTCCTTTTCCACCCCAAAACCCTAAACTCCCTTCATAAAAATTTATCCCTACACCAAGAGGAAGAGTTTGATTACTAAGAAGTGAAAGAATTTTAAGGTTTCCACAAGTCTAAGGAGTGTTCATTAAAGGTTAGTGCCTAAACAAGTTTCTTTCTTCTTTAACTAGCTTAGGCATGTTAACTTAAGTGTAAATTTTATGAAATTAAAAGAAAACTTGGAGTATGTAGAAATTTGATTTTCAGCAGCCATGATGTAAAGTGGGAATTGATGCTTTTAATTGATATAAATTAGCTTAGTGATGTTGATTGATAAGTGTATGTATATTTGAAGTGAAATTGCATTGAGTTTGTATGGTGTTGAGAATATTGAGTTAGGGTTTTGACTTAATTTTGGTACTGTTGCATTATAACATGAAATTGAGCATGTTGAGATGAATTGTTGATCATTTGAAGTGCTATGAATGTGAAATGAACTTTGGGAGTTGGGAGGATTTGAAATTGGGAGTGCTGATTTTTCTGTGTAGGAAATTGAACCTTAAGCCCAGTGTGGTTTTTAAGACATAAGTTGAATTTTGTTACTCCAATTGGTATAAAGCTAATTAGAGATGAAACCTAGGACAATTTGCTACATTTTTCATGAAGAAACCATGCCCAAAAACTGTCCCTAACCTAGCCTAAAATTGACTTGAATCTGGGTAACCCTAATATGGACCTAAAAAAATGACCAAATGAACAGTAAATGTTCAAATGGCCATAACTCACATTAAGAAGGTAAGAATGACCTGATTCTTGAACCATTGGAAAGATTAGACATAAGAGCACATTTTTCATGAAGAACATAGAACCCAAATCTGCATCTAACCAAGTCAAATTATTAGCACAAGTTAGATCAATAAAATTGTCTAGAACCAATCTGCCCAGAATTTGTTGGACTTAGGCTCACCCGACCAGTTTTGGCAAAAATGCCATAACTTGGTCTACAAAATTGTAAAAGAAATGAAACTAGTGCCAAATGTTTTATAAGACATAGATCTACAGTATTGATGTTTTGACCAGAACCCAGAACCCAAGGGAATTAAGTCAAATTGTTAGAAAAAGTTAGTATACCAAATCCTGGAATTTGCCTCAACTACCTCCTGACCCCATAACAGAATTATAACTTTCACTACGAAATCCTAAATGGGATGAGCCAAACTATTCTGGAAACCTAAGAGATAGGGCTTCAACTTTGATTCAAAAACTTTTCTCAAAATTTGTGTATAAGAACCCTAAAATGAGAGTCAAAGCCACTGATCTGAACCTAGAATCCTGTAGACACAGGGCACCTGAGTCCAAGCCTGTTAAATTGCTATAATTAATTCTAAAAGACCTGAAAAATTGTAATTCAAAATTCTAAGTAATCATAAGACATAGGGTAACAACTTCTATGAAGAACATTAGGCCTAAAAGTGGCTGTAACATGTCCAAATAATTAGGAAAAAATTGACTCTAGAATCTGCTTGGTTCTGGAACTTGAGTGAGTTAAGGAACCAGTTTTGGTTATTTGACCATAACTTGAGTTCTAAAACTCTAAATGACATCATTCAAAAAGGAAAATAAAGATAAGACATAGAGAGATAACTTCCATGAAGGAAGTGTAGCCAAACAGTGCCCACATCTTGGCTAATTTGCTAGGAGAAAATAAGACACCAAATCTTGACCTGAAGAAAGGTTCAAGATATTATTTGATACATGACATGTAAATTACCTATATTAATTGCTAAATGTATAAGTTATATGAAAATGAAGGGGGAACCTATTTTCCCATTATAAATTGACATGAAACTACTATAAAGCACTAATAGTGGATGACATGAAATGATAAGATCATAAGTAATTAATAATACTAATTTGGCCAAAGTATACCTAGACTTATTCATATAGCATGGATTGATTGGTATGTCACACCCTACTCCTCAGTAAGATGTAACATGGTCCTATAGTACATCTAATGAATTAGCATACTTCGCCTACCGGTAACTCATTAAATATACTACAAGAGATTTTAAAACAATTTTCTTACTTTTTAAAAGTGGTGAGCTTTTATAGCAGGTATTAAAAACATTTACTTAAAGTTTAAAGACTAGTTAAAATTTTTATCCATTTTTATTTTTAAGCAAATTTTGAAAAATTTTTGGTAGAGTGTCGTCTATATTTGGGAAAAACAGTTCTTCAAATACTTGTAAAACACTTCCAATAATTCATTTCATCAAAATCAACCACTTCCAATAATTCATTTCATCAAAATCAACCACTGTGTTTTGAGAAAACAGTTCTTCAAACCTAAAAAGGAAAACACTCCCAATATGTTTTCTCAACTACAACTCCAATAACTTCATTTCAACTCACAATTCAAATCTCAATAATCAAATCATTTCATTTTCAAAACAACCTCATCATAAATGAAACATTTCATTGATTACAAGACTCAAAAATTAATATTAAAAAATTATACAGGTAAGTGAAATCTCAAATTTACATTACAATAATTTACATTTAATTACATACCAAAATATTTTACAAGAGTTTTTATACAACTGCTCAAATAATTTACATACATATTATTACATGCATACATCAAAACCTGTGTACATGGGTATACCTGTAGCTGATTTGAATGTCTCTTCAAAGAAGTTTACTCAATTGCTCTATGCTCTTTTCACCTGCGATAGCATACAAAGCTATCGCTGAGTGGTGAACTCAGTGGTGCACAACTATAACATAAAACATAGTTCAATATACCTTAGCAAAATTACAGCAAATAATTTGGAAATCAGGATACTCATCAAATTCCAAAAATCAAATTATTCATTGCCAATAATATAAATCATTTGTATGAAATGACTTTGATCGTGAAATTCAATTTATCAAATCACAACCAAACATTTCAGGTAATTCCAACAAAATCAATTATACATAAATCATAATTGAAATCATAATTCTTTACTATTCAAAACCATTCTTTATCTCAAAAGCCATTCTTTATCTCAAAAACCATTCTTTATCTCACTAATTATGCAAGACTAATCCGAAAGGGCCATCTTCGGGGTGATTCTAACTCCTATGGTCGGGGAGGTTGAATCGGATTCTAACTCCCTATGGTTGGGGAGGTCGAATCATCGTGCATAGTACACATCACAATAATGAATCTTTTGAAAGGGCCATAACATAAAAAAACTTAGATCTAACCTCTAATAAGAGGAGAATCTAAGCCTGTGCACGTACCATGGTAATCAAAATACAACTAACTCCATTGTCTTCTCAACAAATGAGAGAGACAAGTAATAACCTAGTCAAGCATCTATAGTGAGATATAAAACAATATCACAATCCTTTTAGTGAGCATAAATCATAAAACAATTCGATTCAAAGTCAATTCCAATATCCAATAATTTTTATGCTCATCACAATTCAAATCATAAATTTGCATTTTTTTTCCATGCAAATTGCCCATCACAATTCAAAACATGTTCTATCACAATTTTTCAAAATATAATTTATTCAATTCACAAAAATGCTTAATACTTGTGGAAATACCATTTCACAAAGCTAAATTCATACATACTATAATAATTTCAATAATCATTGAATTAAATCCAATGCTTGTTAAACATAATACATAAAAAAAAATATGTCATTTAATCATATGAAATATTCAGAACAAAATCAGTTAAAAACTAGTTGCGCACAAACCTGATTTGAGTCACTCCTAGGCCTTGACTCAATGTTCCTTATGCTTCCCAATATCCTTTTCAACTGAAACACACAATTTAAAGTATTTCAGTACTCAGTTAAATTGTTTATAACTATAAAATTCAATATCTAAATTTTCTTGGTACTATTCCCTTCAATTCATTTCATTAGTCAACTTATAATGTTGACCCTTAATGCAATCTAAGTGAGTCAATTCCAATGTTATCAATATGTCACATTTTATAGCCTTTTAGTGTTGGTATATGTTACCAAATTCATTTTCAAGTGTATTGCATTTTATTGCAATTTATTGGATTTCGGTGTACTATTTTGACCTAGCCGGACGACCTAGTTTCCTCGGTTTTCCGGTTTCGGTCCAAACTACAAACTTGTAGCTATATGTCTTATTGCACGCGAGGCAAAATTTCAGGTCATTCTGAGTTGTGTAAACCAAGATATGGTTAATTTACCAATGCTGGACAGAATGCATCAAAATGGTAACTTTAGGTCATTTTTAGGTCACTTTTGGTTCGGCCAGTTTTTGGACCTGAACTTGTGCAAGCTATTTGGCTTAGTTTTGGCCATTTTTGGGCTTTGGTGTCTTCATAAGAGTTGTAGATATATGTCTCAACTATTCATGGTAAAAATTTCAGATCAATTGGACCTGTTTTGAGTAAGTTATGGTCAAAAAACTGACTATTGCGCAAATGGTCAATTTTCAGGCTTTCAAGTCACTAATCCTGATTTTGTTATTTTTAAGGTCATTTTCTAGGTAGAATTTTGGCAACATTTCTACATGAAAGTTAGCCTATTTGGTGTCTAGTTTCACCTTCCATTGGCCTCATACCAATTGGGTTCACAATTTTGCACTTATAACCTAATTTAAGTACTGCCAACAACACACAACCTGCACAAGACAATTACACTTCCAATTTGACATTCCTTCTCCTCCTTATGACTTCATTATTCATTCATAACACTTCTACAAATACTAAACACAATTCCAACAAGCATTTTGGGCAGAACACTCAAGTGTTCAATGCACACAATACACCATTAATATTCAACATGTAAGCCAACCCAAATTCAATATACATACTCACCAAATTGTCACATACACTCCCATAATAAATACACACATACTGCTCTCAATTCAACTCCATCATATTTCACGAATAATTTTCATCAATTCACATGCAAATTCAAGGATTTACAAGCTGCCAACCATGGCAGTTTGCTAAGGCTTTCATAATTACTTCCAAAACTCTAAATTCAATTATTCAATCACACATACAAGAGGATTCAATTGCTAGCACTTCAAATTGACACAACCAACACTAATTCCCATCAATTCCTACCAATTTAATGTAAGAAAAACTCAAGCAAGCTCACCTCCCATGGGTGCCTAAAATGGGAAGATTGCAAACTCAACAATTTCTTTCAATTTTTTCAACTAAAATACTCCCCATAACCTCAACACAAACTTTAGTTAAGCAAGGGAAGAAAATAAGCACTTACCTCTTATTGGAGCTTGCTAAAACTTCTTCAAATCCTTTCCTTTTTACTCCCAATATGCTGCCCAAGAAGTGTAGTTTAACTTTAGTGAAGGAAGATGGGTGAAACCATGGCTTGATAACTAGGAAGGGAGCTTTGCATGAATGGCCATCTATGGTAAATTTGGGAGAAGAAATGGGTTCGGCAATGTTATGGAAATGAAGAAGAAGATGCTAAATGGTTAATACACATGGCCATTTGAGTATTTAAATATCCCATAGTGCTCCACTTATGTGAATTTAATTATTTAAATAATTAACTTTGATTAATTATAAGTCCACCCTTTAATTTCTCTCAAATTCCACTTCATTCCAATTTCAAATTTTCATGGAATTTCCAAAATTCAACACTACTTATTTTTAATGGACATTTAGGTCAAAAGCCAACTCTAGGTGTCAAATGACCAAAATGCCCCTTTTCGAGTTGTATTTCTAATTTTTCGGTAACACCGATTTTTATCGATTTATCGATTTTTTGTTTTTCTTTGTACTAATTGATTAATTTTTTTTGATATTTCTAATTACATTTATACTTCAATAAATGTTAATTTAAGTCTTAAAAATAAAGGTCAGTTTCTAGGTAGAATTTTGGCAACATTTTTACATGAAAGTTAGCCTATTTGGTGTCTAGTTTCACCTTCCATTGGCCTCATACCAATTGGGTTCACAATTTTGCACTTATAACCTAATTTAGGTACTGCCAACAACACACAACCTGCACAAGACAATTACACTTCCAATTTGACATTCCTTCTCCTCCTTATGACTTCATTATTCATTCATAACACTTCTACAAATACTAAACACAATTCCAACAAGCATTTTGGGCAGAACACTCAAGTGTTCAATGCACACAATACACCATTAATATTCAACATGTAAGCCAACCCAAATTCAATATACATACTCACCAAATTGTCACATACACTCCCATAACAAATACACACATACTGCTCTCAATTCAACTCCATCATATTTCACGAATAATTTTCATCAATTCACATGCAAATTCAAGGATTTACAAGCTGCCAACCATGGCAGTTTGCTAAGGCTTTCATAATTACTTCCAAAACTCTAAATTCAATTATTCAATCACACATGCAAGAGGATTCAATTGCTAGCACTTCAAATTGACACAACCAACACTAATTCCCATCAATTCCTACCAATTTAATGTAAGAAAAACTCAAGCAAGCTCACCTCCCATGGGTGCCTAAAATGGGAAGATTGCAAACTCAACAATTTCTTTCAATTTTTTCAACTAAAATACTCCCCATAACCTCAACACAAACTTTAGTTAAGCAAGGGAAGAAAATAAGCACTTACCTCTTATTGGAGCTTGCTAAAACTTCTTCAAATCCTTTCCTTTTTACTCCCAATATGCTGCCCAAGAAGTGTAGTTTAACTTTAGTGAAGGAAGATGGGTGAAACCATGGCTTGATAACTAGGAAGGGAGCTTTGCATGAATGGCCATCTATGGTAAATTTGGGAGAAGAAATGGGTTCGGCAATGTTATGGAAATGAAGAAGAAGATGCTAAATGGTTAATACACATGGCCATTTGAGTATTTAAATATCCCATAGTGCTCCACTTATGTGAATTTAATTATTTAAATAATTAACTTTGATTAATTATAAGTCCACCCTTTAATTTCTCTCAAATTCCACTTCATTCCAATTTCAAATTTTCATGGAATTTCCAAAATTCAACACTACTTATTTTTAATGGACATTTAGGTCAAAAGCCAACTCTAGGTGTTAAATGACCAAAATGCCCCTTTTCGGGTTGTATTTCTAATTTTTCGGTAACACCGATTTTTATCGATTTATCGATTTTTTGTTTTTCTTTGTACTAATTGATTAATTTTTCTTTGATATTTCTAATTACATTTATACTTCAATAAATGTTAATTTAAGTCTTAAAAATATTTTTCAGGGTTTCTCGTGGTCCAGGGCTAGTCAACAGTCCACGCCGCAACTTCCCGGTGCGGTCACCCATCGCTATGGTTTTCGGCTCGTTTAACTTGGTTACATTTCATTGCTATTATTTTTCCTTTATTTTTCTTATATTTTCTTTTCTTGTATTTCATTATTTTATGTCTCCTCACCCATATCTAAGTGTAGTTCTAGGCAGCCTAACTGTTCGGATAGACACTGGTCACCGGGACAATAGAACGCATTATCGAACATAGGGGTGTTACAGATACCACTAAACATGTCACACCCTACCCCTCAGTAAGATGTAACATGATCCCGCAGTCTATCTAATAAATTACCGTACTTCGCCTACCGGTAACCCATTAAATATACTACAAGAGATTTTAAAATAATTTTTTTACTTTTTGAACGTGGTGAGCTTTTATAGCAGGTATTAAAAACATTTATTTAAAGTTTAAAGACTAGTTAAAATTTTTTTCCATTTTTATTTTTAAGAAAATTTTGGAAAATTTGCGGTAGAGTGTCGTCTATATTTGGGAAAAATAGTTCTTCAAACACCTATAAAACACTTCCAATAATTCATTTCTTCAAAATCAACCACTTTCACAATACAAATCAACATCATTTCTCCCAACTCGATAATTCAAAACAATTCTCAATTCAATTGTCTTCAAAAATAATATTAAATAAGTACATTCATTACAAAACTCAAAAATAAGTTTGAACATTACAATAATTTGCATTTCATTACATACCAAAATAATATTACAAGAGTTTTTGTACAACTGCTCAACAATTTACATACATATAATTACATGCATAATCAAAATCTAATATACAAGGGTATACCTATAATATACCCGAGGCTAGTCACAAGCAGTCTTCAAGGTGCAGCTGTAGGAATCTCACTCAATTGCTTTTATCTCTACTCTTACCTGCGACAGCATACAAAGCTATCGCTGAGTGGTAAACTCACTGGTGCACAACTATAATTTAAAATGTAATACAATATACATTGACAATAATTATACCATAATTTTGAAATCTCGAAATTTAACCAACTTCCAAATGTCAAAATTTTCATTGCCAATAATAATAGTCACTTGTTAAAATAACCTTGATCAAAATTTTAATTTGTCAAATCACAATTGAACAATAAAAATAATTTCTGCAATTATGGAAATAAACAATTATTTTAACAAAATCATTTGTGCACAATCTCATTTAAAACCACAATTTCTTATCAATCAAAATCCATTATTTATCTCACTAACTATGCAAGACTAATCCGAAAGGGCCATCTTCTGCAGCACCCTTATTTGCATAGCCTGGTATATATCACTGTTCCGGTGATCGATGTCAATCCAGATAATTAAGAGAATTAGAACAACGTTTAAGACACCTAGTTAAGCCATGAACACAAATAATTACTAATTGCCAAATAGTTAAGCATAAAGAAGAAAAACAGAACACAAAAGTTAAATGAGTCGGGAGTCACAACAATGGGTGACCTTCTTGGGAATGATTGCGAGGTCAGTCTAAACTAAAATTTCGAATCGTAAAATGTGATACCGCGGTCCTTAAGACCATTGTGAACACAGTGGAAAAGAGAAAATCATGAAAAAAAATTGGTAAGCAGGTCAAATAACTAGGTTAGGGATCCGGAAGAAATATCGAATAACTAGCAAACTGGATCGAACCGGCGAGGGACAATTTGGTCAATTCACCACTAGAGCTGACTCTTGACCTAACTGTCCAATAAAATCAGAGAAAAGAAAATTTTGGGATCAAGAATTAAATTAAAGAACTAATGGAAAAAAAAGAGAAAAGAAAAATTTTTATTACCTCATGTTGATGACATCAATTATGATGTCAAAATTTATTTTTAATTTTCCACAATTTTTGACCAATTCAAATACACTAAATAAGACCTAAAATGACATAAAAAGAAAAAGAAAAACATTCTCCTCTTCCTCTGTCACACCCTACTCCTCTGTAAGATGTAACATGATCCCGTAGTACACCTAATGAATTACCGTACTTCGCCTACCGATAACCCATTAGATATACTACAAGGGATTTTAAAACAATTTCATGCAATTTAAATCATCGATTAAAATCTGGTGTTATAAAATTTTTTTCAAAATTTCAGCAAAGTGCCGGCTGTATTTTGAGAAAACAGTTCTTCAATCCTGCAAAAGAAAAATGCTCCCAATATGTTTTCTCAAATACAACTTCAGTAACTTCAATTCAATTCACAATTCAATTCTCAATACACAATCAATTCATTTTCGAACTAATCCCATCATAAAGAAATATCTCATTCATTTCAAGACTCAAAATTTATATTACAAACTATTCAGATAATTGAAATTCCAAATTTACATTTACAATAATTTACATTTGATTACATACCAAAATATTTTACAAGAGTTTTATATACAACTGCTCAAATAATTTACATACATATTATTACATGCTTACATCAAAACCTATGTACATGGGTATACCTATGATATACCTGGAGCTTATCCGAATATATCTTCAACGAAATTTACTTACTGCTCTATGCTCTTCTTACCTGCGACAGCATACAAAGCTATCGCTGAGTGGTGAACTCAGTGGTGCACAACTATAATTTAAAACATAGTACACTATACATTGACAAATTTTACAGTAAATAATTTGAGAATCTGAATACTGATCAAATTTCACAACTCAAAATACTCATTGCCAATAATGTAAATCATTTGTATAAATGACTTGGAGCACAAAATTCAATTTATCAAATCATGACTATCCATTTAAGTAATTCTAACAAAATCAATTATACATAAACCATAATTGAAATCACCATTCCTTACCATTCAAAAGCCATTCTGTATCTCAAAAATCATTATGTATCTCAAAAATCATACTGTATCTCAAAAATCATACTATATCTCAAAAATCAATCTTTATCTCACTAATATGCAAGACTAATCCGAAAGGGCCATATTCGATGTGATTCTAACTCCCTATGGTCGGGGAGGTCGAATCATCGTGCACAGTACCATCACAATAATGAATCTTCCGCAAGGGCCATAACGATAAAATAAACCTAGATCTAACCTCAAATCAGAGGAAAATCTAAGCCTGTGCACGTACCATGGTAATCAAAACACAACTCACTCCATTGTCTTCTCAACAAATGAGAGAGACGGGTAATAACCTAGTCAAGCATCTATAGTGAGATATAAAACAATATTACAATCCATTTAGTGAGCATAAATCACAATATAATTCGATTCAAAGTCAATTCTAATATCCAATAATTTTTTTATGCTCATCACAATTCAAATCATAATTTACATTTTTCCATGAAAATTACCATCACAATTCAAAACATGTTATATCACAATTTTCCAAAACATAATTTATTCAATCCATAACAATGCTTAATAATTGTGGAAATACCATTTCACAAAGCTAAATTCATACATACTATAACAATTTCAATAATCATTGAATTAAATCCAATGCTTGTTAAACATAATACATAAGAAAAATATGTCATTTAATCATATGAAATATTCAAAACAAAATTAGTTAAAAACTAGTTGTGCACAAACACAATTTAAAACAATAACATACAATTAATCATATGAAATCTTATTCAGAGTAAAATCAGTTGAAAACTAGTTGTGCACAAACCTCTGATGACTGTCTCCCTGATCTGGACTCAGTGTTTTCTTCCCTTTTCTTTGAGTCCTTGTTAATCGAGAAACACAATTTGAAGTGTTTAAGATTACTAAATTAAATCTCTATCGATGGTGTTTGGTAAATAATGCATCGAACTCACTTATTCACTTAATCACCTAATATACCGACCCTCATTGCGTTTTAGGTAAATTAGGTTTTAGTGTCGTTAATATGTCACATTCGATAGGGTTTTAGGTTTGGTACGTTTTACCAAAGTCATTTCCTTGTTTAGTGCATTTTAGTGCAAATTCTTTGGATTAGGGATCTGGTTTGACCTAACCGGACGATCTAGTTCCTCGGTTTTCGGGTCTCGGTCGAAACTACAAACTTGTAGATCTAGGTCTTATTGCACGCGGGGAAAAATTTCAGGTCAATCCGAGTTAAGTAGACCAAGTTATGGTCATTATACTATTGCTGGTCAAATGGTACCATTTTAGGTCAATTTTAGGTCAAATTGGTCAATTCTGGTTCGGCCAGTTTTTGGACCCGAACTTGTGCAAGTTGTTTGACTTGCTTATGGTCATTTCTGGGCTTTGGTGTCTTCATAAGACTTGTAGGTATGGGTCTTAAATATTCTTGGTCAAAATTTCAGGTCAATTGGACCTGGTTTGAGTGAGTTATGGCCTAAACACTCACTGCTGCCCAATTGGTCATTTTTCAGGTCCTAATTGCACCTAATCCGAATTGGTCATTTTTTTAGGTCACCTTGCAAGCAGAATTTTGGCATGGTTTCTCAATGAAAGTTGGCACATTTTGTGCCTAGTTTCACCTCAAATTGGTCTCATACCAATTGAGGTTACACATTCAAGGTTATAGGCTAAAATATACACTGCCCTCAATATGCATTTCACACCCCAACTTCAAACACATACTTACCTTTGCCATTTGTTTACTTACCTACCAAACTGTTTTGGCACATTACCAAAAGCATTTTCTACATTACATTAGCATTATTTTGGGCAGATTCCAATCACCTTCAACACACCAATAATCATTCACAATTACAATCTCTAAGTACCATTACAAACACACCTAAACATTACAAACTTTACATGTTAATTTACATACATATCAACAATCTTTCTAGGTCAATATTCTGCCCACACTTCCTTCAATATATACCATTACTCAAGTGTCCACAAGCTGCCACAAATCATTCTTCAACATTACATTGCCGTCCCATATACCAATTCCCATCAAAGTGCATAATTCACCATATAAACATGCAATAATTCACTAAGTTACTCAATCACCATGATTAACATTATTTCTCATCAATTATATGCACAAATACCTCATAAAAAACGTGACTCATGGCTGTCCAAATTGACAACAACAATAACCCTTCAAACTCAAAATTTTCCTTCACCAAACTAACACCCATAACATGAACATAAACTTTAACAAAGAAATTCTCAAAAATGCAAACTTACCTTTAATTGTAACTTGTTAAACCTTCACCAAACTTCTCAAAATTGGTATCAATATCTTCCTTGTGATGTGTAGACCATTTTTCATAAAAGAACCTAAGTGAATGGAGTTGAAATGGAGGGAGAGGTTGAAGCTCAAAGAAAACGTCAATGGTGGCTCTTTTTCACTCTTCAATTCGGCTAGCTTTGTAAGTTGGAGAAGATGAACTATCTGATGGGTTTAGTGGACTTACACCTGCCATACTTTATGTTTAATTAATCCTATAGTGGTCCACTAACTAAAATTAAAACATATTATAAGTTAACTTTCACTTAATCCACATTTAACCCATTATTTTAGCTATTTACTTTGGGTACCACCAATTTAATTTTTCATTTTATTTTCTAAGTGTAATACTATTTATTTTTAATGGACATTTAGGTCAAAAGACACTTCGGAATGTCAAATGACCATAATGCCCCTGTTCGGGTTGCATTCCCGATTTTTCGGTAACACCGTATTTTGTCTGTTTTTCGATTTCTCACTTTTCTTTATACTAATTATTTAATTTTTCTTTGATATTTCTAATGATATTTATACTTCAATAAGGGTCCATTTATGTCCTAAAAATGTTTTCCAGGGTTTCCGCATGATCCGAGCTAGTCAACGGTCCACGCCGTGACTTCGGTCATGATCACCATCGCTAGGTTTCCCGGCTCGTTTAACTTGATCACATTTCTTGCTATGATTTTTCCTTTGTTTTTCTTGTGTTTTCTTTTCTTGTATTTCATTATTTTATGTCTCCTCACTCATATCGAAGTACGGTTCTAGGCATCCTAGCTGTCCGGACAACACTGGTCACCGGAGCAGCAGAACGCACTACCGAACTTTGGGGTGTTACATCCTCCCAAACCAGTCGGCTCCCTCTCTCCTTCACTTCACCATTAAAATAACTTCCATGGAAGCTTGATCAAAGCTTTTCAAAACCTCACTTTGTCCCCAACATTCTCATTAGACCTTGTTAACTTTACTTGAGAAGAAGCTTGAGCAAGAAAAGAAAAGAGAAAAAGGAAAGAATTGAAGAAGTGGAACTCCAAAGTTGAGGTAAGAATTTAAATTGGAATATTTAGTTTAAAACACATGTTTTGAGTTAATTTAACATACATTTGAACTTAAAAATCAAAACAAAACAATTGTTTGGGGGAGTAAATAGGAAATTCATCTAGCTAGGGTTAGGGTTTGTTATGAATGAGTTTGATGGTTTTGCATGGCTATTTGAGGTGAATTAGGTGTGTAGAACATGAATACACACTTTAAATTGCATTAGATTGAGCTTTGTGTGTAGCTAGGGTTTTGAGCATGTGAAAAATTGAAAAAAAATAGAGAATTGGCCAAATGATGTTATTGACCTTATTTGAGATGAGAAATGGTCAATTGTGACCATTTGTGGTGTGTATGAATTGTTGGAAACAAGTTTAAATTCGGATTGGAGAGGGCCAATCTGCAGGCAGCATGACCTAGGTCCCTTTCAGGGACCAAAACTGAAAATTTACAAATCCAATTGGTGTGAGGCCAATTGGGAATGAAACTAGACACAAAATGACACAATTTTCACTCAGGAATCATGCCCAGAAAGTGACCATAACCTAGTGAACAATTTGGCCAAATCTGGATTGGGCAAACTGACTTGTGCAAAAATGATCAAATGAACAGTAGTTACATAAATGACCATAACTTGGTCTAGGTGAAGGAATGGAAGCGTGAAAAAAACATGTTTATACCATTGATTCAAAAATTTTCACCTAGGGTCACATGCATCATGTAAGATTTATTTTTATCTATTTGATTTCAATGATAAACAACATATTAAAACTCTTTTAATATATTTTTGGATCTGTATTTGCCATTTAAGATTTTAAAATTAATCAGATTAATTTTAGAACCCTAGATTAAATCAAGAACAAACACACTAACCTCTTGATGCACTACAGTATATTTGCACCATTGAGATTCGTCTTCAGGATACCAGATGTTGTCCCTATAGCTTATCCACACCAAGAACACCTATGGCAGCCCTTGAATAGCTTCTAAAGCTTTTTCTATTATTTAGAAAATCAAGTTCTGCCTTTTAAGAGATTAAAGATGTAAACATGACACTAGAAATAATTTCTAGTATTTTTAATTCAAGAGATTGTTTGCTAATCTCTTGGAATGAATGAGAGATGAAGAAGAAAAGAAGGGAGAGGTAGCCAATGGGTGGCGGCACCTTTGGGAGCAGCAGCTTGTGTGTTTTATTTTCTCATAACAACACATATATAGCTAGGTCATCACTTAAACCCTTGCCACATGTCACCCTTTGATTGGTTCTAGGTTTAATTGACCCAATCACATTGTGCCATGTGTCAAACCTATATTTAATCTTAATTTTAATCATCTTACATGATTAAAAGACATTTGGCAAGCTTATGTGTAATGCCATGTGTCAACATCTCATGGTGCCACATGTCACCCTGTGAAATGACCAAAATGCCCCTGTGTCTTAATTTTGAGTTTTTAACTCAAAATAATTATTTTTCTTCTTCTAATCAATTTATATCAAATATAAATTAATTAATTAATCTCTATTAATTAATTTCTCATTAATTAAATTCATATTTAAATACTTTAAATATAAATTTAACTTATACTTTACATCCAATAATCTAGATTTGGTTTCAAGTCATGCTAGGGACTTTACAATCTAATTGCAAACCAAACCTATTTAATTAATCAATTAAACTCTTTAATTAATTAATTAAATCATATTTAATTAGGTGATAACTTGTGTATGTGTGTGACTTACTAGGCTCATCACTAATTGGCAATGAGATATGATATTAACTCTTAATATCATCAGAACTCTTTCTTACCATAAATAATTTCTCTAAATCATTTTATGCACCTCATAGACCATGGTTAACACCTAGCATAGCATGCCATGGCTACCCAATTAGTAATAAGGTTTACCTTAAATGAACCTATAATCATATGTTACCATGCACTAGAATCTCTCTGTTACAAAATCCCAACTCAAGCTGGAGTCATGGTTTATGTCAAGCTCCATTTGCTATGAATATTATGTTCTCTTTTAATTCCAGTTCTTGATTAAAAAGATTTTCTCATCAGAAACTCTTTTCTGATTAAATCTATCTGTCCTGGCCAGGAACTTGAAACATCAAGAATAATTAAATGAACATAGGATTTTATCTCTATTTACTTAGAGGAATAGATTTCATCTTGATCAACACCTACCTCCATATATAACTAGTAGGAGCCAACACATGCCCATATACCCATACACAGTACAAGTATGAAAGCAGTATCAAACTTAAATTACCTATATATAAGATAACTATGCTATCTTAGGTCTAAAGATTATATGCACTGATATGATTTATGACAAAACATTGACAAGAGTAAACTCCATGTGCTTGTTATAAGTGTCACTGGTTCGGCCTACCTATCATTTATAAGTGCCTATCATGTTTGTCATATGGTATGAGACTCACCTTTCCATCTTATTTATATATAATATAAATAACTTGGGAACAAACACGAATAAAATCTTTCTGGATAAGTCATGTCCTTATTATGAAGTATCCTCGATTGTGAACCTATTTATGATACTTTGTACTAGAAATACTATCACTCATATTCTTAAGAACTTAAGAATAGAATTTCTAACAAAATATCAATGGACTTTTTCTATTACACATAAATATCTTATGTAAACAGAAAAGTGGAAATGCCTTTTATTAATAAAAACATGTATAAGATACATACTAAATGATATGCTCTAGGGCATACTACTAACACTAGGAAGGTCCAAATGACCTGAAATTTTACCAGTAGAAAGTTGAGACATACCCCTACAACTTTCATGAAGAAAATAAACCCAAATTTTGACCATAACCTATTTGAAAATCCACCTGCATTCAACCACAAAAATTGCCAAAATCCAGAATTTGCCCAGGATTCTGAGTAACCCCAAATCCAGCCAGCCAGGTTCAAATGGCTATAACTTAGGCTACAAAACTCCAAATGGAGTGATTCAAGAAGGGAAATAAAGTTAAGACAATAAAGAATAACTTCTATGAAGAAAACTTAGCCAAATTATCACAGCAACATGATCAATGGAATAGTATAAAACTGAACACCAAAACTAAAAATTTAAAGTTTGTGCCTAAGGGACTTGAAGTTTGAGAAAATAACCAAAACCAACAAATTAGGTAATCAAAATGTGGTATGTGGGTAAAATTAGAATTCTCATACCTGTAACGATCGGGAACTAGCCACTAGAGGAATTGTCCGCTTTGGCCATAAGCCTCACGATTTTGTCCCATAGGTGGAATGGAGAACTTCCCAGGAGGTCACCCATCCTAGGATTTCTCTCAAACGAGCATGTTTAACCCTGGAGTTCTTCCAACTCTCCAGGCCATTCCACCAAAAGGCGCCTTTAGTGATTAGTTCCCTCATCTTATAAATCATTACTTTTGAGCCCAAGACTATCTCCGTGCTTTGCCGATGTGGGATTTGCCTAAGGGACCTTTCTCCCCCCCTTTCGGGACTCAGCGTCCTCGCTGAGGTTTGCCCCACCATCGCCCAAGAGGACACGCGAGCGGCTCTGATACCAATTGTAACGATCGGGAACCAGCCACTAGAGGAATTGTCCGCTTTGGCCATAAGCCTCACGGTTTTGTCCCATAGGTGGAATGGAGAACTTCCCAGGAGGTCACCCATCCTAGGATTTCTCTCAAATGAGCACGTTTAACCCTGGAGTTCTTCCAACTCTCCAGGCCATTCCACCAAAAAGCGCCTCTAGTGATTAGTTCCCCCATCTTATATATCATTACTTTTGAGCCCAAGACCATCTCCGTGCTTTTCCGATGTGGGATTTGCCTAAGGGACCTTTATAAATGTAACACTCCTCACCCGACTATAGTGTAGCCGAGCAAAGTGTGCTACATTCGGTGCCGGAGCACCCTATCTTATCTTACTTTATTCCTTTCATATTTTGATCTCGATATATTTTAATATTAATAAATTTTTCGATGGGAAACCAGCGGAGTTTCCCCTATTTTATTACCAGTTGACGTATTTTACTATTTACCTGTTTGAAAGTTTCAATAATATTTTACAAATAAAATCTCATCAATTATTTTCATAACCATCTCATAATTCACATCTCATTCATATATCTCAATTTCATATTCATTTCCATGCATTATCTATATATTTCAAATCTGTCTTCGAATTCATACAATCTTATTCATGCTCAAATCACATAAGTAAAATTTTCAAATTTCTTTAATTTACATAATTTCATAATTTACATGATATATAAATTAATTACATATAAAAAAGCTAATTTATTAAATTACATTACATTTCTATTAATTACCTGCTCATAATCTATATTATAATACAATATCTAGCATTTTATACTAAATACAAAATATGATCTATATGGGCCCTATCTACATGCATTGCTGAGGAGGTGACAACCTTGAATACTCCAGCCACTTCTGTAGATATGGACTCCAAAAATCTTAGTCAAAGTACCTGCGCGAGGAAACAAATCCATCGCGCTAAGCATTGCTGCTTAGTGGTGCAATAATAGAACAAGAAAATAAAATATACAAATAAAGAAAGAACGAAGCATAATTTGAATATTTAAGAATCAATTTAATTTAATACAATGTGTCTAATATTAATTATCTTTTGTTCTCATTTGTTTCGCTTTGAAAGCGTTTAATTCCGAAATTCACAGGGATAATGTACAACATACAGAATTAATAAAAATACTCAGTTTATATTTATATGGCAATAGAAGGTACATTTAAAATATTTAGTTAAGTTATACCTATTTTTGCAACTCTTTTATCATTTTACTTAACAATTTTTATGTGGTTTGGATCATTTCATAATTGTAACTAATTCTTTTGAAGTCTTATTAACTCATTTATTTGATTTCTAATATTTTTAATTACTAATAGTCTTAATTTATTTTAATAAATTACACTGCCCAAGTAACCTACGACAGGCTGACTAAACTAGATAACGGGTCGTTGGCTCTGGACGCCGCGGTGCCTCGGGCCGTCATACCATGGGACGCAGAACGTCAACCACGTTTGCAGTCAGTATGGCTAAAAAGCCATGATATCACATAATCGGGCATAAAAGCCATGAATACGGGCATAAGAGCCATGAATACGGGCATAGAGCTATGAATATAGGCATAAAGCCTTTTGCAGTACTGCTAAAACAATACCCTATTGGCATGCCAAACTATCCAATCTGATACACATGTCTAGGCAATACAAGGGCACATAATATCATTAAATATTAATATATTGTATTTTATGACTTCATTATTTCATGATAAATTTCGATTATAATTCATACATTCATTTGATCATTTATATGATCACAATTCACATCAATTATCCTTTTATACCATTGTACTCAAAACATTTTTCTTTTCTCATTTATACATTCAAGAATCTACTCATGTAATTACAATTTTTATATTTCAAGTTGAGTTATTAATATGTTATGAATTCCATTTGTGATGGGCATATAAGCCCTAACTAATTATTCACATCAATTTGGTGACTTATTTTTCATGTTTCAAGTAATCCATAAATATTTCATGGATTTCAAATTTATGGCCTTAATTTCTTTTTAACAATTTTGACTAGGATGCATAGTCCACATTTGTCATACAATTCTAAGCATTTAAGCTTAGAATTGGTTCTAGGTCTTCATCTTAATTTACTAATCATTTTGATTACCATTCACCTTACTAGTCAACCCAAAATGTTGACCTTTTTATACTTAATGGATACATTAATTCTAATTACACTAAGATCCCACATTTTTAGTTTTACATTTGCTAGTATTAATTGCCAATTGCAATTTAAAGTCCCCTAGATGCATTTCTAATTTCAAATTTTGAATTTTAAAGTTTTGGTGTCACTATTCACCTTATTGGTCAACAAAAATGTTGACTTTTGGATAGAAAATAGGTACATTGGTTTTAACACACCCAACATACCACATTTTGCATTGAAAACTTGTTGGCATTAAGCATTAATACCATTTCTAAACTTAAACCAAGGGAAGTAGAATTTTCAGTTTTTGAAGCCTAAATTTACTGTTCAATTAAGCACTGTTGCAGTGGGAATTTGAGGAAATGGTAAACATGAAAGTTGTTCCTTATTTTGTCTAGTTGAATTTCTTTTTTTAAATCACTCCATTTGGAGTTTTGTAGCTCCAGTTATGGTCCAAAAACCACAGCTGGCTGGATTGGAAAAACTGCAGAATTACCAAATCTACAATACCATGAACAGTGACTGCCACTGTCTTGTTGGATAGGTTCTGGTCATAATTTGGGGTAGGTTTCTTCATGAAAGTTTTTTGTCTATGTCTTAGCTTGTTGCTGTAAAAATTTCAGGTCAATTGACCATATCTACAGTGAGTTATGGCCAAATGAACAGTTACTATTCATTTGGTCATTTCTGCAGGTGCTGTTGCAGGGTATCCGGATTGGGGCCAACTTTTGGTCCACTTTCTTTGGTCTTTTGGGCATGATTTCTTCAGCAAAATTGTGCCATTATAAGTCTAGTTTCATGTCCAATTGGCCAAACACAAATTGGACCTACACAGCCAAAGTTATGGCTGTCTCTAGGCAGCCTTCCCATTTCAATTTGCCATACATTAGCTCACTTCAAATTATGATTAACTTGCCTCAAATGGTCACTAATTGACCATTAGAATGTCCATTAATCATTTCATAAGCCAAGTCCAATTTTTCACTCCCAAAACCCTAATTTTCCCTTTCAATTCACCCATACACCTAGTTAAGCACTTTCATTCATTCTATATGTGTATATACACCTTAAACATAATCTCTAATTCATTTTAAGTCCATTAAAACCATAAAAAACACTCCATCATTGTTCCTTCCTTAGGGCTGCCGAAATTCATGGTGGACATACACATATATTTGGTTCATTTAATTCACAAATTCTTACTCAATTCAAGTCACTAACATGGAAATAAAGAGCTTAAGGTGTATAAGTGCACTAACCTCTTGTAGGGCAGAATTTTCCAAGCTCAAACTTCACTTTCCTTCCTTTTCTAGGCTGCCAAACACTTCCCCAAGAGGTATGGACAAGTTTTAATGAAAGGTGTCTAGGGTTTTATAGTGAAAATTCATGGGAAAATGGAAGTGATGCAAGAAATTTTTATGGAGGGCTATGGAAGAGAGGTCACGTTTTGAGGAAGAAGAAGAAGAAGATGACCAGAATTTTTGGTCCATTTTGTATCTTTTAAATGTTTTAAGAATGCTTGTTAACTTGTGATTGGTTGGGAGTAAGTGAGTGACATCATGTGATGTCATTATCTTTAATTTTCTTTATTTTCTTTTCTTTTCTTTTCTACTAACTTCAAATTAATTTTTCATCAACATTAATTCATATTTTATGTCATAATAATTATTTAATCAACTGGACAAGTCGGCCAAAAATCATCTCTGAAGGCGAAATGGCCAAAATGCCCTCTGTTTGGCTTAACGGGTCAAAATTGTCTATACAGATTGAAAAATTTTTCTAAATATTTTCTTGGCATTCTAATGCCATAGGAACCTCAATGACCCTTCTCTGGAGTCCCAAAAATTATTTTATGAATTTTTCCCTGGGTCTAGGGCTCCTCGTTGCGAGAACCGCAACTTCACTCTGGTTACTCATCGCTTGGGCACTGGCTCGTTTAACTTGGTTGTATTTTATTTCAAAAATTTTTCCTAAATTTTTCTTATTAATATTTGAGCTAATTATGGTTCCTCACTTTAGTTTAAATATTTTTCCGGACGTTCTAGCTGTCCGGACCGACACCGGTCACCAGAACAGTAGAATGTACGGAGTTGCTACCGAGAGGGTGTTACAATACCTATTAAGCATTAGAAAGTCAATAAATTGACTTGAATAGTATTGTGAATAGTAACCTGAAAATATAAATTTTAAAGAACCTCAAGTTTAGCATATTAAAACTTGGTATAAGTAGATTTGAATTCATTTTTGGACTTATGATAAATTGTGATGCTGAAACACTGTGAAACTGTATTTCAGTTGAAAAGAATACTGAGAAAGAACCCAAAGCATCGAGTCAAGGCCAAGAGACGACACGCTTAAGGTTTGTGCACAACATCAATATTCTTTAAAATTCATTTACAAAGTGCATGAAATGAATTACTTATATTGTAAAATGTGTATTATGCTTTTATCTTAAATTGTTGAAATTTTACTTGTCACACCTTATCCCTCCGTAAGGCATAACATGATCCCGTAGAATACTTAATGAACTACCGAACTTCACCTACTGATAACTCATTAAGTATCCTACAAGGGATTTTAAAACAATTTTCTTACATTTTGGAAGTGGTGAGCATTTTGATAAGAATTTAAAATCATTTATTTAAGTTTAAATACTAATAAAATTTTTTGTCCATTTTAAATTTTGTCGCAAATTTTATAAAAATTTTGATAGAGTTTCCTCTGTATTTTGAGAAACCAGTTCTTCAAAGACCTGTAAAAAAGCACTTCCAAAAAAATTTCACAACTCCCAACCTTCAATAATTCACAATTCAACTCAAATCAATTCATTCCAAAACAGTTCCACAATCCAAATCAAAATTTTCAACTTAGAATATTTAATAATTCCATTCACAAAACATAAAGCAGGAAATTCATATGTACAAATATTAGATTTACAGAAGAAAATCCAAAATAATATTATTACAATTTATTTACAACTGCTCGACTTTATATTGATACATACAACATTTCCATATTTACATCAAAATTTATCTACAAGGGCATAAAATAATACCCGTACAAAAGATCAATGTAATCCTCGATTTAATCGCAGCTCACTCTGCTGCTTTTTTCTTGCTCTTATCTGCGACAGCAAAATAAGCCATCGCTGAGTATAAAAATACTCAGTGGTGCACAATAAAAATTTAAAATGCCATAAATAAATCATTCATTGCCAAACACAATTCAAATGTTTCTCAATCACATTTCAATAATGATCAAAGTTCATAATAATACCATTTTGTCAAATAATCTATTAAACAAAATTTAGTCAAACAATTTCATAAACACAGTGTTGCCAGAGTCATACACAACTTAAGTCATGACACAAAATTTTCGATCAATGCCGTGTTGTACACCACGACAAAGCAATCTCAACCCCATTAATCGAAACCAATGAGGGAGGTGGCTAGCTAGCTAATGAGTACTCATCCGATCTACAACCTCAACTGGCAAGCCAGAGAGGGAGGAAAATAAACGATCTCAACCCCATAAATAGAGGAGGAATAATAAGTAACTGTCATGCTAAGTGTGAATCAAAAATCCATTTCAAACATTTCATTCAAATATTGCATACAAAAATCAAATCAATTTCCAAAGTTACAATTTGATCACAAGGTGGCAACACCAAAGTTCATAAATTCATAATGCGTGCTAAATCAATTTTTCAAGGGTAAAATGCTTAAATAAGGTTTATTGTGCACAAACCTGACTGGAGTCGCCTCTAGGCCTTGACTCAGTCTCTCTGAGCTTCCAAGTCTTTTTCAGCTGAAACACACAATTTCATAGTGTTTCAGTACCATAACTTAACATAAGTCCAAAAATAAATTTAACTTTACTTTAACTAGCTCTTTTGCGTTAAATTCGACGTTCTCGAAGCTTTAGTTTTTCGGGTTACTATTCACTACACTATTCAAGTCAAATTGTTGACTTTTTAGGGATTAATAGGTATGGAAACTCCAACTTCACCCACATACCACATTTTGGTCATTAAACTTGTTGGTTTTGGTCACTTTTTTAAAGCTTAGGTCATTTTGGCAAAATTGCCAATTTTCAGTTTTAGTGCTTCAAAGTTGCACTGTTCCATTGGTCGATCTATTGTTGGAATTTGACAAAACTTCCTTCATAGAAAATGTTCCTTATTGTCTTAAGTGTATTCTCATTTTTGGATCACCTCAATCGGAGTTTTGTAGCTCAAGTTATGGCCAAAATAAATTTACTGTTCACGTGCACTGTTCATACTGGTATTTTGGGTTCTGGAAGATTTTGATCCAACTTTGGTCAGTAATTTGATCAAGTTAAGTTCATAATTTGGTCTAAATTTCTTCATATGAAATGTTCTACTTTGTCTTAGTTTCCATCGATTCAAGAATCGCCTAAATCCGAGTTTTCTAGAGAGAGTTATAGCCATCCAAACATTACTGTCCAAATGAAAATCTGCAGAGTTGCAGGTTTGGTAACTCAACTTTGCTCAATAATTTGAATGGGTTAATGGCATAATTTGGGGTGATGTTCTTCATGAAAGTTTTAGATCTATATCTCCTCTAACCCCTAGCCAAATTTCAGGTAAATTTGACCTGTCTAACTCGAGTTATGACCAAATGAACAGTTACTGTTCATTTGGTCAGTTTGGTGCAGTGGCAGCCTGCTCTCATTTCACTTTGGTCAATTGTTTCACCAAGTTTCAGTCAGTTTTTGGCCATGGTTCCTTAATGAAAATTGTGCTATTTTATGTCTATTTTCATCCCCAATTGGTGGCATATCAATTGGACTTGTAAAATTTGAGTTTTGGTCCTTCAAAGTGGGTTTGGTCATGCTGCCAGCAGCATGACCATTTACCTCCGAATTTAACTTAGTTTCCTATCATTCCCACACAAGTTATTTGGTCATAATTGACCATTATTTCACTTCACAATAGGTCCAACATGCCATTTATGCATTTCTCCAAATTTTGGTTCATAAACCCTAGCATTGAAACCCTAATCTCACTTAATTGTTACAATTACTTACATTTATGCCTTTTCATCATACTACCATACTCATGCAAGTTTATTAACACCTTTAATTCATTTAAAATACATCCACACTCATACATCCATGGCTGGCTGAAAATTCCCTCTCTTCCTAATCATGCAATATTTTTCAATTTCTTCATATAATCTCATTCATTTCTACCCTAAATCCATCATATAAACTAAAAAGAAAAGTTGGATTAGTTTACCTTAAGTGAGCAGAATTTGTCTATCTAATTCTTCAATTTTCCTCTACTTTTCTTCTTTCTTTTGTGATCAAACTTCTTCTCAAGTAACTAAATCAGGTTCTAATAAGTCAAGTTGGGGTCAAAATAGGCTTAAATGGTTGAAAGAAAGCTTGGATTCAAGCTTCTCTAGTGTAACAATGGTGGTTTATGGGAGAGGGAAGAGAGAGTCACGTTTTTCTTTTTGAAGAAGATGACTTTAATTTTTTTTTCTTTTGTTTTCTTTTATTTATTTTGCTATGGAAGACCCAAAAAAAATCTAATTTAATAAATATTTAATTAATTCTTTTATGACATCATTCATGATGTCATCACCTTTGACTTTTCCATCTTCTTTTTCTTTTTTTTTCTTTTTTTTTCTATTTATTTTTCTATTAGTTCTTTAATTTAATTGTCGATTCTGAAATTTCCTTTTCTCCGATTTTATTTGACAGTTAGGTCAGGAGTCAGCTCTCGGGGTCAATTGACCAAATTGCCCCTCGCCAGTTCATCCCGGTTTGCAAATAATTCCATTTTTCTTTCGGCTCCCTGACCTAATTATTTGACTTGCTTAACAATTCTTTTTCGTGATTTTCTTTTTTCCACTGTGTCTATAAGGGTCTTAAGGACCGCAGCGTCACTTTTTACGGTTCGAAATTTGAGTTTAAAACGACTTCGCAGTCGTTCCTGAGGAGGTCACTCATCACTGTGACTCTCGGCTTGTTTAACCTCTTATGTTCTGTTTTTCTTATTCATAGTTAACTAATTAAACATTACTAATTATTTGTGTTTATGGCTTCTCAAATTGTCTTAAGTGTGGCCCTAATCCCATTAATTGTCCGGACCGACACCGGTCACCGGAACAGTGAAATATATCAGGCTATACCAATGGGGGTGTTACATTACTTGTATGTGGTTGAAATGACAATAAATGTTTAATAAATTGTCAAGATAGTTTTGAAACCACAGTGCCATGACCATATATTTGAATACATCACTAGCATGACTAGTGGGAAGAAATAGTTTCTAATTTTGATTCCCTCTCTGGCTGAAGTGTTGAAGTGTGTGCCAGAAGAGGAAGAAATTGAATGGGTGCCCATATATTTGAGCTAGAAAGCCTTGTGATTTCTTATAAGCCTCCGGCTATTGAGATGACTATATTTCAAATGGCATGATATAACTGTGTGTTTTTATGAAATTCATTTTGAGACTTCCAAAATGAAATTATTTGGACTAAAAGTTCATAAATCATGTTTTGTATCTGTCTTTCATTTTCAGTACCGTATTTGAATAAGTGTGATTTAAATTATGCATAAATATTATTTTAGTATGTTGTGCACCACTGAGTCATAGTACTCAGCGATGGTTGTTATTGCTATCGCAGATATAGAGACTAGAGGAGCAGCAGAGTGAGCTGCTGAAGATCTTGGAGCTACACCCCATGAAGTTCTGTCGGGTATATTTTATACCCTGTTTGTAATATTTATTTTGATGTATGTAAATATATGTACATGTAATAACTGGTCATAAGCAGTTGTATAGAGTTTGTAATAATAGTATTTTGGATTTGTAAATGTAAAGTTTGGTTGATTAATGTAAAGTGAATTTATTATAATGAAATATGAATGGAATTATTGAGTACTGTTTTTGATGACAATTGAATTGAGAAATGATATTGAATTGTGTTGAGGTGGTAGTGAGTTAGATGAAAAAGAATCATTGGAAGTGTTTTTACAGGTTTTTGAAGAATTATTTTCTTAAAATATAGACGGCACTCTGTCGAAATTTTTTCAAAATTTGCGGACAAATAAAAATGGACAAAAATTATAACTAATTTTTAAACTCCAATTAAATGTTTTTAATACCTATTAGAAAATGCTCACCACTTCCAAAAATAAGAAAATTGTTTTAAAATTCCTTGTAGGGTACTTAATGAGTTATCGGTAGGTGAAGTTCGGTAGTTTATAAGGTATTCTATGGGATCATATTATGCCTTACAGAGGGATAAGGTGTGACTTGTTTTAGTGGTATCAGAGCAAATTTTTAAAGTATGTTTTAACTTGTGAATTTGTGTCTTTTCTTTGATAAGTACAATTGCTCAATGTCTTTAATTGTTGCATACAGTGCATTAGATCATAAATATGAACTAACGGAGGGAATCTCCCTGTATTATTTATTCAGGAGATATTTTAACTCCAATTTAAAATGGAAGAAGGGGATCGCTCAGTTGAGCAGTCAGTAGAGGCTGAGGCCCAAGGGGAAGCCCTAGCTCTCCAAAATGTCAGTGGGTTGGTGGCACTAGCCCCACAATTGCCGCAGTTTCCTGCACAATTTGCCCAGCAAATGGCAGCAATGTTCTAACAAATGGCTGGGGGCATGCCTACTCAAGCTCCACCCCAGACTTCTGTGGCGCAACCTCAAGCTCCAGTTAGACAATATGACAAGCTGTTGAAGTATGGGGCGATAGAATTCAAGGGCACAGTAGACCCTTTAGAGGCAGAGCAGTAGCTAGAGAGAATGGACCGAGTGTTTAAGAAACTACGCTACCCAGATGAACTAAAATTCAAGTATTCAGTATCGTTACTATAAGGGGATGCTTATAACTGGTGGAAGACTATCCCCCACAGCTTGGCAGAATTGCAAGTATTGAGCTGGGATGACTTCATCAGAGAGTTAAGACAGAAATATGTCCCATATGCAAATGTAGATAAGAAATTACAAGAATTTCTGAGTCTGAAGCAAGGCAACAGATCAGTGACAGAGTATGAAAGGGAGTTATCCCGCTTAAGACACTATGCTGGGAGTCCCCTGTTTACCAGCAAAGAAAGGCGTAAGAGATTTAAGACGGGTTTGAAGCCTAGCCTACGGATGCAAGTAGTGGGATTCAGACACAGTAACTTCTCTGAGCTCATCTGTCAGGCACTTGAGTTAGAAAGGATCGAGTCAGAAGCGACACCAGTGGAAGAAAAATCAGAGAAGACTGAGAAATCTGAAAAAGATAAAGGGGAAAAGTCAGTAGAGCAAAGTCCCAGTGGTACATCTGGAAAGAAGAAAAAATTTGGAGGACCAAACAGAGGCAGAGGAGGAAGGATTGGAAGGCGCAGATTCTCTGGGCAAAGACCCCCTAGATCTGGTCAGCAGTCGACCAAGGGCTCACATCCTCCCCGCCCCTGTGAGACTTGTGGCAAGATTCATGGGGTATAATGCTATTAGGCAACAGGAGCTTCCTTTAATTGTGGAGGCAAGGGCCATCTTACCAAGGACTGCGCCAGTGCCCCTAGATTTGGTCCAGCTCCTACTACTGTAGAAGGATCCATTCAGAGTCCTACTACCAGAGGTTCATAACCGGTTAGCAGAGTAAGAGGCTGAGGTAGAGGTAATGCTTCTGGCAGTCAGGGTACTGTTAGCCAGTCAGCACAAGGGAGTACTCTGGCCAGAATCTACACTATGAGACAGCGGGAAGAGGCTAAGACTTTCGATGTTATAGCTGACACATTCTCTACCTCTGATCAAGTTGTATTTGTACTATTTGATCTGGGTTCAACACACTTATATGTTAGTGCTAGCATAGTCAGTTCACTTGCTGTTCCATGTGTCAAAATGGGTTTTGAAGTGCTAGTAACTAGTTCATTAGGACAAGAGGTTCGGGTCAACAGAATCTATAGAGACTATCCTTTGGTGATCCAAGGACATGTTTTTCTATTAGATTTGACTGAAATGCCCTTCAGAGATTATGATATTATCTAGGGTAAGGATTGGTTAGCCAGGCATTATGCCATGATTGACTGTAGACTAAAGGCAGTCACTTTTGGTCTCCCTCTATACGGTGATGTGGTAATACATGGGGAGAGGCAGTTACTACCATCAAACATCATTTCGACTACACTAACCAGAAGGATGATCCGAAAAAGGTGTGAAGCATACTTGGCACAAGTGATAGACACCCAAGTGGGGAGTTCGACACTGAGAGACATCCCTACTTTATGTGACTTTCCAGATGTGTTTCCTTATGAATTGCCAGGATTACCTCCAGAAAGAGAGGTGAAATATGAAATTAATGTTATGCCTGGTGTGGACCCAATCTCTATAACACCATATAGAATGGCACCAGCAGAATTGAAAGAGTTAAAAGTGCAGTTGCAAGAGCTGCTTGACAAGGGCTTTATCCGCCCTAGGGTGTCACCTTGGGGAGCGCCAGTGTTGTTTGTTAAGAAGAAGGATGACACTCTTCGCTTATGTATCGACTATCGGCAGTTGAATAAGGTGACAATGAAGAACAGATACCCATTGCCTGGCATTGATAACTTGTTTGATCAGCTGAGGGGTGCAGCTGTGTTCTCCAAGATTGACCTGAGATCGTGTTATTATTAGCTGAAAGTACAAGAGCAGAGTATTCCAAAAATTGCCTTTAGAACCCGCTATAGCCATTATGAGTTCTTGGTCATGCCATTCGAGTTAACTAATGCTCCGGCTGCTTTTATGGATCTGATAAACACTATCTTCAGACCATACCTCGACCAGTTTGTTGTGGCATTCGTAGATGATATATTGGTCTACTCGAGGAGTGCAGAAGAGCATGATAGACATCTACGGATTGTACTGTAGACTTTGAGGGAGAAACAACTATACGTCAAATTGTCAAAGTGTGAATTTTGGCTGAAGGAAATATCCTTCTTTGGGCATGTAGTATTGGTAAAGGGCGTCAAGGTAGATCCAAGTAAGATAGAAGCTGTCCTTAATTGGAGGCCACCCAGAAATATCATGGAGATTCACAGTTTTCTAGGTTTAGCTGGATACTACCGCCGATTTGTGAAAGGGTTCTCCACATTGGCATCTTCATTGACTAAGCTACTTCGAAAAGATGTGAAATTTCAGTGGACGGATAAATGCCAATAGAGTTTTGATGAGTTTAAGAAATGTTTGACTAAAGCTCCAGTCCTTACTTTACCTACTACGAGTAAAGAATACACAGTTTACAATGATGCTTCTCACAATAGGTTAGGCTGTGTACTGATGCAGGAGCAGAATGTCTTTGCCTATGCATCACGCCAGCTAAAACCGCATGAGAGGATTTATCCGACACATGACTTGGATCTTGCAGCTATTGTGTTTACTCTTAAGATCTAGAGACACTATTTGTTTGGGGAGAAGTGCTACATCTATACAGATCATAAGAGTTTAAAGTATCTGGGCACTCAGAAGGAGTTGAATTTGAGACAGAGGAGATGGTTAGAGTTGATAAAAGACTATGATTGTCTGATAGACTATCAGCCAGGGAAAGCTAATGTGGTGGCTAACGCTTTAAGTCGCAAGACTATGGCAAGTCTGCATGTTTCTCCTTTGTCTATAGTACATGAGTTGGGAGTATTGCATGCCAGCTTAGAGATTAATGATGAGGGGCAGACAGCAGTTTCATGGCATGTACAGCCAGTGTTGATTGATCAGATCAGAATGGCTGCTCAAAATGATCAGAAGTATCAGAAGTTGTTAAGAGAAGTCAGACAGGGCAAGAAAACTGAATTCTCAATGACAGATGATGGCATACTGCTTCACCAGCGCAGAATGTGCGTTCTTAATAACGTTGACTTGAGGCAGATCATTATGAAGGAAGCACATGAGTCTCCTTTTGCTATGCACCCTGGTGGCACAAAAATGTATAAAGGGCTAAAGGAGCATTACTGGTGGATGGGTATGAACAGAGATGTGGCAGAATTTGTTTCCAAATTCCTAACTTGTCAGCACGTGAAGGTAGAGCATCAAGTACTAGCTGGTTTGTTACATCCACTACCAGTATTGGAATGGAAATGGGCGAGAATAACGATGGATTTTGTGATGGGACTTCCAAGGACACAGAAGAGTAATGATGCAGTATGGGTTATAATTGACAGACTGACCAAGTCTCCTCATTTTTTACTTGTCCGGATGGGCTACAGTTTAGAAAGATTAGCCAAGTTGTATATAGATGAGATTGTGAGATTGCATGGAGTGCCAGTATCCATCATATCAGATAGAGATCCTAAGTTCACTTTTAGATTTTGGGTTAGTCTTCACAGAGCCTTAGGAACTAGATTGAACTTTAGTACAACATTCCACCCCACAAACAGATGGCTAGTTTAAGAGAGTAATTCAGATCTTGGAGGATATGTTACGGGCTTGTGTGATTGAGTTTGAGGGTAGTTGGGACACACACTTGCCTTTGATTGAATTTGCTTACAATAAGAGCTACCAAAGAAGCATTGGGATGCCTCCATATGAAGCTTTGTATGGCAGAAAATGTAGAACCCCATTGTGTTGGGATGAGGTAGGTGAAAGGAAGATGATTGGGCCTGAAATTGTTCAGCAAACAGAGAAGAAAATCAGACTGATCAGAGATCGACTCAAGGTTGCATCAGACCATCATAAGTCCTACATTGATTGGAAGAGAAGGGAAATTGAGTATGTAGTGGGTGACAAAGTATTCCTCAAGGTTTCCCCTTAGAAGAAAATTATGAGATTCGGTAAGAAGGGGAAACTGAGTCCTCATTTCATTGGGCTATATGAGGTTCTGGAGAGAGTGGGTCCTTTGGCATATCGTTTGGCACCACCTCTAGAGTTGGAGAAGATACATAACGTCTTCCATGTGTCTATGTTGAGGAGGTATAGATCTGACCCATCTCATGTACTACCAGTGGAAGAAATTGAAGTGAATCCAGATCTCACATATGAGAAAGAACCCATAAAGATTCTGACTTATGAGGTGAAGCAGCTACAGAATAAGCAAATACCGTTAGTAAGAGTGCTGTGGAACCATCATTTGGCACAGGAGGCTACTTGGGAATGAGAAGAGGACATGAGGAGACAACACCCACAGCTGTTCAGAGATTGATACCAGGTAAAATTTCGAGACGAAATTTATTTTAAGGGGGAGAGAATTGTAACACCCCTATTTGCATAGCCTAGTATATATCACTATTCCGGTGACCAATGTCGGTCCAGACAATTAAGATAATTAGAATCACGTCTAAGACACCTAGTTAAGCCATGAACACAAATAATTAGTAATTGCCAAATAGTTAAGTATAAAGAAGAAAAACAGAACACAAAAGTTAAATGAGCCGGGAGTCACAGCGATGGGTGACCTTCTTGGGAATGACTGCCGGGTCAGTCTAAACTCAAATTTCGAATCATTAATTGTGACGCCACAGTCCTTAGGACCATTGCGAACATAGTTGAAGAGAGAAAATCATGAAAAGAATTGTTAAGCAGGTCAAATAATTAGGTTAGGGATTCGAAAGAAATATCGAATAACTAGCAAACTGGATCGAACTCGCGAGGGGCAATTTGGTCAATTCAACCCTATAGCTCACTCCTGACCTAACTGTCCAATAAAATCAGAGAAAGAAAATTTTGGGATCAAGAATTAAATTAAAGAACTAATGAAAAAAAAAGAGAAAAGAAAAAGTTTTGTTACCTCATGTTGATGACATCAATTATGATGTCAAAATTTATTTTTAATTTTCAACATTTTTTGACCAATTCAGATACACTAAATAAGACATAAAATGACATAAAAAAAAAGAAAAAAAAATTCTCATCTTCCTCCCAAACCAGCCGGCTCCCTCTCTCCTTCACTTCACCATTAAAATAACTTCCATGGAAGCTTGATCAAAGCTTTTCAAAACCTCACTTTGTCCCCAAAATTCTCATTAGACCTTGTTAACTTCACTTGAGAAGAAGCTTGAGCAAGAAAAGAAAAGAGAAAAAGGAAAGAATTAAAGAAGTGGAACTCCAAAGTTGAGGTAAGATTTTAAGTTGGAAATTTTAGTTTAAAACACATGTTTTGAGTTAATTTAACTTAGATTTCAACTTAAAAATCAAAACAAAACAATTGTTGGGGGAGTAAATAGGAAATTCGTCCAACTAGGGTTAGGGTTTGTTATTAATGAGTTTGGTGGTTTTGAATGGCTATTTGAGGTGAATTAGGTGTGTAGAACATGAATACATACTTTAAATTGTATTAGATTGAGCTTTGTGTGTAACTAGGGTTTTGAGCATGTGAAAAATTGAAGAAAAATTTGAGAATTGGCCAAATGATGTTATTGACCTTATTTGAGATGAGAAATGATCAATTTTGACAATTTGTGGTGTGTATGAATTGTTGGAAACAAGTTTAAATTCAGAATGGAGACAGCCAATCTGCAGGCAGCATGACCTAGGTCCCTTTCAGGAACCAAAACTAAAAATTTACAAACCCAATTGGTGTGAGGCCAATTGGGAATGAAACTAGACATAAAATGACATATTTTTCACTCAGGAATCATGCCCAGAAAGTAACCATAACCTAGTGAACAATTTGGCCAAATCCGGATTGGGCAAACTGACCTGTGCAAAAATGACCAAATGAACAATAGTTACGTAAATGATCATAACTTCGTCTAGGAAGATCCAAATGACATGAAATTTTACCAGTAGAAATTGAGACATAGCCCTACAACTTTCATGAAGAAAACAAATCCAAATTTTGACCATCACCTGTTTGAAAATCCACCTGCATTTAACCATAAAAATTACCAAAATCCAGAATTTGCCCAGAATTCTGGGTAACCCCAAATCCGGCCAGCCATGTTCAAATGGCTATAACTTAGGTTACAAAACTCCAAATGGAGTGATTCATGAAGGGAAATAAAGTTAAGATAATAAGGAACAACTTCTATGAAGAAAACTTAGCCAAATTATCACAGCAACATGACCAATGGAACAGTGCAAAACTGAAAATTTAAAGTTTGTGCCTAAGGGACTTGAAGTTTGAGAAAATAACCAAAACCAACAAATTAGGTAACCAAAATGTGGTATGTGAGTAAAATTAGAATTCCCGTAGAAAGTCAACAAATTAACTTGAATAGTGTCATGAATAGTAACCCCGAAATATAAATTTTAAAAAACCTCAAGTTTAGCATATTAAAACTTGGTATAAGTACATTTGAATTCATTTTTGGACTTATGATAAATTGTGATACTGAAACACTATGAAACTGTGTGTTTCAGTTGAAAAGAATACCGAAAAAGAACCCGAAGCATCGAGTCAAGGCCAAGAGGCAATTCGCTTAAGGTTTGTGCACAAGATCAATATTCTTTAAAATTCATTTACAAAGTGCATGAAATGAATTACTTATATTGCAAAATGTGTATTATGCTTTTGTCTTAAATTATTGAAAGTTTACTTGTATGTGGTTGAAATGACAATAAATGTTTAATAAATTGTTAAGATAGTTTTGAAACTACAGTGCCATGACTATGTATTTGAATACCTCACTAGCACGACTAGTGGGAAGACATAGTTTCGAATTTTGATTCCCTCTCTGGCTGAAGTGTTGAAGTGTATGCCAGGAGAGGAAAAAATTGAATGGGTACCCATATATTTGAGCTAGCTAGCCTTGTGATTTCTCATAAGCCTCCGGCTATTGAGATGACTATGTTTCGAATGGCATGATATAACTGTGTGTTTTTATGAAATTCGTTTTGAGACTTCCAAAATGAAATTGTTTGGACTAAAAGTTCATAAATCATGTTTTGTATCTTTCTTTAATTTTTAGTACCGTACATGAATAAGTATGATTTAAATTATGCATAAATATTATTTTAGTATGTTGCGCACCACTGAGTCATAGTACTCAGCAATGGTTGTTATTGCTGTCGCAGATATAGAGACTAGACGAGCAGCAGAGTGAGCTACTGAAGATCTTGGAGCTACACCCCATGAAGTTTTGTCGGGTATATTTTATACCCTGTTTATAATATTTATTTTGATGTATGTAAATATATGTACATGTAATAACTAATCATGAGCAGTTGTATAGAGTTTGTAATAATATTATTTTGGATTTGTAAATGTAAAGTTTGATTGATTAATGTAAAGTGAATTTATTATAATGAAATACGAATGGAATTATTGAGTACTGTTTTTGATGAAAATTGAATTGAGAAATGATATTGAATTGTGTTGAGGTAGTAGTGAGTTAGATGAAAAAGAATCATTGGAAGTGTTTTTACTGGTTTTTGAAAAACAGTTTTCTTAAAATACAGACGGCACTCTGTCGAAATTTTTTTAAAATTTGCAGACAAATAAAAATGGACAAAAATTATAACTTATTTTCAAACTCCAATTAAATGTTCTTAATACCTATTAGAAAATGCTCACCACCTCCAAAAAATAAGAAAATTGTTTTAAAATCCCTTATATGGTACTTAATGAGTTATCTGTAGGTGAAGTTCGGTAGTTCATAAGGTATTCTACAAGATCATGTTATGCCTTACAGAGGGGTAAAGTGTGACTTGTTTTAGTGGTATCAGAGCAAATTTTTAAAGTATGTTTTAACTTGTGAATTTGTGTCTTTTCTTTGATAAGTACAACTGCTCAATGTCCTTAATTGTTACATACAGTGCGTTACATCATAAATATGAACTAACGGAGGGAATCTCCTTGTGTTATTTGTTCAGGAGATATTTTAACTCCTATTTGAAATGGAAGAAGGGGATCCCTCAGTTGAGCAGTCAGTAGAGGCTGAGGTCCAAGGGGAAGCCCCAGCACTCCAAAATGTTAGTGGGTCGGTGGCACTAGCCCCACAAATGCTACAGTTTCCTACACAATTTACCCAGCAAATGGCTATGACGTTCCAACAAATGGCTGGGGGCATGCCTACTCAAGCTCCACCCCAGACTTTTGTGGCGCAACCTCAAGCTCCAGTTAGATAATATGACAAGCTGTTGAAGTATGGGGCGACAAAATTCAAGGGCACAGTAGACCCTTTAGAGGCAGAGCAGTAGCTGGAGAGAATGGACCAAGTGTTTAAGAAACTGCACTGCCCAGATGAACTAAAATTCAAGTATTCAGTATCGCTATTGTAAGGGGATGCTTATGACTGGTGGAAAACTATCCCCCACAGCTTGGTAGAACCGCCAGTATTGCGCTGGGATGACTTCATCAGAGAGTTCAGACAGAAATATGTTCTAGATGTAAATGTAGATCAAAAACTGTAAGAATTTCTGAGTCTGAAGCAAGGCAACAGATCAGTGAGAGAGTATGAAAGGGAGTTACCCCGCTTAAGCCACTATGCTGGGAGTCTCCTGTATACCAGCAAAGAAACGTGCAAGAGATTTGAGATAACTTTGAAGCCCAGCCTATGAATGCAAGTAATGGGATTCAGAAATAGTAACTTCTCTGAGCTCATCTCTCAGGCACTAGAGTTAAAAAGGATCGAGTCAGAAGCAACACCAGTGAAAGAAAAATAAGAGAAGACTGAGAAATCTGAAAAAGATAAAGGGGAAAAGTCAGTAGAGTAAAGTCCTAGTGGTACATCTGGAAAGAAGAAAAAATTTAGGGGACCAAGCAGAGGTAGAGGAGGAAGGATTGGAAGGGGAAGATTCTCTAGACAGAGACCCTTTAGATCTGGTCAGCAATCGACTAGTGGTTCACATCCTCCCCGCCCCTATGAGACTTGTGGCAAGATTCATGGGGTAGAATGCTATTAGGCAACAGGAGCTTCCTTTAACTATGGAGGCAAGGGCTAGTGTTGTTTGTTAAGAAGAAAGATGACACTCTCCACTTATGTATCGACTATTGGCAGTTGAATAAGGTGATAATAAAGAATAGATACCCATTGCCCCGCATTGATGACTTGTTTGATCAGCTGAGGGGTGTAGCTGCTTTCTCCAAGATTGACCTGAGATCGGGTTATTATCAGCTGAAAGTATAAGAGCAGAGTATTCCTAAAATTGCCTTTAGAACCCGCTATGGCCATTATGAGTTCTCGGTCATGCCATTCGGGTTAACTAATGCTCCGACTGCTTTTATGGATCTGATGGACACTATCTTCAGACCATACCTCGACCAGTTTGTTGTGGGATTCATAGATGATATATTGGTCTACTCGAGGAGTGCAGAAGAGCATGATAGACACCTACGGATTGTACTGCAGACTTTGAGGGAGAAACAACTATACGTCAAATTGTCAAAATGTAAATTTTGGCTGAAGGAATTATCCTTCTTGGGACATGTAGTATCGATAGAGGGCGTCAAGGTAGATCCAAGTAAGATAGAAGCTGTCCTTAATTGGAGGCCACTCAGAAATATCATGGAGATTTGCAGTTTTCTGGGTTTAGCTGGATACTACCGCCGATTTATGAAAGGGTTCTCCATGTTGGCATCTCCATTGACTAAGCTACTTCGAAAAGATGTGAAATTTCAGTGGACGGATAAATGCCAACAGAGTTTTGATGAGTTGAAGAAATGTTTAACTGAAGCTCCAGTCCTTACTTTACCTACTCCGGGTAAAGAATACACAGTTTATAATGATGCTTCTCATAATGGGTTAGGCTGTGTACTGATGCAAGAGCAGAATGTCATTACTTATGCATCATGCCAACTGAAACCGCATTAGAGGAATTATCCGACACATGACTTAGAGCTTGCAGCTATTGTGTTTGCTCTTAAGATCTGGAGACACTATTTGCTTGGGGAGAAATGCTACATCTATACAGATCATAAGAGTTTGAAGTATTTGGGCACTCAGAAGGAGTTGAATTTGAGACAGAGGAGATGGTTAGAGTTGATAAAAGACTATGATTGTCTGATAGACTATCAGCCAAGGAAAGCTAATGTGGTGGTTGAGGCTTTAATTCGCAAGACTATGGCAAGTTTACCGGTTTCTCCTTTATCTATAGTACATGAGTTGGGAGTATTGCATGCCAGCTTAGAGATTAATGATGAGGGACAGACAGCAATTACATGGCATGTAGAGCCAGTGTTGATTGATTAGATCATATTGGCTGCTCAAAATGATCAGAAGTATCAGATGTTGTTGTTAGTAGTATGCCCTAGAGCATATCATTTAGTATGTATCTTATACATATTTTTAATAATAAAAGGCATTTCCACTTTTCCGTTTACATAATATATTTATGTGTAATAGAAAAGGTCCATTGATATTTTGTTAGAAATATTATTCTTAAGTTGTTAAGAATATGAGTGACAATATTTCTAGCACAAAGTATCATAAATAGGTTCACAATCGAGGATACTTCATAATAAGGACATGACTTATCCAGAAAGATTGTATTCATGTTTGTTCCCAAGTTATTTATATGAGATATAAATAAGATGGAATGGTGAGTCTCATGCCATATAACAAACATGATAGGCACTTATAAATGATAAGTAGGCCGAACCAGTGACACTTATGACAAACACATGGAGTTTACTCTTGTCAATGTTTTGTCATAAATCATATCGATGCATATAATCTTTAGACCGAGATAGCACAGTTTATCTTGTATATAGGTAGTTTGAGTTTGATATCGCTTTCATACTTGTACTATGTATGGGTATATGGGCATCTGTTGGCTCCTACTAGTTATATATGGAGGTAGGTGTTGATCAAGATGGAATCTGTTCCTCTAAGTAAATAGAGTTAAAATCCTATGTTCATTTAATTGTTCTTGATGTTTCAAGTTCCTGGCCAGGACAGATAGATTTATTCAGAAAAGAGTTTCTGATGAGAAAAATCTTTTAATCAATAACTGGAATTAAAAGAGAACATAATATTCATAGCAAATGGAGTTTGACATAAACCATGACTCCATCTTTAGTTGGGATTTTGTAACAGAGAGATTCTAGTGCATGGTAACATATGATTATAGGCTCATTTAAGGTAAACCTTATTACTAATTGGGTGGCCATGGCATGCTATGCTAGGTGTTAACCATGGTCTATGAGGTTCATAAAATGATTTAGAGAAATCATTTATGGTAAGAAAGAGTTCTGATGATATTAAGAGTTGATATCATGTCTCATTGCCAATTAGTGATGAGCCTAGTAAGTCACACACATACACAAGTTATCACCTATTTAAATATGATTTAATTAATTAATTAAAGAGTTTAATTGATTAATTAAATAGATTTGGTTTGCAATTAAATTGCAAAGTCCCTAGCATGACTTGAAACCAAATCTAGATTATTGGATGTGTAGTATAAATTAAATTTATATTTAAAGTGTTTAAATATGAATTTAATTGATGAGAAATTAATTAATAGAGATTAATTAATTAATTTATATTTGATATAAATTAATTAGAAGAAGAAAATAATTATTTTGGGTTAAGAACTCAAAATTAAGACACAGGGCATTTTGGTCATTTCACGATTGTGACACGTGGCACCATGAGATGGTGACACATGGCATAACACATAAGCTTGCCAAATGTTTTTAATCATGTAAGATGATTAAAATCAAGATTAAATATAGGTTTGACACTTGGCACAATGTGATTGGGTCACTTAAACCTAGAGCTAATCAAAAGGTGACATGTGGCTAGGGTTTAATGTGTTAACCTAGCTATTTAAGTGTGGTTATGAAAAGAAAACATAACCAGCAGCCTCTCCTCTCAATTGTCACGCCACTTTGAGCCTCTCCAGCTATTTCTCTTCATCTCTCATCAATTCAAAGAGATTAGCCATCAATCTCTTGAATTAAGAACGCTAGAAATTGTTTCTAGTGTCCTGTTTACATCTCTAATCTCTTAAAAGGCAGAACTTGAATTTCTAATTAATAGAAAAGGCTTTAGAAGCTGTTCAAGGGCTGCCATAGGTGTTCTTGGTGTGGACAAGCTAGAGGGACAACATCCGTGTCCTCAAGATGAATCTCAAAGGCGCAGACACGCTGCAAAGACATCAAGAGGTTAGTGTAATCGTTCTTGATTTAATCTAGGGTTCTAAAATTAATCTGATTAATTTTAAAATCTTAAATGGCAAATACAGATTCAAAAACATATTAAAAGAGTTTTAATATGTTGTTTATCATTGAAATCAAATAGATAAAAATAAATCTTGCATGGTGCATGTGACCCTAGGTGAAAATTTTTGAATTCAATGGTATAATCTTGTGTTTTTCACGCCTGCCTTCAATTGGTATCAGAGCCACTATATTTGCCATTTAGATTGTTGATTATATGATTTAATTGTGTGTTTGATCATGAGATCAAAAGTTCATTGCTGGTTGCAAAGCAAGTTGGCGGCATACTTGAAAAAATACCCTCAATGGTGCGCATGGTTTGGTTCCATGGGTGGTTCAAGGTTTGGCTTTTAATTCTGCAATTGTTGTATGATCTAAGGCCTATTCTTTGACTAATTAAAGTGTTTAATTAGTTGTTTTAATCACACAATTAAATTATGATTCAAATCAGAATTTTAAAAATTGTTTGAATGTGATTCAAATCTGAATTTTAAAAGTTGTTTGAATGTGATTCAAGTCTGAATTTTTAAAGTTGTTTGAATCATATTTAAATCTGATTTTTTAAAATTGATTCAATAAAATTCAGATCTAATTTTTTAAAAAATATTTGAATATGATTCAAATCTGATTTTTTAAACAATGTTTGAATGTGATTCAAATCTGAATTTTTGAAGTTGTTTGAATGTGATTCAAATATGAATTTTTAAATTTGTTTGAATGAGATTCAAATCTGAATTTTTAAATTTATTTGAATCATATTCAAATCTGGATTTTTAAGTTGAATATGAGATATTCAATTTAATTTAAGTATGTATGTTTTATTTAATTGTTAAATAGTGATATGCATGATGGATGATCATGGACTATAAAAGACCAATGTGATTGGATTTATTTCTTTTATGTTTCTTTGGGATTGTAAATTAATTAATTAATTTTAATTTATTTTGGGCATGTATTATTAAGTTTGTAATAATTTTTGGGTTGTAATTTCATTTATTTAAGTTCTTGTAAATTCGCCTTGGTATGCCAAGGATTACTATGTAATATTGGATTGCAAGAAGTTCAAGGAGGTCAAGAGCATTGGTGGGACCAGTGGGAGGAATTCAATATCAAGTGTTGATTATGTACTCCTTCAGCAACTCTTGTAAAATGAATGAATGAAATGCACCTAGGAATGCCCTGATTCAATTCTTGGTCGCTCAGAATTGAATCCCTTAGAAAGTCCATGATCATACCATATTTACTGCTTATCCATGAATGCATGAGATTTATGGGAATGTATGCAATTATATGATATATGCATGCTAAATGGATAATGTGCAAAGTGAGATCTTAATAGTAAATAGAATGACCATAAAATCTTCCAAACAAATGATTAAGTTGGAAATGCTATAATTAAAGTAATTATAACATAGGCCCTCCATTGGGGCAATTATTTTAAGAAATTTTAAATAGTTGCATAAGATGCAATTTATTTAAGAGATTTTCTTAAGAATAATTGTTAAGCATGAGATGTTGTAAATATGTAAATGGTTTAGTGGCCAATATTGGATGTACCTGAGGACATTAAAATTATTTGCATAATTACTGACTCAATGGGATCAACTTAACTAATGCAAGATAGGTCAATAATGGATGTACCTGAGATTTTGAGCATTAGGGGCTAGGTAAAGGATTGAACCTCACATGAGATGTGATGGGCAAGGAGTTGCTCACTTATAGTTTATTGTAATTCCAATAATGGATGTACCTGAGGATGATCAATAGAATTATAAGAATTCAATCACCCACTAGAAATCCATCCAACTAGGATTTCCGTTTTCTACTTTGGAAGTGTAGGATTCGCTAAGTTAGTGGGAGGACCAATTTGATTAAAAGACCATAATCATTTTGGTTAATTACGTGATACATTTACTAATTAATCTGGTTATTTTCTGCAATTAATTTTCTGATAATAATGAGCATAAAACAACCACCACCATCCAATATCCTTGCAAGCATACTTGATCACAACAGTTGACAGACCTAATGTTCGATTGGCTAAGAAATTTGTAACTTGTCTCAACCTTGAACATATAGGATATGTTCTAGATTCAAATGTTCTGGTCCCTGACCTCCAGAGGCCACACAAGAGGAACATGAAACTTTGGACAAGTGGAAGGAGCATGATATGAGAGCTAAGTGTTACATGCGTGCTTCTATGAGTAATGAGTTACAGAAGCAACATGAGAACATGCAGAGTGCGAGTCAGATCCTCCTTCACCTACAAGAGTTGTATGGTGAGCACAGCAGAATGCTAGGTATGAGATATCTAAACAGCTTATTCCGTATGAGGATGTCTAAGGGATGTAATGTTGGGGATCATGTCCACAAGATGATTGGTGATTGAGCGGTTGGAACATCTTGACTTCAACATGGATTTCCAACTACAAACGGATTTGATCCTTGATCCCTTCCTCGAGTCTTTGGGAATTTTGTGACAAATTTCCATATGACTAAACAGAATGCACCTTAGCCGAATTACTCAACATGCTGGGTTATTGCCCAAAAGAATATGCCAGGCAATAAAGGAAAAGAGGTAGCTTTGGTTGCATCTTCTTCTGCTGGAAAGTCCAACAAGAAGAAGCGCAATAAGAAAAAGAAATCTCAGATTCCTGGTCCTTCCAAGAAAATAGCTAAACAGAAAAGGAAGATTAAAGCTGATAAAGGTAAAGGAAAGTGTCTCCACTACCAACAGGAAAGTGTTTCCATTGCCAACAGGAAAGTGTTTCCATTGTCAGTAAGAAAGTGTTTCCACTGGCCAGAGTATAGTAATCTAAATGAATGCAATGCCATGGTGAAAACCAACTCAAGTTCAAAATATATTTGGCACTTAAGGTTATGTCATGTTGCGTAAGATAGGATT